>NC_061121.1:81878778-82234048 GCF_002878395.1 Capsicum annuum
AATGTGGGTTGTACGTTGGACTCCATGTAGCTCACATAGTTTATGTTGGTTATAGGATCTCCCAGTGTATGTGTGTTTCGTTGTGCCTATGGTGAATGGTGAAGTGATTTGAAAGTGGAATTGTGAAAGTTATTCTTTTGAAAGATTTAAATGATATTTACATTATGAGAATTGATATTCTTGATGAACTAAAAGTGATTGACAAATTATATGATGACTCACATGTGTTATTGTACTTATTTCAACCTCTCATGTTTATGATGATTTTCTTTGGGCTATGTGAGTCTTTCATACATCCTGCATATTTCTTATAAATATTTATGATGATGATGTTTATACAACTGCATACACCCCCATATACTCGGTTTCTTCCCATGGTACTGACCCATATCTTCGGATATAGGCTGTATTTTCTCGGAATATAGGTTCAGGTGCTCAGTTCCAGGTTCGATAGTGATTCTTTAGGAACGCTGTTCTACATCCTCTATTGTGGTGAGTCCTTATGTTCCGAGGACATAATTTCTGATTTTGTTTTCACAGAATTGTTTACATTTAATAATTGATTATGAGTCAGTTGGGGCATAGCTCAATGGCTCGCTAGTTTTATTGATTTTCTTAGAGGCTTATCAGACTAGCATAGATGTTGGGAGTTGACTTATACGGCGTATTTTGTTATCTTTCTGAAATTCTTTTTTTTCTTGGATCATGATTACTCTGTTGACATTTAAGGGTTATATCTGAAAACCCCGTTGATTTGTGTTGACCTAAATAAAAATGGCTCAAAGGGTTAGCTTGGGGCTAATCATTGCCTCAAGCACCGTGTGACGCTCTGAGGCGAGTTTTTTGAGGCATTACAAACTTGGTATCAGAGCCTAAAGTTTTAAGGTGTCCTAGGGAGTCTGACAAGCCACATTAAGTAGAGTCTTGATTATCGGTGTGTAGCGCGTCACATCTATGAGCAAGAGGCTACAAGACATATTAAGAAAAAGTGTGATTCTTTCTTTCAGAAGTCTATCGTGCTTAAAGTGTCTTTCAGAAATATGCCTCTAGATCGAGCGAGAAGAGATAATGATGCTCAACAAGTTATCGTTCGTCATAGAGTCTTTTTGCCTGATCTGATTGAGTTAGACATAGTAGATTTTCATGTGATTTTGGGTATGGACTGGTTGTATTCTTCTTATGCCTCTATTGATTGTAGAACCCGAGTGGTCAAGTTTCAGTTTTCAGGTGCATCCGTGTTTGAGTGGTCTGGGAAGTTTGTGTCACCCAAGAGTCATTTTATCTCTTACCTCAAAGCTAGAAAGCTTATTTCCAAGGGGTGTATTTACCATTTGGTTAGAGTCAAAGACACTAAGTCTGAGACTCCAACTCTCCAGTCTGTTAACGTTGTCAATGAGTTTTCTGATGTCTTTCTGAATCATCTCCCAGGGATACCTCCTAATGTTTCTCCTTGGGGCGCTCCTATGTTGTTTGTGAGAAAGAAAGATAGCTCTTTGCGTATGTGCATTGATTACCACCAATTGAATAAAGTCACCATAAAAAATTAGTACCTCCTTCCGAGAATAGATGATTTCTTTGACCAATACAAGGTGCAACTTATTTCTCAAAGATAGACCTTCGTTCCGGCTATCATCAACTCAAAGTTAGGGAGTGTGATATCCCGAAAATCACTTTTCGAACTCGTTATGGCCATTTTCAGTTTCTTGTTATGTCTTTCGGGTTAACTAATGCCCCAGCAGCTTTCATGGACCTCATGAATCGAGTGTTCAGATCATATCTGGATATGTTTGTCATAGTGTTCATCGATGATATACTGGTGTACTCCCATAGTGAGGATGAACATTCTGATCATCTCCGAACTGTCTTGCAAACCCTTAGAGATCACAAGTTTTTTGCCAAGTTCAGTAAGTGTGAGTTTTGGCTAAGGTCAGTTTCTTTTCTGGGTTATATAATTTCTTCCGAGGGTATTAGAGTTGATCCCCAAAAGATCGAAATGTTAGAAATTGGCCTAGACCTATTTCTCTAACTGATATCCGATGTTTCTTGGGTTTAATTGGCTATTACCGTCATTTTGTTGAGGGTTTCTCCTCTATATCATCTCCTATGACTTGGTTGACCCAAAAAAAAGTGAAGTTTTTGTAGTCCGAATCTTGTGAGAAGAGTTTTCAAGAGTTAAAGACTCGACTCACTTCAGCCCCTATTTTGACTTTGCCCTATGGTGTTGATGGTTTTGTGGTGTACTGTGATGCTTTGAGAGTTGGGTTGGGTTGCGTATTGATTCAGAAGGGTAAGGTGATAGCTTATGCTTCTAGACAGTTGAAACCCCATGAGAAAAATTACCCCACCCATGACCTTGAGTTGGCTGCTGTTGTGTTTACTTTGAAAACCTGGAGACACTATTTGTATGGTGTCCATGTTGATGTTTTCACTGATCATAAGAGTCTGCAGTATGTTTACCCAAAGAGAATTAAATCTTAGGTAGAGACGATGGTTAGAATTGTTAAAGGACTATCATATGAGTGTGCTATACCATTCGGGCAAGGCTAATGTTGTGGCGGATGCCCTAAGTAAAGTGTCCATGGGTAGTGTTTCGCATGTGGTAGAAGTTAAGAAAGAGTTGGTTCATGATGTACATCGTTTGGATAGATTGGGGGTTAGGTTGTTTGACTCTGCTGAAGGTAGTATAGGGGTTCAGAGTAGTTCTGAATCCTCCTTGGTTTCAAAAGTGTAAGAAAAGCAATACCTAGATACTAGTTTGGTCAGACTGAAGGAGTTAGTCAAGGACCAAAAAGTAGAGGTTTTCTCCCAAGGGGAAGATGGTGTGTTGAGATTGTAGGGTAGATTGTGTGTCCCGAATATTGATGATCTAAGATAGAGGATTATGGATGAAGCACACGGGGTGCAATATTCCATTCACCCTAGTTCCACCAAGATGTACCGAGACTTGCAGGAAATCTATTAGTGGAGTGGCATGAAGAAAGATATAGCAGCGTTTGTAGCTAAGTGTGCAACATGCCAACAGGTTAAGGTTGAACACCAAAGACCTGGTGGTATGATGTAAGATTTTAGTATTCCCACCTGGAAGTGGGAAGAGATAAATATAGACTTCGTGATTGGTTTACCTCCTTCCCAACACCATCATGATTCTATTTGGGTTGTGGTTGATAGGTTGACTAAGTCTACTCATTTCTTGCCTATTCATACTTCATATACTGCTGAGGATTACGCTAGATTGTATATTCGAGAGCTATTCAGACTGCATGGAGTTCCCTTGTATATCATTTTGGATAGGAGTACTCAGTTCACTTAGCAATTTTGGAAAGCTTTTCAGAAGGGTGTTGGTACCCAAGTGCTTTTGAGTTCTGCTTTTCATCCGTAGACCGATGATCAGGCTAAGCGGACCATCTAGACCTTAGAGGAAATGTTGAGAGCTTGTGCACTTGACTTTAAGGGAAGTTGGGATGATCACTTACCAGTGATAGAGTTTGCTTAAAATAACAGTTTCCACTCTAGTATTGGCATGGCTCCGTTTGAAGCCTTATATGGGAGGAAGTGTAGATCACCCATAGGTTGGTTTGAGGTGGGTGAACCGGCTGTAAGTTGTTCTGATTCGGTATTTGAGGCTATGGAAAAAGTTATGTTGATTAGGGAAAGGTTGAAAACTGCGCTGAGTCGTTAGAAGTCATATGCGAATGTTAGAAGGAGAGACCTTGAGATTGAAGTTGGTGACCTAGTGTATCTGAAAATTTCACCCATGAGGGGGGTGAAGAAATTCGGAAAGAAGGGAAAGCTTAGTCCCCGTTATGTTGGTCCTTACAAAATTCTTAGTCGTGTAGGTAAGGTAGAGTATGAGGTCGAGTTTCCTTCCGAGTTGTCCTCTGTTCATCCAATATTCCATGTCTCCATGCTTAGAAAGTATATTAGTGATGCTATGGTAGTGGACTCCTCTGTGAGTGCTGACATTCAAGAAAATCTTTCTTTTGATGAGATTCCTGTTGAGATTCTTGATTTCAGTGTCCGAAGACTAAGGAACAAAGAAGTTCCCTTAGTCAAGGTGATGTGGCGAAACCAATCTGTTGAGGGTGCAACTTGGAAAGCTGAGGCAAATATGCGATCCAAGTACCCGCACCTATTTTCCACGAACTCCGATCAAGACGAAGGTACCATTCTTTCCTAAATCATGTACTTTTGATAAAAGTTGCAGCAGTTCAACTGTCATTTATTATGTGTTCAGCTGTAGTTTCTTGAATTTATGCATTCTATGTTACATTCGGAGTGAGAAACGATGTGGTGATGAGTCTAACTAATGGTTTCAGTTGTATGCTCTATTCCTTATCTAATCATGGAATGTCTAGCATCATTCTAGGATGAATGTTTCCAAGGGGGGATGATGTAATACCCCAGGAAATTTTTCGTTGAAATTTTGTGCGTAAACGTGTTGGGTTCTATCTTCTAGAATAAATTATAAATTTTTCATACGAAATGTCTTAGATTATGACCCACCATTACGTAGAGTGTCAAATAACATTTCCAACGATATGTGTATCATCAAAAACAGACACCCGAGCGATGAGTTATGAACATTCCGATCGAATCATGAATAGTAGTGAACAGTAAAAAAGGCAGGAAAAAGTATTGAGGCCTGGCATATTTTTTCTCCAACTTTAAATGATCATAACTCCTTGTACATAATGATCTGGATGATCTACTATATATCAACGGAAAGCTCTATGAGTCCTCTTTCTAATGAAATTGGTTTCATTCAATTTGAATATCGGAGTAAAACGTTATGGTTGATCTACTTTACACTATCAAAACAGTCCACCAAAGGACAGATTCGAGAATTTTTTTGATTTATAGGGGAGTTTTGGTCATCCCACCCAGCCAAAATCCATCAACACCCTATATTAAAGCCTATTAGAAGCATTATATGTTATATTTCATCAAACTCCCTCAAAAAGAAAACCCTAAGCTCCTACATCCAACTTTAAGAACCTCCAAAGTTCACCATTAATTCTGCAAATTTATTTAGGATTCCAAGTTCCTAGTTCAAGAACTCCAAGAACAATCATTCAAAGGCATGATTAACATCTCGAAAACGAGTATCGATCCAAAGTTCATCATTCAAGGTATGTGGGATTTTTTAACAAGAACTATCTTTCGTTCTTGTGCCCAAAAGTAATTTTCTTTACAAAGGCATGATTTTTATTTGATTTTTATGAATTTGAAGTATGAACCCATATCTTATGATGATTATTATAAATCTTGATGTTTATGATTTTGAAAGATGAATTTACATGTGTGGTGATATAAAGCATGAATCTTGAATGATATTTATCATGATTTTTATATTTGGGTCGTGAATCCCCATTGGAAATTGTATTTTTTTAGAAAGTGTGTGTTAGAAGCACATTGATGTTGAATATTTGAGATATTTTGAATGATTTGACCTTTTGGTCTTAATGGAGTTGTTTGAACTCGAGTGTGAAAAAAATCCACAACTTGGTTGATTTTAATAGATGGGAAGCATGATGGCTCCCGATGTATATTTATATATTACTGAAATTGTTTTGTTGTGGATTGTTTTTGAAATAATCTGTGCTAAGTCCGGGAGAAATCTTTAGCACCGAGTGCGAGGTATAAAGCGACCTTACTTCCCTAGAACTACGTGCCCCCGTAGGAGTGAGCCTGAGGCTGATTTATATAGTGATCACTAGTTTGTGTGGATTGGATATTGATAGTCCTACTCTGATGGAAATGATAGGACGACTCTCCCCAACGTGGGTTGTACGTTGGACTCCATGTAGCTCACATGGTTTATGTCGGTTATAGGATCTCCCAGTGTGTGTGTATTTTCTTGTGTCTTTGGTGAATGGTCAAGTGATTTGAAAGTGGAATTGTGAAAGTTATTCTTTCGAAAGATTTAAATGATATTTACATTATGAGAATTGATATTCTTGATGAACTGAAAGTGACTGACAAATTATATGATTACTCACATGTGTTATTGTACTTATTTCATGCTCTCATGATTATGATGATTTTCTTCGGGCTATGTGAGTCTTTCATATATCCTGCATATTTCTTATAAATGATGATGATATTTATACAACTGCATACACCCCCATATACTCGGTTCCTTTCCATGGTACTGACCCATATCTTTGGATGTGGGCTGCATTTTCTCGAAATGTAGGTTCAGGTGCTTAGTTCTAGGTTCGACAGATATTCTTCGGGCAAGCTGTTCTATATCCTCTGTTGTGGTGTGTCCTGATGTTCTGAGGACAGGATGTCTGATATTAGTTTCACGGAATTGTTTACATTTGATAACTGAGTATGAGTTAGTTGGGGCATGTCTCAATGGCTCGCTGGTTTTATTGATTTTCTTAGAGGCTTGTCAGACTAGTATTGATGTTGGGAGTTGAATAATAAGTCGTATTTTGTTATCTTTTTGAAATTCTTTTATTCTTGGATGATGATTACTAGTTTGATAATTGAGGGTTATTTATGGAAACCCCATTGATTTGTGTTGAACTGAATGAAAATGGCTCAAAGAGTTAGCTTGGGGCTACTCGTAGCCTTAAGCACCATGTGATGCTCGGGACCCATTTTATGAGGCGTTACATCTGCCAGTGAAAGATCTCAATAAAGACTTCCTCATATAACTAAAACTCTGAAACACCTACACTTTCCAATGAGACAAGGAAAGAAGGATCGCCCACACAATTCTTCAACATCAAGACACGAAACACCGGATAAATGGAACCCAAACTAGGAGGCTACACTAATTCCTAAGCAACATTTCCCACTCTTCTCAAGATCAAGTAAGTGTCAATGTACCACGGACTGATCTTCCTCTTTTTCGCAAACAATATCACTCCCTTCATAGGAGATACCTTGAAGAACACCCTATCACCAACAGCAAACTCTAACTCCCTATGCCTTATGTACACATAAAAGTTTTGGAAACTTTCGGTTTTATTAAGCCAATCCCTAATTACCTTTACCTTCTTCATAGCCTAACACTACTAGAAACTACCCCTATTGCAATAAACCTTTTGGCAATGGTTCCAAAAGTGTTGCTATAGACGGTCTATTGCAATAGTTCCAACCATTGTAAAGAAAGTTATTTTAGTAGAACTAGTTGATGTTATAACCGTTGCTATTGATGTATAACCATTGCATGAACCATTGCCATAAAGTCACCTATGGAAACACTTTATGGGAAAAAAAGCTATTGCATCGATTTTTAATTTTTTTCCTCTCCAATTATTCACAAAGTCCACCAAAAATTATAGAAATAAATAACAAAAATTAAAGAAATACTGAGATGCAATCTTTGAAAACAAGGTCTTCTAAAAGATACTAAATCTTCAAAACTAAAGAAATAAATAATAAAAACTTTGTGACTCAAATCACTCTCTAAGTGCTCTGACTATCGTTTCGACCACCAGTGCTCCTACTACTAGTGCTCCGACCACTAGTGCTTTGACCGCTTTCGATTGAACCCTAGGCATCTGTTGAAATAGGTATTCATGCTTCTTGCAGCTTCTTTAATTTGTAGAAATATTTGCAAAGTGCCTTAATATTTTAGTGCCCTAATTTCTAGTTTCTAACTATATTTTTGTAGCATGTTACCTCAAGAGGTAATTCTCAATCGTAAAACCAACTTATTTATACAGATGCTCTTTCTGTACAATTCCCAAAGGAAACCTTTTTCTTGTTCAGTATTAATTTTGTGCACTTTATCAAGCTATATGAGCAAATATATACTTGAATGTAATAGTCTATTAAATTATTAAAGAAGAATTTATTGACTATAATCATCATAGTTCTATTAAATTTTGATATTTGGCTCAGATGCATAGGTATTTAAATTATAGAAGCATTCATACATAAGTTCAAACTTCTATGGATTTATTATATAATTGTTCTTCCCCTTTTGTACTAAGAAAACCAAGGTCGTTCTACTATATATAATATATGTGTTGAAGTTTTACAAGAGAAGTAACCAACTAGGTCATGGAATTTCTCGTAGTCTATCCACGTGAACCATGAACTATCTATCATAAACTTATCGACTTTAGAAAGAAGAACACAACATGAATACACATTCTCACAACAAACCTCATACTTTTTGTTGCTCTTTTCAGCTAAGGCCTTATAGAATTCCTTCACATCAGAATGCCAAGGGATGTTCTCCATTATCAACTTTGATGTAGCTGACATGTGTAATGTCAACATAATTAGATTACTTAAGTGAACTGTTATGAACTGATTTTTGAAATCAAATCACCCTAGAAGAAGAGGGGGAATGGGAAAAAAGTAGGGGGGAGAACTTATGATCCATAATAAGTGACACCTTTGATTTAAATTAAATAAGGGTTCCAATGTTGAATATGATATAATATGTATCCACCTCCAACTAATTCAAACCTTTAATGAGTGTTAAATGTTAGACAGATCTTTGCTCCTTTTTGAGAGCATTCTAGGAATTCTAATGAAATCATAATAACAAACCAATAATAAGCCCATCTGAATGGTAGCATACAAATATGAAAAAAGAGAAAATATGGCAAATTTTAATTTTTTTCTGCAGCAATCGAATTTACTAAGGACTAGTGTAAAAGTATGCCTTTTAAATTTTCCTCTCACTTGTGTTGCATAAAATAATAGTTTGATACATTCTGTAATGGCTTACTTGTGTGCAACTGATAACTCTTAACTGTACTTTCCCTTCCAATTTTTCCAGTTCTTTAACCTATCAATTAACCTATTAATTTTTCTTTATCTTTTAGTTTGAATCTGACAAATATCTATATATTTATGACAGAAGAAACCTCTCCTAAAAGTCTCCAAATAGTGGTCTGTCAATAGCTTTTAAGCTGTCCTTTGTACCAATATCTACACTGACATACAACTGTACATTTAAAGATGAAGAGAGATTTGGATATGGAATTTGGATATTGACATATTAAAAAGATTGATAAATAACCATCTTTATCAAGAGCCTTCTAGTTCAAAAGTAAACAAAAAGTATATTAGATAATGTTAGTCAAAATGTAGTTAATGGATAAGAAGTATATATAATAAGGAAAAGCGTAGTCATGGTCATGGTTGTGGGGTTGGACATATTGTACCAAAGATAAGCATTAATTATGCCTAGCTTTTTAGAAATACTGCTAGTATTATATCAGTATTCAAGGTTATGGCTTTTTCATGTTCTCAAATTTGTGCTCGAGTATGCATCAAAAATGAAATTTGTTTGTAGTGTCATCCCATATTCATACCAACATATTATTCTCTTCTCTATATAAATATTTTGAAATTTCAAGTAGTTTAAATTATTCGTTTTTGTTGTTTCAGTTAGCATGTTTTCTACAAACAAACCATAGTAATGAATGTTGTATTTGTAGTGGTTTTGTGGTAATCATTGTATGATATGATTGGTGTTCTTTTTCTTATATTTCTTGTGGATTTACATTATTTCTTTAGACCAATAAGGAATTAAGAATGGACACATTCTTATGTAGTAACATGGCCTAATTATCAAACTATTTGATTAATACAAACTAATTACAGTATATTGATATCATATATAAATTTCAATAATTCCTTGCTCTAACATGGGATTTAGTGGTCATGTTTCAATTGCCATTTTCCCATACATGCCTTATTCACTATTTCCTATATTCGCGATTGAACTTATGTAATGTAATTGTTTCAAAAATTATAGTTATCTACTAACAAGAAGGAGCTAAATTTGTGGTTTTTATTACTCATAATGAACAACAGAATGAGTAATTGAAATTGGAGGTACAAATGTTTACATGTTAGATTCTTAGAATCACTTTGTGATGCTTATGCGAAATGTCAAATTTATCAAGATGGAGGGGTTGTTGTAACTTTAGTTTTCCTATTTAGGACAACTTCTTCAACGAATCACAACACTGGATCAACTTTAAGATCCCATGAAGTTTGTAATTACATTGAATATCAAAAGCATTTCGAAGTTGATCTATGACATCTAGCTCACTCAGATTACTTGAATGATTGTAATTCTGCACTACTAGTACTCATAGGAAAGAAGTGAGCAAACTTAGTCATTCGATCCATGATGATACAAACAACATAGAACTCACTACGAGAATACAGAAGACCGGTAATAAAATCCATGTTAATCACCTCCAATTTCCTTACAGGAAGCTCAATATCGTGAGACAACCCACCAGGCCTTAAGTTCTCCACCTTCATTTGTTGATAGACCAAACACTTATCCGTGAAATTTGCCACATCTCTCTTCATGTTATCCACCAAAAAATCTCTTTCAAGTCATGATACATCTTCTTTGAACGAGGATTAACTGTATCCCTTGACTCATGAGCCTCAACCAAAATCCCTTAAAGTAACCAATAAACATTGGAAATGCACAATCTACCATAGTACCTCAGGGTACCATTACCAAAAATATCAAAGGCAATCATATTATACTTAGTAACCTCATACTTGATCTGTATCAAGATGGGATCCAAAACTTTCTTCTCCTTCACCTTTGCACCAAGAAATGATTTCACCACCTCTTCAACAACTACAACTCCATCTTCAGAGTCCAAAAGATGAATCTGAAGATTAGCCAATCGATGAATATCCTTTACCAAACCTCGCTTCTCATCTTTATTATAAGAGAAGCTTTCAATGGACAACCTGCTAAGACCAACAGCAACCACATTAGCTTTACCTAGATGATAGTAAAGACTCAGATCATCGGCCTTGAGAAACTCAAGCCATCTCCTTTACCTGAGAGTCAATTCCTTCTGAGTGAACACATACTACAAGATTTAATGGTAAAAATAGTTATCAAAATAGACTCCATACAAGTAATGGCTCCAAATCTTTAAAGAAAATACCACAGCTAATAATTCTACGTCATGATTCAGATAATTCGTCTCATGAACTTTAAGCTACCTAGAGCCATATTCCACCACCTTGCCATGCTGCATCAGCACAAATCCAAGTTTCCCCTGGGATGCATCAATCAATCTATTAGTACCCTCGAGTAGGGTCAAGACCAGATCCATAGTAGGTTTATCCTTCAACTTCTCGAAACTACACTCATAAGAATTGGACTTCATGAACTTTACGCTCTTCTGATTCAACTTAGTCAATGAGGAAACAATGAAAGAGAAAGTCTCCATAAACCTCCTATAATAACCAACTAAACCTAAGAAGCTTCATATATCAGTTGGAGTCATGGGTCTAGTCCACTTATAAACCACCATAATTTTTTGTTGATCCATCATGATCCCTTCACTAGAAATAAAATGACCCAGGAAAGCATTTAACTTGAACTCACACTTGGAAAACTTAGCATACAACCATTGATCCTTATGAGCCTGCAACACTATATGGACGTGATTGACATGATACTTCTCACACTTTGTATATACCAAACTATCATCAATGAACACAATGATTAATAAGTAAAGAAATTGGCAGAATGCCCAATTTATAAGATCTATAAATATTGTTGGGGCCCTAGTCAACCCAAAAAAACATAACCAAAAACTCATAATGGACACACCAAGTACGTAAAGCATTCTTAGGGATATCCACCTCCCTAATCTCCAACATATGATAACCTGATAGAAGATCAATCTTGCAGACGTATCTAGCACCCTGAAGCTGGTCAAAGAGGTCATCAATCCTAAGAAGAGGATACTTATTCTTCACTTTCACCTTATTAAACTTTTGGTAATCTATGCACATTCGAACAAAACTATCTTTCTCATGCAATAAAATGATAAGAGCATCCCATGGGGAAACACCACGGCAAATAAAACCCATATTAAGAAAATCATTAAACTGCTTCTTATGTTCTTCAAACTTTGGAGGAGCCATTTTATAAGGAGGGATAAAGATAGGATGGGTATCCGATAGATGGTCAATCCCAAAATTAATTGTTCGACCAGGAGAAATACCTGGAAGGACATCAGGAAAGATCTCAGGAAATTCATTAACCACAAGAACAGATTGCAATGAAGGACCCTCCGAGTTAGAATCTTTAACTAGACCAAATGATAAAGACACCTCTTGGAAATCAATTTTTAGTGTCTAAGATAAGATAACAACCTCTCTTAGGCACTAGGTAACTCTTTTCCCATTCTATAACCATCTCATTAGAAAATTTAAAAGTACCTTACAGGTACGACAATCTAGAGAGATATAACACGAATAGACCCAATCTATCCCTAAAATTACATCAAAATCAACCATGTCCAACACTATTAAATCTACCAAGGTTTCTCTACCAAAAATAGATAACACACAACCCCTATAACCTTTTCTACCCCTAACATAGTCCCTCACTGGGGTAGACACAGAAAAGGGACCAGAAATACCCTAAAGACTAAAACCAAACTGGATAGACACATAAGGGATCACATAATAATGATTAGACCCTAGATCAAGCAAGCAATACACATTACGAGAATAGAGTTTTAGCATACCATTGACAACATCTGGAGAAGCCTCAGATTCCTGATGGGTGGCAAGAGCATACAGATGGTTCCGGCCTAAGCCATTACTAGAAGTAGCACTCTTTGGTACAGGAGATGAAGAAGCTGCAACAGGAACCTTATTAGCTCCAGAAGAAACCGTTAAAGGACAATCCTACTACATGTGACCGAGTTGACCACACATAAAGAATATATTCCTTCCTTTATCATATATTTCATGATGGCCCTGCCGAAACTAACAATAAGGGCATAAGATGGGGCTGACTAAGCTCTGTTGGCCTAAGACTAGGCACCTTATGACCTGAATCCACTGCCTTCCTAAAATTGACAACCACTAGAGGGTTTAGTATATGAAGCACTAGCTTTATACTAAGAATTGAAATTTCCCAACTTCCTCTTAGAATACTGCCTGTTATCCTTACCACTATTCTGATCAGCCTATCCTTGTTCCGAATACTTAGATTTCTTGCTCTACCTTTCCCCTATCTAAGCTTTCTTCTTCTTTTCCTTCTCAACCTATTACATATATATCACCATCCTAGAGATATCGATATCCTTGTTCAACATGGAATCCTTGCACTCCAAAATGAAATCACCGGATAAGCCCAAAGCAAACTTTCTCACCCCCTCCCTCATAAAAAAACAAACTCTTGAGCATAATGAGATAACTGATAAAAATTTAAGGCATATTATTTCATAGCCATTATACCTTGTTTCGAATTCACAAACTTTTCATCCTTCTCCTCCCTCAACTTTTGAGAAAAGAAGTGATCCAGAGAATCACTAGAAAAGCCATCCTATATAGCTGGATTAGCATTATCATTCATCTCATCAATGAAATTTTAAAGATCATTCTAAACTTCTGAAGCCTTCAAAATAAAATAAAATCAAAGTGTCTAAAAATATCTATAACATGAAATAGAGCCTTCAAAAAGGATGGAATTTTACCACTTCAATCTAAATTTTGATCCACAAGTCAATCACTATGTTAGAGGAGTAGAACAGCCAGTTCCTGCATAGCATGGGTATATAGCGACTAGTAGATGGATTAGAGGGTAAACTCTAGCATGATATCAGGATAAGAATTAAATAATGCCATTTATAAAAACAAGTAAAACTATCTATATGCACACTACCATCCATATATATATAACTATGCCCGGAAAGGGGATCGAGTTTAGCATGCTAATAAAACCTTTATCTGGATTGTGTATCTTTGCCATCCTAAACCACCCACAGTCTATATAAGTTTAGCTCATCTATTGAAAGTGCCCCATTATGTGTAGACGCATGACAAGGTTTAAGAGGAATTCCAAGTCCTTCATTGTCGTTATACCTACTATACTAGAAAGTATTGTTCGCAGCAAGCCATAAATAGGTTTAAGGGGACTTCCAAGTGCCATTCTATTTACCATATTAAACAAATTGGGGAATTCCATGTACCCGACAAACATAACCATTCAGACATTTACCTTTCGAATCCATTGGAACCATGTATAATTCTCTTGCCAAGTTATCAAACAAGCAAGAGTTACATTAAAATACTCAATGCACTAAAAATAATATTATAGGCATTTTGTCATTGTGGGTATAATATAACCATAATCAATTCCCATTACCACTAAACCATTCCCATACAATCCACTTATCAAAAACAAACATTAATGCACTTAAGGCACAGTTAAATCCATGTAAAACCATAATCAACCATTTAATATCAAAACCCCTAATTCATATTTGAAAACCAAAATCATACAATCAATGAAGTCATGAAAACATCAATAAAAACCATGGTTATACTTAGAATTAACATTGAGGGAAGAGAACATGCCTTAAACCAATATGACAATGGAAAAAAATAACCAGGACAAGCCCCAAATCAATCCTGTAGTTAAAACCCTAGCTTCCCTTGCCCAAAAGTTTTTGATAGAATTATAGAGTGTTTTAGAAGAGTTTCTAAGTGTTAATGAATGAAATCATAGGGTAAATAACCTTTCAACAAGGTTAGATATCATGGGACCTTATTAGGATAATTGGAGAAATATCTAGAATACCCCCATTTAAGTTGTATAAAATCTCATCCTAGGGGTATGACTAATCCTTGTACCCTCTTATACGAGTGGTACCCTCTGCCCATGTCCTAGCCTCAACCTTTGGATCAAACATTATCTAATATACGACTCATCCAACTATGTTATATCTAAAGCATACGATATTCCCTTCATCGGTATCCCTAGCATATTTAAACCCAAGAAAGATTTAGACATTATCCACCATACGAGTCTTGGGTATGACTCATACCCTGGTTTACGGCTCACCATCCTAAGTAATCAAGTCTAAGATTAAGTTAAGGAACCAAATGATCTGTAGCCACCAATATGATTCGTACCCCTAAGTCATATCTATTCAAGTAACTAAACTCTATTCCACCAACCAACACTAGTTAACATACGACTATACCATACTATTCATACCCTAATATTAGGCTCATACTCATGAGTCTTATTGTGCCTAGAGATCAGAATTTTAGGTAATTTCTAAGGTCCAAAAACATGGTTGTTTCAATCTCTCCCACTAAGAACACTCATCCCTAAATAATGGACTAGGGAGGGGTAACCACACATATGAGTTATTTGAATTATGTTATTAAATATATTCTCAATCTTTAACAATGTTTGAAAACAAAGAGGCAAAGATATTAATCTTTTTTCAACAAACTTCGAAAAAAAAGATGTGTTGAAGACACATACCTTCCGCATGAATCCCATAAGCAGAAAACAAATGTAGATATTTGGACTTTATGTCCTCTTCTGTTTCTCGTGTAGCTTCTTCCACCTTATTGTTCCACCAAAAAACCTTAACCAAAGTGACATCCTTGGTTCGCAACTGATGAACCTACCTATCCAAGATCTCAACTGAGATTTATTCATGAGATAAAGAACCTGTGGTACCCAATCCTTCCAAAGGAATACCAAAGAAGGATTACCAATGCACTTCCTCAATAGGGAAACATAAAAGGTTGGATAAACCAAGCTCGAGATAGAAGGCAACTCCAGGTCATAAGAAATATTACCAATTCACCGTAAAACCTCATAAGGACCAACATACCGGGGATTAAGATTCCCCTTATTATCAAACTGCAGTACTCCCTTCATAGGAGATTCCTTGAGGAAAACCTTATCCACAACCTCAAACTCTATACCTGTATGCCTAATATCTGCATAGGAATTTTGGTGTCTTTGGGCAGCCTTAAGACTCACCCAAATCACCTTCACCTTCTCCATAGCCCGGTAAACTAAGTCGAGACCAAACATATCTGCCTCACCAAACTTAAACCAACCAATAGGAGATCTATACCTCCTACCATTCAATACCTTAAAAGGGGCTATACCAATATTAGAATGATATCTATTATTGTAAGAAATTTCCACCAAAGATAGATGATTAACCTAATTTCCACCATAATCAATCACACAAGCCCAAAGCATATCCTCCAATATCTCAATAGTTCTCTTCACTTACCCATTCATCTATAGGTAGAAATCAGTACTCATACTAAACTTAGTCCCCAACCCTTGTCTAAAATTATCTCCCAAAGTGAGATATAGATTGTGTACCACTATCAAAAATAATCAAAACAGGCATCCCATGGAGCTTCTCAAACTCCTAAAGATATAGCTTTGCATAATCCTCCACCAAGAATGTAGTCCACACTGGAAAAAAATTGGTAGACTTAGTCATCAAATCCATGATAATCCAAATCAAATCATATTGATTCTGAGACCGAGAAAGATCGATAACAAAGTCTATATTGATTACTTCCCATTTCCATTCGGATAATTCAACTTCTTGATACAGCCCTCCCAGTCTCATATGCTCAATCTTAACCTGTTGATACACAATGAACTTGGCCACAAAATCAGCCACGTCTATCTTCATGCCATTCCACCAATAGATCTCCTTGAGATCATGATACATCTTAGTCGAGAAGAGATAAAAAACCTAGCGTGATTCTTGGGCCCCTGCCAAAATTATTTGTCATAAAGCATCGACATCAGGAACACACAACATCCCTTAGTACCACAAAGTATCATCACCACTGATCTAAAAAACCTCAACCTTTTTCTGAACAATGCCATTTTTGATTTTCATTAAGATAGGATCTAACACTTACTTCTCCTTAATCTTCATACAAGGATATAAGCAAACCAGTCACACCCTTACAACACTATCCTTGGAATCCAGGAGGTGAACTCCAAGATTAGACAAGAGGTTAATATCATTCACCAATTCCTACTTTCTTCCTCCATTTGAGCCAAACTCCCCATGGATAACCTACTAAAAGCATCAGTAACAATGTTATCCTTACCTAGGTGATTGTAAAACCTCGTACCTTTTTAGCTTAAATTAGTCCCTAGAATGTTAAGGGATAGCTTCCAAAATGAATACAATTTATTTCGTATGGAATTCTTTAGATTTAAATTTCCCATTACATGGAAAATTGAATAAGCATTCCATTGATACTAAATTCATCTAAATCCAACACTCGATAAAGGAGTTGTGGATATCTTAAGTTTCAGTCATAAAACACCTTCATTTAGGTCATTAGCACATCATGGAAAAGGTTTAAATGATGTTTGTCAGTTTCTATTGGCCCTCCATGATATTGGCATGTCGCGGAGAGGGCAAATCCCTAATTGTCCAATTCCAGTGAGGGTTCACGATATTGGCACATCGTGCCAAACTTCTAGGTCCCATCAAGGTGGTAATTTCCAGTGGCTTTTGGCCTTGACTTGGGGAGGTAGGGCATGTCGCGTCAAGGCCAAAAGTCAGGATTTTGGTCATTTTTTAGTTCCATTTATGAGTTTAAAAGGGGCATTTTGGTAAATCCCCCAACCACTAATCCATCCTAAACAATGAATTAAACACCTTCAAAGCACTTTACATCAATTTTTTTTATCAAATCTCTCTTAAGGAAAATCTTAGTTCATCAAGCTTCCTCCCCAAGAAATTCAAATTTCTCCATTAATTCTCTAAACCAATTCAAGATTGACAATTCCCAATTTAGGAACTCTAAGAAGTCATCTTCAAAACATCAATAAAGATCCAAGATTCAAATTTTAACATCTAAATCATCAATTGGGGTATGTGAGATTATGAACAAGGGCAATCCTTTTGTCCTTGTGCCTAAAACTTATTTTAAATTCAAATTTATTGAATTTTATATGAGTTCCCGTAAAATTCAAGTTAGGGTTTATACCCATTATTTTTATTTACTAGGTTATGATATTTCCAATGATTTAGAAGTTGAATTCCATGCTTATGTTCATATTTTCATGCATATTGCTGAAATTTCTAGATTTGAGTTGTTTTATCAATATTTATAGTATCAAGCATGATTATTATGATGATTTACCATGAGATTTATGCATGGGTTACTACCCTAAGATTGAATATTATTATTTCAAGAAAGATGATGGCTCAAGCGTCTTATGAATAGATTATTTTCATTTTTTCAGACAAGCTTTGATCTTTTGATCATTGGATTAGCTTTGGAATCCACTTTACAGATTAGTATAATTACAAAACACAGAATCAACTTTATTTATAGATTTACTCATATAAATGCATGATTGGTTTTCTATGTGAACCCTTATGTTAATTTTAAAAGTAGATTTTCAATGATCTGAGCATACAGATTAAAAAGGGAGTAGTATTTAGCACCGAGCAAAAAGTGTGGGTTTAGAGTTCCCTATCTTCCACAGAACTACGTAGCCATTGTATGTACAGATTTTCAAATTTTCCCATTTTTATATGGATGATAGTTTTAGCTTGTGATTGATTACATGGATTAAGTTATACTCCCTGGCAAGAGTATGCCACCTCTCCCCAACGTGAGGTTTCTTCCTTAGGAGGTCAAGGTGTTGGAATTCATGTATCTTACATTATTTATGTCAGTTAAGAGAACCTCCCTGATAGTAAATACTTTTAGTATAATTTTTCAAATTTCACTTAGCCTATACAATTTGATATTAAGAAAAGAATGCATATTTCAGAACTAAGTGTAATGTCTTACAAGATTAACATTATATGCTTTCTTAACATAGGAGATGCAATAGAAGAAAATCCCTTGACAAACCATCTGTAATAGCCATCCAAATCCAAGAAACTCTTGATATCTTTTAGAGATAAAGGTCTGGGCCAGTTTCTTACCGCTATGGTTTTTTAAGGATCTACTCTAATTCCCTTACCAAAAATAATATGACCAAGTAATGCTACTGATCTTAGCCAAAACTCGCACTTACTAAACTTGGAAAACAACTGGTGATCCCTGAGAGTCTAAAGAATAATTATGAGATGGTCTGAATGATCACGCTCTATGCGAGAATAGACCAGAATATCATCTATGAAGACTAGGACGAATGTATCCAAGTACTGCTTGAACACCTGGTTCATGAAGTCTATGAAAGCTGTAGGGGCATTGGTAAGACCAAAGGACATGACTAGAAATTTGAAATGACCATACCGAGTATGGAAAACTGTCTTTGGAATGTCACATTCTCTAACTCTAAGCTGATGATAACTTGATCTGAGGTCTATCTTGGAGAAATAACTGGCAACCTAAATTTGGTCAAATAAGTCATCTATCCTAGGCAGCGGATACCTATTTTTGACTGTGACTTTGTTGAGATGACAGTAATCAATACACATTTTGAGAGAACCATCTTTCTTGCGCTCGAATATGACTGGCGCACCCCATGGGGATACACCGGGCATAATGAATACCTTATCTAAGAGATCCTTCAACTGATCTTTCAATTCCTTGAGTTCTACTGGTCCCATTCTGTATGGAGGAATAGAAATAGGCTGAGTATCTAGGAGAAGGTTTATGCCAAAGTCTATTTTCCTTTCAGGAGAAATGCCTAAAAGATCTTTGGGAAAGATATCTGAATATTCATTAACCACTGGGACTGATTCGAGACTGGGAAATTTGGAAGTGGAATCCTTAACATGCATGAGATGATACACACACCCCTTAGAAATCATTTTCCTTCCCCGAAGGTAGGAAACAAGCTGACCCCTAAAAGATGAAGTGCTACCCTTCCACTTTAGGACGGGCTTATTCAAGAACTGAAACCAAACTATTTTGTTTCTTCATTTGACTATGGCATAGAAGGATTGAAGACAATCCATGCTGAGAATGACATTAAAATTAGTCATCTCTAACTTGACTAAATCTGCTAACGTGGATTTCTGAAATATAATAACTGAGCAGTTCCTATATAACCGTGGAACTATGATGGTTTTAACCACTGGGGTAGAGACTAAAAAGGGCTCTACTAAAATTTAGGACTGATTCTGAAGCCGCCTACTCTGTATAGAGTGACAAAAGAGAAGGATCGCCTGGGTCTAGAAAAGCATAATCATAAATATAGAAAATCTGTAATGTACCAATAACAAAATCAGGAGAATTTTCCTGATCTTGTCGGGTCTAAAGAGCATAGAGTCTATTTGGGCGTTGCTCACTAGTAGCACTGGAAGTGGCACCCTGTTGGATCAGGCGTTCGGACTGGGCTATGGAATAATTCTGCTGACCCTGATGACCTGGCTGAGGATAGTCCTTAACTCTGTGGCCTTGCTTACCATAACCAAAACAAATGCCTTGACCCGCTCTGCACACACACTGATGGTGCTTACCGCAGGTCTTACACTGAGAATAAGTGTGGGTAATGCTAACACTTCTCTGAGATATAGAGCCTAGTGCCCTGTCTCTATTGCCGTTCCTGAACTTCGGCACTGGGGCACTAGCGGAGGAAGAGGCTGGAACTTTTGACTTAAGACGAAACTACAAATGATTTCCTCCCTCTGATTTGGGCTGAGCAAAACTAAAACTGTCTGCTCTTGCTCTCTTATTCTTCCTCTCCCTAGTCTTTACCTTATGCTCCTCTATCTGTTGAGCATGGGTCATGAGCCTGGCTAAAGTCATATCACTGTTCAGCATCGCAGACCTACATTTATTTTCCATGCTATCATTTACCCCTGACACAAACTTCCTCATCTTAGCCTTGTTGTCTGCAACCACATGAGGGGCATATCTAGCTAGCTGAGTAAATCAAAGAGAATACTCTCTAACTGTCATATTTCCCTGCCTAAGATTGATGAACTCAATAACTTTGGCCTCTCTCAGCTCTTGGGGAAAGAATCTATCTAAGAAAGCCATGAAAAATTCTTCCCACTCAACAGGACCTGCATCCTCTAACCTTTCTGCTAATCACTGCTTGTACCAAGTGTGAGCGACATCTTATAATTAGTATGCGGCTAACTCGACACTCTGAGAAGAAATTACTCCCATGATATCAATGACCTTCTGGACTTGGTCCATGAATAACTAAGGATCCTCATCTGGCTTAGACCTAAAGAAGGATGGAGGGTTCATTTGGGTGAAGTCATGAATCCTAGCTGTTGCTGAATTAGCCACTGGGTTGGCTGAAATGACTGTCGGTCATTTATTTTAGGCAGCTACATACTGAGCAAAAGTGGTAACTGCGGTCCTAAACTCCACATGAGAAACATGTTTGCCCAAAGGATCTTCGGGCTGAGGAGCTGGCTGATTTCTTTTCTTTGGAGGCATGTTTCTGAAATAAGAGAAGAGAGGATTAGACTGAGACACAGACTTGAAATTATGTTTACTAGCACGACCTGAATACTGAAAGAAGAGGAACTATTCCTAAAATATCATATAGCCTCCTGTTCATAAATGTGGCGCGCAACACACCCATATACAAGACTCTACTAGATGCGGCTTTCAGACTTCCTAGGACTCTATTGAACCTTAGGCTCTGATATCAAGTTTAAAATGCCCCAATTTTTTGAACCGAAATGCTACACGGTGCTTATGACCCCGAGAGATCACAAACTAACCCATGAATGATATTTGTACCTGTATACTGCAATTCTTGACATAATAATGCAAAAAATAGGAATAATAGGCCATAAGGTTCAACTGAAATAATATAACATCCATATGGGCAAAAAATACCTAAAATAACTAAAAACTAAATCTGAAAGCTAAATCTGAGCGTAAATCCAAAAGCCTCTAAGTACTATTTGAAATAAGGAGTTGAATGACTATGTCTCTAACTAACTCCATAAATCTGAACTGAAGAAATAAATAAATAAATCAAATAATGTCGTCCTCGAATGAAGAGGAATTACTGCAACTCTGTATGCTGAATATGACTGTTACTGTTGGTCTGGGACTC
Source organism: Capsicum annuum (assembly GCF_002878395.1). Taxonomy (NCBI): domain Eukaryota; kingdom Viridiplantae; phylum Streptophyta; class Magnoliopsida; order Solanales; family Solanaceae; genus Capsicum; species Capsicum annuum. The sequence continues at coordinate 81,900,557 of NC_061121.1, forward strand.
GTGCCTCTGAACCTATGATGTAACATGAAAAGAAAGCACCATGATGCAAATGTGTCAGTACAACTGGAGTACTGAGTATAGGATTGAGGTAGGCTAATGCAAAGGGTTTGCATGCATGAATATTACTACTGACTGACTGATATGACGTAAGAGTACAAATATAAATACACAGTAACTAAGATTGTGAGTACGTGATGGCTAAATCTATACGCTAATACATGGCTAGAACCATAGTTCTGAAAATATGGATGACTGTATTTGACAGCCCTGAATTTGGTTGAACTCTCTGAGTTCTGTACTATAACTAAATTTGACCGTATCTAATAGTCCTAGTATACTGATATATGAAGAACTGTCTGAGTTCTTTTATTGAGATCGATACTAAAACTGTGGGATGTAGTTGTTTAACTGCCATGCCCCATGTATGCCATTATGGCTAAAATGGGGTCCAATCTCTGTTATAACTGGAAGGGTGTCAATACCGCACCACTGGTAAGGATAACATATGAGAAACCCTCATATAACAGGTAAATTTAGTGAAAATGGTAGGAACCCTCATATAAAAGGTTAAGTCACCTCATCTACCCTCATATAAAAGGCTGTGATATCTCAACCTATGCTGGCAACATAGTTTTGGAATGCTAGAATGACTGATAAGAATCACACCCTCATATAAAGGTGAGTTCCCATCCTTGGGTTCACTCGGTGCTAACTCCTACTCCCATCTGAAGAGACTAAACATGATTCAACTAACTGTACATGGACAGATTAACTAAATTTCGTTGACTAACAAAGTAGTACTATAATCTAAGAGTTAACTGGGATCATGAGATTTCTGACGTTTCCTGAGTCACATGACTGACTGATTTCTATAGACTATAGCTTGACTGAGATTATCGTGACAACATGACATGGATCTAGGCATAAAACTATGTTTCTGGGTACGACTACCCCCAGGACTCGATAGAAGAAAACTAAAACACATGACATAACTTGATCATCAGATTAGAGTCCACAATTTCCTATATCATAAGTAGGGGATAGTATGCTTCATGTATTTAATCAACACCTCAAACATGGTAGGGAAAGCATGGATATAATTCACACACAAAATTCATATTTCCATCATCATACATACTCCATGCCATCACCATAAGAATACATAAATATCATGGGTATTCATATTAAAGTGTATCGCTAACATAGACTTGTCATTTAGATATCATGAAATTATGTAAATATGAACTTCTAACATCCTAGGCATTTTATCAAATGCCTTACAAACATTCTTTAAGGAATACATGGATTTCATACTTGCATTAGTTCAATCCACCCAAATTTTATGATTTTCAACCAACAATCGCATATATTCCATGAAAAACATCCTTAGATATCATCTTGAAACTTGAACAACAATCATCAACGTGTACATGCTTATATCACCTCAAAAGTTTACAAAATAACATTTAAAAGCATGATTCTTGAACTCTATGAATAAATTGAATCCATAGATGAAAATTACGCATACCTTAGTGATTGAATCTTGAATGAGATCTAATGTTTCTGAAGGTTCTTGAAGAATTTCGTAGGCTCTCTTGAGGAGATGATATTGATAGAAAACCCTAATCTTGTAGTTGAGAGTATAAGAGAGGGTTTTTAAGATGCTTAACTAAAGAAAATGGAAAAAATTATGCCTCTTTAGGGTTATAAGTCTTGGAAGGTGAAGGCAAAGACCAAAATACCCTTATGAAATAAATTACCAGTTGCTGAAAATCATAGTTGACGACATTAGTAACAAGGCATACAAAATGTGGTAATCCATCAAAAATGTCATCAAACAGGAGCTGGAATTGATGGTTTATGCCTAAATCTGGTGACCTTCGTGTTAGGGCATCACAAATATGGTAAGCTACCACAAATGTCGTCACTTAGGAGCTGGTTTCTGTCTAAGGCTGACGACCTTTATGGTAGGGCATCACAAATATGGTAATCTACCACGAATGTTGTCACTTAGGAGATGGTTTCTTCCTAAGGCTGATGACCTTCATGGTAGGGTATCACAAATGTGGTAAGCTACCATGAATATCGTCACTTAGGAGCTGGTTTCTGCCTAAGGCTAACGACCTTCATGGTAGGGCATCACAAATATGGTAAGCTACCACGAATGTCATCACTTAGGAGTTAGTTTTTTCCTAAGGCTGACAACCTTCATGGTAGGGCGTCAAAAATGTTATAAGCTACCATGAATGTCGTCACACTATTTCTAGCCTGACATGCTAGAGTAAAATAGGAATAACTCTTTGCTCCGATATCGGATTTAGGGAAAATTAGTATTATTGAAAATATAATTCAATTATCTATCTGTCGATAAGTCATGAGCTCAAAAATTCCAAGTATAATAAGAGATATGCTTGTTTGAATCTGACTATGGCAATATCTTTCTCAAGAATTCGATCGGTGAGGAATGTTTTGATTCTTCTGATAGCTGAGAGTTATTTTAAGCCTTAATATACATATAACTTACTTATAAAACTTTAAAATGACCATGATGTACTATGCATGATCTTGGTACATAGCTCTAATATTGTTTTTGATTTTTCAGGGTATTACAGTATATCCTAGAGTTAGCCAGATTGCATGGAGCTCCCTTGTCTAGCATCTCAGATAGGGGTACTCAGTTTACTTCCCAGTTTTGGAGAGCCTTTCAGAAGGGTCTTGGTACCCAAGTCCATCTTAGTTCAACTTTCCACCATCAGATAGATGGTCAAGAAGAGAGGACCATCCAAACTCAAGAGGATATGTTGAGAGCTTGTGTTCCTGATTTCAAAGGTAATTGGGATGAGCATTTTCCATTGATTGAGTTCACATAAAATAATAGTTACCATTCTAGCTTTTAGATGGCCCTGTTTGAGGCTCTTTATGGGAGGAGATGTGGATCACCCATAGGTTGGTTTGAAGTAGATGAGGACACTTTGCTTGGGCCTGATGCAGTGTTTTAAGCTATGGTGAAAGTCAAGTTTATTAGAGAAGGATTGAAAATAGCTCAGAATCGTCAAAAATCAAATACAGATATAAGAAGAAGGGACCTTGAGTTTGATGTTGGTGATTCAATATACCTGAAGATTTCACCCACAAAAGGGGTGAAGAGATTTGGCAAGAAGAACAAACTTAGTCCCTGGTATATTAGACCTTATGGAATTGTGAGTCGTGTTGCGAATATAGCTTATGATCTTGATTTGCTAATAGAACTGTCAGCCGTTCATCCTGTATTCCATGTCTCTATGCTTAAGAAGTGCATCGGTGAATCCACCATTGTAGTTCCTTTAGAAAGCTCAGATATTCAAAACAACCTTTTTTACAAGGAGATTCCAATTGAGATTTTGGATCATTATGTTCGTAGACTGAGGAATAAAGAAGTTCCCTTCATCAAAGTTCTTTGGCGGAATCATTCTGTTGATGGTGCCACTTGGGAAGTAGAAGCAGATATGCAAGCCAAGTACCCTTACCTCTTCTCCGCAAACTCAGATTTAGCCGAAGGTAATACTCTCCCTTGATATAGTTCTTTTCCATTCATATATTCAGCTATATAGTTATCCTCATATAATTTCATGCACTCACAGAATTACTCAGAAACATAGAATGATTTAGATTCAGTTGCTCAGTTTATTTCAGTTGTGCATGATAGCTTATAGTTTCATATTTCCTTAGTATTCTTAGTCTAACTAGCAACACTCGAGGGCGAATGTTTCCAAGGGGGAGATATTGTAATACCCCATAACTTATTAGCTTAAATTAGTCCCTTGAATGTTAAGGGATATCTTCCGAAATGAATACTATTTATTTCATGTGGAATTCTTAAGATTTACACTTCCTATTGCGTGGAAAATTGAATAAGTTTTCCATCGATACCAAATTCTCCTAAATTCGACACTCCGTAAGGATTTATGGCTATCTTAAGTTCTAATCGTAAAACACCATCATTTAGTTCATTAGCGCATAATGGAGAAGGTTTAAATGACATTTGTCAATTTCCAGTGGCCCTCTAGGATATTGGCGCATCGTAGAGAGGGCCAAATTCTTTATTGTTCGATTCCAGTGAGGGTTTATGGTATTGTTACGTCACACAAAACTTCTAAGTCCTATCCAAGGTATCAACGTGATACCACCATGTCGCGCCACCGTGTTTATTCCCAGTTGACAATTTCCAGTGGCTTGGCGCGATAGTGGCGCATCACGCTAGGGCCAAAAGTCAAGATTTTGGTTGTTTTTCTGTTCCATTTATGAGTTTAGGAGGGGAATTTTGGTAAATCCTCCATCCCCTAATCAATCCTAAACAATGAATTAAACCCCTCCAAAGCACTTTACATCCACTTTTCATCAAATCTCTCTCAAACAAAACCCTAGTTCATCAAGCTTTCTCCCTAAGAAATCCAAATTTCTCCATTAATTTTTCAAAGAAATTCATGACTGAGAATTCCCAATTCAAGAACTCTAAGAAATCATCTTCAAAACATCAATAAAGATCTGAGATTCAAGTTTTAGCATTTAGATCATCAATTGAGGTATGTGGGGTTATAAACAAGGACAATCCTTTTGTCCCTGTACCCAAAACTTATTTTAAATTCAAATTTACAGAATTTTATATGAGTTCCCATAAAATTCAAGTTAAGGTTTATACCCATTATTGTTATTTACAAGCTTATGATATTTCCAATGATTTAGAAGTTGAATTCCATGCTTATGTTCATATTTTCATGCATATTTCTGAAATTTCCAGATTTTGAATTGCTTTATCAATATATACATTATCAAGTATGATTATTATGATGATTTACCATGAGATTGATGCATGGGTTACTACCATAAGATTTAATATTATTATTTCAAGGAAGATGATGCTTCAAGCATCTTATGAACAAATTATTTTCAATTTTTCAGAAAAACTTTGATCTTTTGATCATTGGATTAGCTTTGGAATCCACTTTAAAGATTAGTACAGTTATAGAACTTAGAATTAGATTTATTTATAGATTTACTCATATAAATGCATGATTGGTTTTACATATGAACCCTTGTGTTAATTTTAAAAGTGGATTTCTAATGATTTGAGCATACAGATTAAAAATGGAGTAGTATTTAGCAACGAGCGAGAAGTGTGGGATTAGCGTGCCCTATTTTCCATAGAACTATGTAGCCAATGTACGCATACATTTTCCTATTTCTATATAGATGGTAGTTTTAGCTTTTGATCGACCACCTAGATTAGGTTACAGTCCCTTGCAAGAGTATGTTACCTCTCCCCAACGTGAGGTTTCTTCCTTAGGAGGTCAAGACATTGGACTCCATGTAGCTCACATGGTTTATGTCATTTAAGAGAACCTCCCTAACAGTAAAGATTTTCAGAATCAGTTTTCAGATTTTAATTAGCCTATATGATTTGAGATGAAGAATAGAATGCAGATTTCAGAACTAAGTGTAATGGATCACAAGATTTACAGTATATACTTTATTATTTATAATTTATGATCTTTAGATTTCAGATTTTACTCAAGCCTACGTGAGTCATTTATATTTAGCATGCATGATTTTATAACTTGTGATGATATTGTTCACTTATTGCATTTACCCACATATACTCAGTACATTATCAAAGTACTGATCCTCATTTATGTCTATGTGCTACATTGTCTCATAATGTAGGTTCAGGCGCTCAGCCTCAGTAGCTCGAGTGATTTTCGAGCATCTCATCTACATCTTTGTAGTTGGTGAGTCCTCATAGTTCGGGGACTTAGCTATTCATATTTTCAGTTTATTAACTGGTGTTTCTGTATTAATTTTAGACAGTTTGGGTCAGCTAGGGGCCTGTCCCAGTGACTCTCTAGATTCAGTTAGTAGAGTCTTGTCGGACTATTAGATCTAGTCTTAGATCTCAGTTACAGTATTCAGATTTCAGTATTTGCTTTAGTAGACTTTTGACAATAGTATGATTCAGATATACACAAATAATTCATACAATTTCCTCATTTATATGATTTTTCATTCATACCTACCCAAAATTGAGATTCAAATTTAGAAAAATGCAGCCAAGGTTAGCTCAGAACTACTTGTAGTTCAGAGCACGTGTGGCGTCCTGAGAATCAGATTTCTGGGTGTTACAGTGATAGTAAAGGCTCATATCATATTCCTTAAGAAGATCAAGCCATCTCCTCTGCTTTAGATTAATCTCGTTCTGAGTGAACACATACAGTAGACTCTTTTGATCAGAAAAGATTTCCACATGCACACCATACAAATAATGCTGTCATATTTTCAAAGCTAACACAACTGCCAACAACTCTAAATCATGAGTAGGATAGTTCCTCTGATGCACATTCAACTATCTAGAAGCGTAGGAAATTACCTTCATATATTGCATCAACACACTACTAAGTCCTACTCGAGATGCTTCACAATAAACCACGAATCCATCATTGCCTTCCGACAAAGTCAGAATTGGAGCCAAAGTTAATTTATCCTTCAGCTTCTCAAAACTCCCTTCACAAGCATCTGACCAAGAAAACTTTACTTTATTTTGAGTTGACTTGGGCAAAGAAGCAACTCTCAATGAAAATCTTTCCACAAACCCGCTATAATACCCTGTTAAACCCAACAAGATCTGAATGTCGGATGAAGTCGTGGTTCTAGGCCACCTTTTCACTGTAACAACCTTTTGCAGATCCACCATGATCCTCTCACAAGAAATAATATGATCCAAGAAAGTTATTGTGTTCAAACAAAAATCACACGTGAACATATCATACAACTGTTATTTCTTTAAACTCCACAACACCATACAAAGGTGATCAACATGATCTACATCACTCTTCAAATAAACCAGAATGTCATCAATAAACACATTAATGAAAAGATCCAAATAATGAAGAAAAGCTCTATTCATCAGATCCGTAAATGTTGTTGGAACATTAGTCAATCCAAATGACATTACCGAAAATACAAAGTACCCATACCGAGTACAAAAAGCCGTCTTAGGGATATCCTCTTCCTATTCTTTATCTAATGTTACCCTGACCGAAGATCTATCTTAGAAAAGAACTTTGCACCTTGCAACTGATCAAACAGATCATCTATCCTTGGAAGAATATACTTTTTCTTAACTGTCACCTTGTTCAACTACCGATAGTGAATAAACATCCAAAGGGAACCATCCTTCTTGTGCACAAACAATACGGGTGCACCCTAAGGATAAACACTAGGATAAAAAATCCCTTATCTAGAAAATCCTTAAGTTGCTTCTTGAGTTCCCTTAACTCAGTCGGAACCATTCTACACAGAGAAACAGAAATCAGATGAGTGTCCAAAACTATATCAATACCAAACTCAATTTTTCTAACCGGAGAAACACCAGGAAGATCATCTGGAAAGACCTCTGGAAACTCATTAACCACTAGAGCTGATTGAAAAGTAGGACCTTCCAAATTAGAATATTTTACCTAGACTAAATGATAAAGAAAACTTTTGGAGATCAACCTCTAAGATTTAAGATAAGAAATAAATCTCCCCCAAGAAGCTAAAGAGTCACCCTATTATTCTATAACTGTCTCACCAAGGAACCTAAGGATAACCCTATGGGTCTGACAATCCAAGGACACATAACAAGAGTGTAACCAATCCATCCCCAGAATAACATCAAAATCCACCATATCAAGTTCAAACAAATCCACCATAGTCTGCCTACCACCAATAGATACCACACACCGCCTATAGACTCTCTTATCAATAACTAAGTCACCAAGTAGGTAGAAATAAAGAAAGGATCCAAAATAACTTCTGCATCAAAACCAAAAGATACAGCCACATAAAGATTCACATAGGAGAGAGTGGACCCCAGATCAAGAAAATAATATACATCATGAGAGAAAAGCTGTAATGTACCAATAACAACATCAGGTAATGCCTCGAATTCCTGTCAGGTCGCCAAACCATACAACCTATTTTGTCCATTACTAGAACCAAGAGCAGTAATAGAAGTAGATGCCATACCACCAGGTGTAGCAACAGAAGTTAAAGCCACTACTGCTTTCTTTTTTTATCCGCAACTTGGTGCATATGAACAATTAACTTAGAGATGTCCATATCTTTACATAGAAAGGTAGTCTGCTCTCCAAAATTAAATCCCAATTCAACCTAGAAGAAAACTTCCTCATTATTACCCTCATGTCGGCAACTAAGTCAGGAGCATTCCTTGAAAACTAGTGAAACTTCAAGGAGTATCCTTAACATACATCCTACCCTGATTGATGTTCACAACCTTCTCCGTCCTTGCTTCCATCAACTCTTAGGAAAATAAATGATCTAAGAAGGTCTTAGAAAAAGTATCCCACAAGATTGATTCCTCCACATCACCCCTATCCCCAACCCACTCTTTATACCACTGATATGCAACCTTTTTGAGCTGATTTGATACAAAGTTTACCCCTTCTATAATTATAGCCTGCATCACCGAGAATATCTTTTCCATTTCATCCAAGAAGCCCTGTGGATATTTATCCACCTTCTCTCAAAGAAAAAGTGAGAGGACCCATCTTCAAAAATTGTCCAACCCTTGCAGCCTCTGTAGACAAAGCATCTGTCGTACCCCGGTCAGCCTGAGCAGCGACTATCTGAGGAATAATATAAATAGACTGACGAAATTATGCATTGGTGACCTCGCCTTGAGAAGAACTAATAGATACTAGTGGAATTCCATAGCTATCAAGTATAGGTCTGTGAGATCAAAGATGAACCCCAAAAGTAGGATGCACCCCTTCAACATTACCACCAGATGAGATAAAAGAATTTTCTTATGTCCAAAACTACAAGGTATGATCTTGAAGATGAACAAACAAGGATTAGAGAAGATTTCGGGACTGAGACTCCATGCTTGAGAGTAGAATACCAAGATCAAGAGACATTCCTAAATGCCTTGTAGCCTCTTCTTTATGCGCGTGGTGTACTAGACACCCCTAAAAGAGACTCTACTCAACACGGCTTTGTGGACTCCTAAGTTACCATGAACCTAGTCTCTGATACTAACTTGATGGGACCAGATCGAGGGCCTTAATGTAATGGGAATACAAAGTCTGACCGGGATAAGAGACCACCCCCGTGACCTAACCTAACCTCTAACCATTTGCCCTGAATTGGCTGAATTTTGATCATGTAGCAAGATAGTGAAATCACTCACATGAGGACTCTAGGATAAGATCATAAACGTGACCGAACCAATCGAGTCCATCCTTCCCGTACCAACAACCTAACCAAATAAAACCAATACTAAACCGAGGGCCATAAACCAGGCTATAACCAAAGATGTTCCAAAACATAATATAATTAATCCCAAAATGAAATATGATGGAATAGTGAGAAATTAAGTCTGATGATGCCATCACCAATACCAATACCAATGCTAAGGCAGACACTTATATAGATCTCGCCCATTCTTACCCATAGCAGTACCAAAAGACTCTAACAAAAAGAGTAATAAAATTTGGTTGGGCTATGCCACTATCCATGGCCAAAACCAATATCTAAAATAAAATCACAGTGTCTAAAAAATATCCATAACATGAAATAGAGCCTTTCAAAAGGAAGGAAGTTTACCACTTTAGTCTAAATATTGTTCCCCTAGTCAATCACTATGTAGGAGGAGTAGAACGGACGGTTCTTATATAGTGTAGGTATACAGATGCCAGTAGACGAGTTAGTGGGTGAAACCATACATATATATATATATATAACCATTCCTGGAAAAGAGATCAGGTTTGGCATGCCATTAAATCCTTTACCTAGGCTGTGCAGCTTTACCGTCTTAAACCACCAACGGGCTATATAGGTTCAACTTCTCCTACTAAAAGTTCCCCAGTGCGTATAGCCGCACGAGCAGGGAAAAATAATAGGGATGACTAGTACATACCCCAAAATATAGCGTGACATCATGCTCACGGTCATAAAGACCAACCTCATATTGGCATATATAAGTTTCCATTTTTAGTCCCCCCGGGACCTCCTCCTTCCACGAATTTGCACACAGCATGCCACTATTGCCTAATTAAAACCATTACCAAACAACCAATCAATCCATTTACCATTTATTAAACAAGGCCATTTAGTGGTGGTATCTTCATACCGACCATACTTCCAAGTATAGTCCATAGCCAACCATATAAAGGTTTATGGGGATATCCAATTACCCTTCAATTTACCGTATTAAAAAACTTAGGGAATTCCATGTACCCCATAAGCATAGCCATTCAAACATTTTTATTTCTAAGCCATTTAAAGCATGCATAATTCATTTACCAAGTTTTAAAACAAGCAAGAGTTTAATTAAAATACTTAATGTAATAAAAATAATATTATTGGTATTTTGTCAAACAAATTAGGGGCATAATATAACCAAAACCAATTCCAATTACCATTAATCCATTCCCATACAATCCAATTATATAAAATAACCATTAATGCACTTAAGGCATAATTAAAACCATGGAAAACCATAATCAACCATTTAATATCATAACCCCAAATACATATTTGAAAAACAAAATCATACAATCAATGAAGTCATGAAAAATTTCATAAATACCATGTTTAGAGTTAGAACTAATAATGAAGGAAGAGAAAATACCTTAAACCAAGATGATGATGCAAAGAAATCACCAATACAAGCCCAAATCAATCCTCTAGTTGAAACCCTAGCTTCGCTTGCCCAAAAGCTTTTGATTGTATTATAAAGTGTTTTAGAAGTGTTTCTAAGTGTTAGTGAATAAAATAATTGGGTAAATAACCTTCCAAGTAGGTTAGAAGTTACAGGACTTTATTGGGCTAAGTGAGGAAATGTACAGAATACACTAACTTAATTTGTACAAAATTTTATCCCAAGAGTACGACTAGCCCTTATGATTCGTACCCTCCCGTACGAGTGGTACTGTCCGCTCATATCCTAGACTTGACCTTTAGATCAAATAATGCCCAGCATATGACTCATCCAACCAAGTCATATCTAAAGCATACAATTTGTACACTTCATCCATATCCCTGTTAGATTTAAACCCATGAAAGATTTAGACACTGTTCACAATATGAATCCTAGGTATGATTCATACCTTGGCTTACAACTCACAGTGAATGACTCATACTCAGATCCAATCTATGTAACCATGTATAAGATTAATTTAAGTAACCAAATGATCTGTAACCACCAATACGATTCGTACCCTAAGTCGTATCCATTCCACTAACCAAAATCCATCTCACCAACCAACACTGGTCAATATACGATTGGACAACACCATCCATATCCCAAAATTTGGATCATCCACATAAGTCGTATTGGGTCCAAAGATGAGAATTCTAGGAAACATTTTAAGGTCAAAAAATAAGGGTGTTTTAATCAAAAACTGGTCAACTCTAGTGACCTCAAAAGGTGGAGTAATAGATTCAACATGTACAGTCTTTGAGGATACTAACTGGGTAAGAAAATGGATCGACTGGTGAAACTTAGCTTTAGACACATCACCCCAAGGCATCAGGGCAGGAGTATCATCAGACTAAGAAGATCGAGAAGAACTAGTAGGGATCAGTAGAACTACATGAGGGTAATCAGGAGTTGGGCCCATGGACCAAGTATGAACTCTATAAGTAGGATGATTCGCATCCACATTATCCCTAAATAGAATTGGAGGGTATCCACGAACATCAAATATTCTTCGAGGAATGATCTGAAATGCCAACAAATGGAAATTAGAGAAAACTCGGGACCTTAAACTCTATATCATAAAATATAATTACAAGAAGGGGAAACATTCCTAAATGTGTAATAGCCTATCCCTTATAAGGTTGACGTGCTACACACACAAAAAAGATACTATACATGACATGGATTTATGGACACCCAATTAACTATAAACCTAGGCTCTAATACCAACTTTGTCACGACCCAAACCAGGCCCTGGCCTGATGGGTATCTCAAGTCCATCATGGATAAAAGACCACCCCCTCTACCTAGTAAAACAACATATAATACACTTATAGTGGCTGAATTCTAAACATATAACAAGATATATAAGGATAGGATAAAAGAAATCCAAGTTATTTTAATAACTATTGCACACTCCACAGTAATCTACAAAGCATCTAAATTGAATCAAAAATCAATCTATGTCACGACATGAACCCTATAATAGTAAAAGACAAGTCCAAAGAAAAGTCTATGACCAGAGGAAACAAAACCCTAAAATGAAGCACTTCAAGATAAAGCACTTCAAGAGAATGGATGCTCACCACTTCAAGCTAACTACTAATAATCCTAAAATACTATCTTGGTACAACAAAAGTAGAAGTGTCTTTAGTTCCTGTATTGCATGGGGATATCACATCCGAAGATGGTTAGTAGGTTAAGCGCTAGCATGTAACTCAATAGAGGGATAAAATAATTGCATGATCAACAGTTTAAAATCATCCAAATCCAATGCACACAATCATATGCATATACATAAATATAACATACTGGGTGAGGAATATGGCTAAGCATGAACTTTAAACATTAGCTGAGACTGCGTAGCTCAAGCATCAAAAGAAGGCATCCAGGTCTCTATGGGTCCAGCTCTCCCCTAATGGAAAGGGACCCAGTGCGTGTAGCTGCACAAACCAAAGAATAAGCATATGTGCATATTTACCATTAGGGACTTAAACCTCCCAGTCGTAAATAAAGGGTGACTTAAGCACCTAGTAATTTACATGGGGGGACTCAAACCACCAAGTCATAATCTAGGTTATTCGAACCCCAAGACATTTAGACCTCTAACCCCCACCATCACTTGGTAAATACGATTTCCAATATTGGTCTCTCAGGACCCCTACTTTCATGGTTTGGCTATACAACCCTCATTAAGACTAGTTAACATATTTTTCACACATTCCCATTACTTAATCGTCATACCATCTACACTTGTAAGGTAACATCATCATGCTAGTACAACTCCATTCACTTGGGTAAAACAACCCCCTTTTGTTCATTAATTCAATGTGAGGAAATGCCCAACCCTCTTTGTTTATTAAATCATGTCATTATGTTTCAATAACCTTTGTATATCATATAATGATTCCAAAAGTAGTTCATAGCATATATACTCATATTGAAAACCCCTTTCACAAGATTAGGGTAGGAATATACAAATTTAACTATCTATATTGTCAAAACAAGAGGGTAACCATGACCCCCAAGTTCATTCAGCATGACCATGCACCCCACATGTTCAAAACCATATATTCAAAGAAAACATAAATCATAAAATCCATGGGAAATGCAATCAATTCAATAATGAGCAATAAACCTCAACCCATATTTCAAATGATCAATTAAATCACATAGGTAAAATTATAAACATATAATTTTGATAAAATAAGACTTGGGAAGAGTAACATGCCTAAAGTATAAAGAATTTTGGAGAGAAATTAACCCTTAAACCCTTACATCACCAACTTATTAAAACCCTATCATTATCTTTGAATGGTCAATTTTAGAGAGTAAAAAGAGTGTTTGATATGTTACAGTATTAAAAATAACCCTTCTGTTGTGTTTTATGTATGTGGGTTCTAAGTGGGGAAAGGAGGGAAAGGTCTAAAGTGCCCTTAATATGAGATTAAAATACTATCACCTACTCATTATGGGTGAATTTACGACTCGTAGGGTCACCTTATGACTCATGGGTCACCTTAAGACCGTTATATTTAATTATAGGCTAGGCAACATCCATGGGCACCAACACTGGTCTAACACTGAGTTTTTCCCAGTGACTCACATTCAAATTGTACAACTCGTGATGTCAAATAGTACATAAGACGAAAACATTATCCACGTTTACTGGTTAGGCTACGAGAACCACTATACGACTCATAATGAGTCTTGACGACCGTTGGGTGCTAATTTCTACCAAAATAGAGACTTATCCAAACACACTAGTTTGGATACAATTTAAGATTCTATGACCCATAATGACTCTCTACGACTTCTATGGAGAGTCTAGTCTGAGCAATGTGTGTAAAAACTCAAGAATTCTAGGGCCAAAAATCTAGGGTGTAACATGATCTCAGTTAACTTCTACACACTATCCAAAAATTCATGGGGATCTTTCTCAGGATTAGATCCAAAGAATACCATGAGATTTATTTAAGTAAAGTCCCGAATTCTAGTTGCTGCCATATTCGCTGATGGATTTACTAGGGAAATAACTTTGTGATTATCTTAAGCAACTATAGATTGGGCCAATGCTATAAAAGTATCCCTGAATTCAGCATAAGATACATGCTCATTCATAGGGCCTTCAAGAATAGGTAGTGGCTCTAGTTGGTCCACATTCCTCCTTCCCTTAGCCCTTGTGGGAGACATTTTTCTATAAATAGGTAAACGATGAGTTAGAAAAATAAATTCAGTAGAGTTCACACCCTATCGCATGACGTGAATCGTGAAAGACTCAAAACTTTCCTAAAATATTTTGTAGCATCTTGCCCATAAGTGTGGCATGCTTCACACCCATGAACAAGACTCTGCATAATGTGACTTTCAAATACCCTAGGGAACTTTTAACCTTGTCCTTTGATACAAAGTTTGTCATGACCCAAGACTGCTCCTAGGCATAATATGGTGCTTCGAGTCACAAGTAAAAACAAGCTAACCCATGGCCTAGCATAAGCTATGATTACAAAAGAAAAGTAACAAAATACTAAGCGGAAGGTAACTTAAATAAACTGTTGCTGATAAACAATAGTCAATACTGATGTTTTCTAAAATACTTGATGAAATTGAAAACATGTCTAACTGTTTAATAGTTTGAAAGCCTCTAAATCACGATGAGTTGTTGGGACAAGTCCCCTACTAACTTTAACTAACTAAAATAATTTAAAATACTGAAAATAAACAAATAATAGAAACTCCTCAACGGATGAGGACTTACCAAGGTTTCTATTCAGTGGAACAGGAATTTTCTAAGTGTGGTCCGAGTACTAAGCGTCTGAACCTATATTGTGAGACAATATAGCACAACAAAGTATGAAAACTATACTTTGAATGTACTGAGTAGGCTAAATAGAAGAGACTAACTAGTATATAAGTTAAACATAAATACATGAACATTTAAACTTAATGCAAGACAAAGTATAAACATATGTTAAATAACTTGGTAATTAAATAACTTAATACTGTACACTTGGTCAACCAAACCTGGAATGAACATAAGGTGAAACTTACTGAGGACAGTGGAAACTAACAATAACCGACATGCCCCACTCTGAGCTAATTGGGGTCCAACCTGTATCCTCAATTGGAAGGGTACTAGTACCTAACCAAGGCTACCAACACTAGTCGGTGTGGATCCACTAAACTAATGTCCCAAAGGACTAGGATTTCAGTCTTTTATTATTGATAAATACCTTATAACCTATGATGGCATCATAGTTCTAGAACGTAGGGACTTCTACTAAAGCTCTTAGTCTTCAACTGGCAGGTGAGCCTTCATCCCTATGTTCACTCGGTGCTATGAATTACTCCTAATTGAGCTGACACTAATAATTGATATCTGATTAACATGATTAGATAACTAATATATGCTCATAAGTTTAATATTCAAAATTTTGCAACACGAACATGATCTAAATGGCTCATAACATGAAAACTGATATATGCATGACTATATTGGTATTGGGTGTTCATAACCCAGCATCTTTGACTAATGGAACTAAATATGATGATATCTATAGAGTAGGATAAAGGGGATTTCCTAATTTAAAACCAACAACCTGAACACCTTCTCATGATACGGAAATTCATTTTGGTGAACATAGGGAATAAATACTCTCGGGGAAAGAATATACTCATGGTTTGGTTACACACATCAATTGATGAGAGCAGGGAAACACATATTTAACCTGGAACCCAATTAACTAGGAAGGAAATTTTTCATGAGAATCCAATAGTTCTTAGGACTCAATGAGTCAAAGGGACCCATTAATATAATCCCACATGCCTGGAGTGAATTCCTTAGGGGAATTTCTTGTGACTTGCGCTTGAACTTGGAGAACCCTAGTTTGCTTTAGAGAAGAAGAGAATCACTTTTGTTTCTCTAAGTGTAATAATTTTAGAGTTTATAAAGTATTATGGTAACTTTAATCCCTCAATATGTTATATTGAGTGCCCAAATAATGTGGGTTGGGGATTAAAAATATGGAAATTTACCATCAATCCCCTTTTATAATCATGCAGGGATTTTTGGTTTTAAACGTCATGACTCACCCAATAACTTGTTACGATTGGTCACAAGTAATAGTCTGAGTCATGACATGAGGCCCTAAGGTGTCGGGTTCTTTCTGCTAAGGTAACGACTCCCCTCCTAATGACACATTAGGTTTGATCATAAGCTGTTAGGGGTTGTCATGGTTTGAGACTAGATTTTTGGTTTTCTTACTGGTATGACAATGGGTCTGTGCAATGGCTCATTATGCCTTATAATAAGTGGTGTTCTAGACTTATTGTCACTGGGATAAAATTAGAGACCATCACGGGAGTGGAAGCGACTCACACGTAATGACTCATTATGTCTGGTACTAACTCATTGCCTGAGTCATTGTCACTGGCAGTTTAACACGCCCTTAGATAATTCACCATAGCTTTTTTCCATGACATGGGATTAAGGCAAGTCTAGTGGCATGGAAATCTAATTTAACAGTCTATCCTTTGATGGGTCTAGATCTTGAAATCTTTGGGTAATACAATAAGAAAGAGTGTACAAACTTAGTCATCCTATGAATAATGGCCCAAAAAAAATTATATTGATTGGAAGACCACAGAAGACCCATTACAAAGTCCATATTGATAATCTCCCCCTTCAATAAGGGCGACTCTATCTCTTTATATATGCCACCAGGACTCAAATTCTCAACCTTGACTTGCTCACAAATCATACACTTAGAAAAAAAATTTGCCATATCTTTCTTCATATTATTCCACCAGTAGATTTCATTAAAATCATAATACATCTTAGTTGAACCTGGATGAACTTTACATTGGGATTTATGAGCCTTAGTCAAAATCCATTCCCACAGCCTATAAATATCAGGAATGCAAAACCTTTCTTGATACCTTAGAATGCTATCTCCCCCAATCTCGAAAGCAATAACCTTTTACCAACCCACATCATCCTTAATCTGCATAAGTATAGGATAGCTAACCTGCTTCTCCTTGACCTCAGCATTAAGACATGACTTGTCCATTTCTTGAAAAATCATCCCTCCATCTTCAGAGTCCAAGAGACAAACTCCCAAGATAGCCAACTTATGAATATCCTTAACCAACCCTCTTTTCTCCTCATCAACATAAGATCAGCTTCACGTAGACAATATGCTAAGAGCATCAACAACCATATTAGCTTTACTTGGATTGTAGCTAAGGATCATGTTATAATATTTAAGCAATTTGAGCCACCACCTTTATCTGATATTAAATTACTTCTGTGTAAGCACATACTGTAAGTTGTTCTGGTCTAAATAAATATCAACATACAACCCATATAGATAATCGCACAAAATTTTTAAAATAAAGACCACAACTGATAACTCTAGATCATGAGTTAGATATTTTCTCTCATGAACCGTAAGCTTCTTGGAAGCATAGGCCACAACCTTACATGTTGCTTCAAAACCTAACCCAAACCCACATGGGATGCATGACAATACACATAAAACTGCTCAATACCATCAGTTAAGATTAAAATAGGTGTAGAAGTCAACTTATCCTTCAATTTCTAAAAACTAAATTCACAAGCCTAGGGACACAAAAAGTTTAACCTTTTTCTAGTTAACTTTATCAGCAGTGCAATAATAGACAAAAAAATCTCCATAAAAATCCAATAGTAACCTGCCAAACCTAAGAAGCTCCTAATGTCAGCTGGAGTCATGGATCTAGGATATTCATTAACTTCCTCAACTTTCTGTGGATCCCCTTTGATCGCCTTACTAGAAATAACATGCCCAAGAAAGGTCAAAACACTGATCCAAATTCACACTTAGAAAATTTTGCATACAAATTCTGGTCCTTAAGAGTCTGCAACACAATTCAGAGGTGATTGGCATGATCCTTCTCTCTTTTGGACTACACAAAGATGCCATCAATGAAGATGATAACAAATAAATCAAAAAACAATCTGAACACACAATTCATAAATTCCATAAGATAAATTGGAGCATTATTCAATCCAAATGACAAGAATAGAAACTTGTAATGGCTATATCGGGATTTTAAAGTAGACTTTGGAGTATTAACCTCCCTAATTTTTAGCTGAATATAGCCTAAATAGTTATCAATCTTAGACAAAAACCTAGCACCCTAAAACTAATTGAAAAGAATAAAAATCATTGGAATAGGGTATTTATTCTTCACTGTAGCCTTATTCAACTGACGATATTCTATAAACATTATAAGTGACCCATCTTTTTTTCACACAAAAAGTACAAGAGAACCGTAGAAATACTAGAATGGATGAAACCCTTGTTAACAAGATTCTTTAACTACTTCTTTTGTTTCTTAATTTAGCCAGAGCTATCTTATAAAAAGTAATGTAAATAGGATGGGTATCACATAGAAGATCAATCCCAAGTTCATAAATATGAGAGTTTAAACCATTACCCTGAATGGTGTAGATTGCTCCGTCCTAAAGGAACCCATAGGCTATATGAGTCCAGCTTTCCCTTCTAGAAGGGCCTCAGTGTGTGTTAGCCGCATAAACTAAGGAAAGGATAAAGACACCAAGAAGATAGCAATACCAAATATAGTGTGTATCAAGACACACGGTCATATAGACCCCTATGCCAGCAAATGTGGTATCCAGTGTTGATCCTTTCGGGACTACGCCTTCACAGTGAGCTACACAATTCTATTTAAGCCTAATTTAAAACAGTTTGCACATAAACCCAACTATTAACCCATAATTCATTTACTAAGGCATCTACCGTCTTGGTATCATCATACCAATATGCTTGCAAGTTAATTCATTTATGCCAAACCAATCCATTTAACCATTTGACTCCCAAGTTTTATTTAAAATCCAAAACTATGGACACCAAGTGCATGACAAAACTATTCTTATCCATTTATCCTTTAATGAAATGCAATGTTTTCAAAAGACAAGTCAAACTATGTCATCAATCATATTTAAAACCAAAATTATAAATTAGGTTAAGGTTAATATCATCATTAAGACAAATTTTCATCGATATGGGGAAACTCGCATTCCCCATTCCAATTCCCATATCAATGTCCCCATTCAGTCCCAAAAACCATCAATTAAAGCATGAATACTGCATTTAATACATGGGACAAGAAGTTTAAGTAATAATAATCAAAACCCCTCAACCCAATTTAAAAACCATCAATTAAATTACTTGAATATTGATTAAAAAAATCATACAGTGTAAAATTCAAGTTAGGAAATGATAAACATGCCTGAAATATGCTAGAAATTAAAGAGAAATCAAAGTTTGGAGCTTGGATGATGAATTCTTTGTAAAACCCTTGAGCTTTTTTGGTTTGAGAATTAAAGAAGTAAAGAAAGGAGCTTGATCTTTTGAAACTGAAGGAAAAGTATCAATTTTATTTTTATGTTGTTTAAGGGGTAAAAGGATAAAAAGCCCCTTATCCCAAGTGAAAAAAAAAGTTGGAAGAAAAATAGATTGTGGCATGTTTAGGAGTTAAAGAAGAAAATAATAGAGTTTTATCTTTAAAACTGAAGGAAATGGGTTAATTTTATATTTATATGTCGTCTAAGGGGTAAAAGAACAAAATACCTCTCACCCAAAGTGAAAAAAACAAAAGATGGATTAAAATAGTTAGTAGTGTGGCAAGCTCCTAATGCAATAGTTAGCCTCCATGCCACGCCATTATTGCAGAGGCAAAGTGGTGTGGCGTGTTACAATCACGAAGGCTTACTATCTTCTCGTCCCAAAATGGTCCTAAACCCCTTCTAAAAATTCTAAAACTTTTCCAAAACACCCTTTTAACACTCCCTAACATAATTCAAGTCAAAAATTTACATTACGTATGCAGGAGGGTCAAAAATAAGTTTGTTGAAATTTTACAGGGTAGTACAATGCCTATAATTGAAGATGTTCCTAGGGGTAATGAATTCTATTTAGTGGAAATCATAAATGCTACAAATATATATATATATATACATATATATCCAATTCCCTAGATGTTGATGCCTTCAATTTAAGAGATAATATCTATTGTTATATTCAGGAGTGGATTCTAGCCCGATCGAGGACTGGGTAAGAACTTGTCTTGCATCATCAAGATGAATGTGAACACAAAAATAGCATTAAAGTATAAATCAGAATACAAACCAATGAATAACTATGAGAATAAGAGAAAGACAAAGATGGTTTTGTTCGAGCCCGCTGCCATACCTGTACCAATCATTCTCTATAAGCGAGATAGAAATAAATGATGATTTGAAGGATGTAATAAGGAATATATTTGAGGGTAATAAGGAATATATTTGAGGATTATGATATTGTATTGGAATATTTCCCAAAAACCAACAAAGTGGGGAAGGATGTACCTAGAGAGATCATAGAGGATTAAACTTCCACCTAAGTTATGATTCCTTGCCAGTTGTGGTAGATGAAAGGACAAAAATAATTATTTTGAAAATTGGTAATAGTCCATAAGTGGACTTGTGATCCATATTTAATATTATCAAATTTCCCTTTGTTTCATATTTGTATTGTTTTCAGAAAGAGGCATGGACCATACTAGTATGAGTCATGAGCTACTATTTGAAAATATTTCCTAAACTCAATGAAAAGGCCTCATGTACCACAAAAATTTTGAATTATTCTACTTTATTCTCTTGTTTGAATTATCAAGTTATTAACTAATTTAGTTTTTTTTTGTTTCAGTAATAAAAATTTAAAACCTTCCATTATCATCCCATGTTAAGAGTTTAATAAAAAAAGTGAAATAGATAATGATGAATGGGAAGACTATGATGAAAAGCCAATAATATAATATTTGAAGAAATTTGAGAACTGAGAGAATCCTAATCTAGAAGAAACTAAGTTATTTAATCTTCGAAATCGTGATAAGGTCAAAGAAATTAGAATCAGTGTTCATATGATAGAAGTGCAAAATGGAGAGTTCATTCAACTGCTATGAGAATATATCGACAATTTTCCCAATAATATGATGACATGCTAGGATTAAGCCCAAATATTGTGTCACATAAGTTGCCAGCCGATCTAGAACTTGATCCAATAGAGTAAACATGTATAAGTTCAAGATAAACTTAAGTTTAAGAATGAAATAAGTAGTGATGAAACAAATCTAATCCAACGTTGTGGAAGGGACAAGGTATCTAACATGATTATACAATTTCGTTCCAATGTCAAAAAAAGAGGGAAAGATTAAAATGTGTTGACTACAGAGATTTGAACAAGGACAGACCTAAAGACAATTTTCCACTACCCAACATCCATATTCTTATTGAAAACTGTTCAAAGCATGAAATGCAGACATTCAAGGATTATATGATAGGTACCATAAGATTTTGATGGATGAAAAGGGTTCTCAAAATGTCTTTATCATGCCCTGGGGTGCCTACCAGTACAGGGTAATGTTAGTCAGACTTAAAAATGTTAGTGCAACATAAATGAAGGCTATGACAATAATATTTTACAATAAGAAAGTTTTCCAAATTCCTTATTTTATAAAATATTAAGAACCTTGTTCTATTTATCCCATGTTCTATCTTTATATTCCCCCTCCCATGCTTACAAAGTCGACAATGGATGTATCCTAAGGGTAGAAAATTCTTAAAATAGTTATAATAAGGATAAATAAAGAACCAAATAGATAATCAATCAAAACCATATCAATTCAAAGCAATAGTAATTTTTTTCTTAGCCTTAATCCTAAAATAGGATATTTAGCTACTCATGGACATAGTCGTAATCAAGATAATGGAACATATAAGATAAAATCAATTAAAAAGCTAAAGTAAATGAAGAAAACCCTAATTTAAATTTTTTCTATCCCCTATCCAAGTTTCAAATTCATCCAAGGTGTCTAACATTAAGTACAAGTGTCCTATTTATAGGAGGACAAAACTACCAATTTTTGCACTAGGCCACATCACGGGGTTAATTTTTTGCGTCTAGCTAGGTGATGAGATCTTATCATGGAAAATTACTGTTTTAGGTCCCTTACGAAGATCCTTTTGTATTTAAAATGAAATTTTTCCCTCTCTTTGGTCTACGACATGCCCTTAACATCCATGGTGTCCAATTCACGTCAAGTTGTGTCTTGTGCTTTTTGTTGATCCATTCCAAGCCTTTTTGTGATGTTTCCCCTTTATCTAAAGCTTTTATATCCTTCATATATCATGATAATAAACTTAGAAATCATCCTAAAGCATTAATCACAACAAATTAGAGCTTAGAATAGCATAACATCCAAGACAACGAACTAGAAACTTAAGCTAAGAATACTAGTTTTTCCTTTTTTTATCTTTCACTTAGTTTTGAATCTTGGCTTGATTCAATTGTACTTTAAAAAATATAAAAAAGTTTTAACACGCATAATTTTACAATTATACCATTAGTAACTCATTATACACATTATAATCCATCACGATCATCAAGAACAACACCTAGCTCAAGCAAGTAAGACTAGTTTTCTCATATGAACTCTAAATGATTAAATTAAGTACAAACTTGTTTGAAATACACCTTAAGAATCGTAATCAAGTAATTGAACATGTATATGCTCAATTATATCATCATTAATACATTAAGCACACAAGTTTTCCTCAAAATAAGTCTAAATAAGCCCAGATAACAACACTGAAGTACAAAAATACTCCTCAGATCAGCAACGCAAGTCATCTGGAATACATTCTAAACATTTTATCAAGAAATTGACTATACTCACTAGAAAATGAAACATTGTGTCTAATAATAATTCTACCTTCAGTAAAGGTACACTCAAAATTCAAACAAACTGACAAAATAGATATAGGTGATGTTTTCTTCAAGTTGTCAAAAAATACCACTTCATGTCCACCGTCAAGAGGACCATTACATATCATCACCAAGAGGCACATGCCAAGAGGTCATTTCCATATCATCACTAGCATGATAAGAGGGCCATTTGATTACACTTTTAGGAGGGCTATCCCAAGTGGTCATTTCCATGTCATCACTACCATTCTAATAGGACCATTTGATAACACCACTGGGAGGGTCATGCTAAGATGGCTATGCTAAGATCATTATCATATTATTAAAAGAAGCTATTGAAATTTTCATCGGAGAACAAAACTATTAGTCGTGCATAGTCAATTATGTCTATCATCAAAGGATGCATATTAGAATTAAATACATTAAAGTACCAGAACTAAAGAGTCACGTGATCAAAAGGGAACCTATAAGTTGATATCAAAAGACAGACAACAAATTAAAATACTTGAAAATTGATAATCCATTGGTCATTTATAAGTTATGTCATTCACAAACCATATAGTGTGCAATATTACCTAAAAACGACAACCCGTTGATGACATGTAAGATAAAACAATAGATCCTAACTAGATAGCTTGCCCAGATTGCCCAAAACTTGACTATTTGTTGATTATCCATAAGCCATGACTAAATCCTTGTAGAATGATGTGCACATTACCAAAATTACTAATTTGAGGGTTCTCTATATATGCATGTAAGACCCCATAAAGTCCTAAGCTCAACTCAGTCTTTTAAGCTTACTAAGGGGTCCCAGACTTAGAAAATTCTAGCTAAGTATTCAGACTTAGTATTATTTTGTCCTTCATAAGTTGGAAACTCTATTTCACAACTCTTATGACCCTAAAGTATCGATCTTTAGGTTAATTCATGATCAAAAATGTCAGTAGGTGTTTGCGGATGATTTTCATATTTTTGTACCTTGCTTGAACCACATTTGGGAATCTAAAATAGTGTATCGATGCGATCTCAATGTGGTGCGGTGGCCATCGCATAGATCAATATTTTTCCTTGGCTCCCAATGGCAATTTTTAGTGAACTAACGTGGACTCGATGTGACACATTGGAAACTACATTGATGCCAATAATGTGATGCAACATCTTACACGTTGATAGTCCAATTTTTAGTCATTAAAAGCCGCATCCTTGGAAGGTATTTAGGTCTTTTCCCCATCCCTATTTAGCCCTAAAATATGAGATTCAGCCCTCATTGAGCAAAATATACTTACTTTCTCTCAAATTTCATAAGAACAAGAACCCTAGATGATTTAATTCTAAGGCCAAGGCTCAATATTTCCACCATCGTTCTTCAGGAATTTAGCAACAAAGGTATGTCAAGTGTTCATCCAAGGATTCCCTTCCACCCTTGGAGTTCAAGAATCCTTTTTAACTACAAGATTATGAGTTTGATGAATTTCATGGAGAAATTTGAATGTGGTCATGATTACCATGATAATGGGGTTTCTAGTTCATGATTTACTACAAGATTCATGCGGAATTGATTGATATATGTGCATTATCATATGAAACCATGTTGAAACCCTTAAAGTTGTAAATATAGAATTGAACTATGATGCTTACATTTTTTTTAGTGTCAAAAATTTAGCTATTTACCTAGATCCATGGTCGGTTACAGGATAGTATTAGTAATGTCATAATTGGTAAAATTCAGCCAGCTAATAGAATTCGGTAGTATTCTGTCTGTCTATGAAACCCAGTGAACTCAATTCAGTTTAGTTATACAGAAGGATAAGAAATAGTTCAATCCATCCTAGAATAGTCTAGAATCCAATCCAGTGTCTATTCAGTTCGGAGTAGGATTAAGCATTGATTGAACCCACAAATAGGGACTCACCTTCCAGTAGAGGGTATGATCCTTAGAAGTAGTCCTTGTGCTCTAGAACTATAAAGAAAATATAGGTTGAGACACCAATATATTGGTTGAGGGTTAATGAGGTGATCTACCTACCAGCTGAGGGTACCACTATTCTCGTTAAAAGCACCTGCCAGATGAGGGTGACTCAACTTGTCCTTACCCATGGCACGGTATTGGCACCCTTCCAATTGGGGTTACAAGTTGGACCTTAATCTATTTTGGAAGGGGAATGTCGGTTAGATATTACCTCCCACAGTCTCAGTTTTAGATTAAGACTCAGTGCAGAACTTAGTTTAGTTCTACAGATTTAGGATTGTCAAACATAGTTACTAAGTTCAGTATAGAACTCAGTATAGTTCTAGAGGATCAAGAGTATCAGATATAGTCACTCAATTATCAACCACATAGTATCAGAAACTAAAATATCAATAATTAGTAATTCAGAAATCAGTATCCAGTGTTATCATGATCTAAGTTATAGTATATGTATTCATGCATGTACTTCCATTCAGTTACGTTCATATTATTCAGTCAGTATTTTTCATGCATATGAACCCATGCATTTTGGCCTACCTCACTAAGCATACCAGTACATTCAAAGTAGTGATGCATACTTTTCTCTTGTGCTATGATGTTTTATATCATAAGTTCAGATGCACGATCTCTCGATCATCCCTAGCAGTTACAAATTTTCTGCAGTCGGAGTTAGTGGTAATTTCTTATAGTTTAAGGACATGATTATTATTTTAGTATTTTAAGTTTTTTCAATAGTCGGAGTTAGTTAGGGACTTTTCCCATCAACTCCATATTTCAGACCTTTTAGAAGCTTTTTAAGACTAGAGTATTTTCAGATAGATGTTTTAATTTTTTGTATTGGTATACTGTATTTAGTTTTATTTTGGTATTGAACCTTATGGCATATTTTTTTCCTAATTTTTGCATATTACAGTATTATCATTCAGTTATTGTAGCAGGTACAAGTCATGGGTTAGCTTGTGGTCCTTTGGGATTATAAGCACTGTGTAGCATCCGAGGTATAGACCCGGGGCATTACAAACTTGGTATTAGAGCTTAAGGTTCAATAGATTCCTAGAAAGTCTAAAATCCATATTTATTAGAATATTGTGCATGGGTTTGTAGTGCACCACACTTATGGACAAGAGGCTATTAGATATTTTAGGAAAAGTTTCCCTTCTTTTAATATTCATGTCGTAGGAGTGAGCATGAGCTCAAGTTAAACTCTAAGTCTAATTCATCTTTTCCTTATGCTTCCTAAACATGTCTTCCATAGAAGCTAATGAAATAAATAACAAAAACCAGTCAGCCCCTCCGCCCGTTCAGGCAGATCCCCTAAGTTAGCATGTTTCTCACATGGAATTTAGATCTTCTTTCACTACCTTAGCTCACTCAATAGCTTCTCAGAACCATCAGCTGGTTGTTATCCTATCTATTCTTATAGCTCTTGCTCCGTAGAGTAAAGAGGAGAGGCATAGGAGAAAGGGGAGAAAGAATAAGAGGGCCAGAACGTCTAGGATAAAAAGTGGTCAAACCAATCCCCTTTGTCTGAAATATGGCAAAAACCACCCGAGTATCTGTAAAGCTGGCAGTGATATATGTTTTGAGTGTGGAAATCCAAGTCACAGAGTCATAGCTTGTCCCTAGTTAGGTTCTCAGGGTCAGTATAACAGTCCCCCAGCTCAGTTTGGTCACCCAAATCAATAGGGTGTCGCTTCTAGTGCCACCAGTAGACAGTGCCCGAACAAACTCTATGTTCTTCAGCCTGATAGGATCAGGAAAGTTTTCCTTATATGGTAATTGGTAGGTTAAAAGTTTTCCATTTACATATTTATGCTTTGCGAGATCCAGGAGCCTCGTTGTACCTCATTACTCCATATATAGCCATTGATTTTGGAGCCAGTCCCAAAATTCTAGCAGTACCCTTCTCAGTCTCTACCCCAGTGGGTAAATCTATCATAGACCAGTGGGTATACAGGAACTGTCTAATTATGATATCTCAGAAAGTCACTTCTGCAGACTTAGTCAAATTAGAGATGAATAATTTTAATCTCATTCTAGGCATGGATTGGTTTAATTCCTGCTATACCTTTGTCGACTGTAGAAACAAAATTTTCCATTTTTAGTTTCCGAATGAACCCATCCTTGAGTGGGGGGTAGTACTTTAGCACTTAGAAGTCAGCTTGTTTCTTACGTCCGAGCAAGAAAAATTATATCTAAGGGATGTGTCTACCATCTCGATAAGTCTAGGACTCTAGTTCAAAAACCCCTAATCTTTAAACAGTGTCATTAGCATGTGAATTCCCTAATATGTTTCCCAAAGATCCTCCCAGATTTCCTCCTAAAAGGAAAATTGACTTCAGAATAGACCTTCTTACAGACACTCAGCCCATGTCTATTTCGCCATATAGAATGGCACCTACAGAACTCAGAGAATTAAAAGAATAGTTGAAGGATCTCCTAGATAAGGGATTTATCAGACCCAGTGTCTCCCCGTAGGGTGCCCAAGTTTTATTCGTGCGTAAGAAAGATGGTTCTCTCAGAATATATATCGTATTACTGTTAGCTAAATAAAGTCATGGTCAAGAACAAGTATCCACTTCCCCTTATCGATGAATTTTTTTGATCAACTTCAGAGTACCAGTTACTTCTCTAAGATATACCTCAAATCAAGCTATCATCATCTCAGAGTTAGGGAATGGGACATTCCAAAAATAGCTTTCAAAACTCGATATGGTCACTTTGAATTCTTCGTCATGACATTTTGTCTTACTAATTCCCCAGGAGCTTTCATGGACTTGATGAAGCTTGTTTTTAAGCATTACTTCGACATGTTTTTCATAGTCTTCATAGAGGACATACTTGTCTATTTTTATATCGAGAATGATCATGCAGATCATCTCAAAATCGTATTCTAGTCTCTCGAAACCCATCAGCTCTCATGATATTTGTTCATGTCTTAGATGTCAGCTCTATGATCATAGCCCATACTCGTGCACATTAGTAATCATGCACGCTTACAATTCCTAGTATAAGGAGTTCCAGTTCACTCAGTGTTATGAATCATGTTCCATAGATATAGAAACTCTAGAATCAGGTCATGCAGCTTATGACTCATGTATCTATGTCATGCTATATAGTATGCTCAATTCCCATGACCCATGTTATACTCCTAACGATCGTCTAAATTTAGATTTTGTCATGTATATCCCAGTTTGGATCTTTTGATAAAACCATGGTGTTGACATTCTGTTCCTCAGAGCTCAGTTAAGTGTCGAGCTTGGTATAGTATTCATGCATACCTCAGGTTCTCATGTTTTAACCCTTCATTGGACTCTCCTTACAAAATAATATAGTGAAGAGTAGTTGCTTAGAAGGGAAAGAGTAAACGTTTCATGTTAAGAAAAGATTATTGAATGCTAATTTTACATGAGGCTATAGCTATAAAAATAGGCTTAAATGTCATGTTGATGTGTAAGTGGTTAAATACATTTTGGATATTTGAGTAGGCTTGAACATAGTGAGAGAATTCATCCCAGATCAAAGCTCAGTAGGTAGAGTTATCAGATCTAGTATTTAGTTCCAGTACAGTCTTAGTTGCAGTCTTAGTCATACTCACAGTCTAGTAATCATATCAGTAACTCAGTTTAGTTTCAGATTTGCTTGACCATAACATACAGTTATCAGTATTTCAGTACCTCAGTTTACAGACTATTTCAAAGTCATTATATGCTTGGTCTTTCCTTCTCAAATAGTATAGTTTTCGAGAATTCACGCTCAGTTATCTCACGTTACTTATTCAGTCCCTATCGCATATGCTTAATACTATGCAGTTTTAGTCTAGACTAAGTACAATTTAATTCTTTATGACCAATATTCAGCTATTAGACACTCAGTTAATCACATAAGTTAGTATGTTTATGTGTTCGTGCTCAATACCCATGTGAATATTTTATGTAGCCTCAACTGAAATACATGTATTGTTGAAGTAGAAATTCTAGTTGAGGGAATAGTCGAGGGACGTGGCTAAGATTGTAAGCTAGTAGTTTCAATGCATAAGGCTTAGTAACTCTATCTTAGATAATGTTTAGTAGGCCTTACTCCATATTACAGGACTACAGCCACATGATGATTTCTTATTCAGGTGTCATATTCAGACAACGCCATGATTTCCCTACTCCTTAAGGCCACTAAAACTTAGTAAAAAGAGTGTCAAAGAAAGGCCTCAGTTGAATATAAGTTGTCAGCATAAGTTAGTCCACAAAACTAGAAATTTAGTTTAGCAGTTAGGCGAACAATGTTCGTATGGTTGGGTTTCCCATTTTTTCATCTAGTCGCACTATCTGAAGTCTCATGAATGTAACTATTCCAAGATCGGTCAACCATGTGGTTACGAGTTCAGCTCAGTTCAGGTGTCATTCCTAAGGTTTAGATCCCCGATATGCATTCACGATTGAATTCGTAGGTTTCCTGTGTATTATCTCAGTTTTTCCTCAGTATCTCAGCCTAGTCAACATTCTTCAGGGGACATAATATACCAAGAGAGGGATGCACTATAATCCCTGAGTATTCATGACCTAACCTTTCATCTTCTCTTCACGTAATGAATCTAAGTTGGAGTAGCGGGTACTCATAGGTGGACCTACAAGTTCCAATCTCATCCATAAGCTATGTATTCAGGGGCTCAGTTCCATTCCTGACGTTTAGTTCCTATAGCATATTTTAGGATCAGTTATGTTCTCATGTTCCCATTCATACATATTCAGTAAATGATCGTGAGTTGGAGATCGATGATTTTGCATTCTTGAAAATCTCTCCTATGAAAGAAGTAAATAGGTTTAGAAAGAAGGAGAAATTTAGTCCCTGATATATGTGTCCTTATCGAATTCTCAGCCATTTTGGAAAGGTATCTTATGAGCTCGAGTTGCCTTCAGACTTAACTTTGGTGCATCCAGTGTTCCATGTCTCCTTGCTTAAGAAATGAATAGGTGACCCAGCAATCTTACTCCTTATGGAGGGCATAGATATTTAGAACAACCTCTCTTATAAGGAGATTCCAATCAAAATCCTTGATTTTTAGACCTGCAGACTGATGAACAAAGTGGTCCCTCTAGTCTAAGTTCTTTGGCAAAATCAATCCGTTGAGGGAGCTTCTTAGGATGCAGAAGTAAATATACGGACCAAGTATCCCCACCTATTCTCTGCAAACTCAGACTCAGCCTAAGGTAATAGTTTTTTCTTTAAATTACTCTGTCTCATATTCAGATATAGCTACCAACAGAGTATCAATTAACATTGCATACTCAGTCATGCATTCATGAATCAGTTCAGTCACGTACTAATGCATCAGACATGTATGTTCGGTATATAAACTCAGCTTATCAGTAATTATATTAATGCATTCATGAATCATGTTCAGTTATGTACTCATGCATTAGATTTGCAAGTTCAGTATGATAATTTAGTATATGAGTAATTTTAGTTGTACATATCTAGTAAGCAAGTCCAGTTTGCCAGTTCTCCCATCGTAGTCAGTCTTATTCGAGGAAGAATGTTCCCAAGGGGGAGATATTATAAGATCCCACAAAATCCTGGACATGTACTGGCAAACTGAACGTGCTTACTGGACATGTACAACTAAAATTACTGATATCCTAAGCTCAACTCAGTCTTTTAAGCTTGCTAAGGGGTCCTAGACTTAGAAAATTCTAGCTAAGCATTTAGACATAGAATTATTTTGGACTTTGTAAGTTGACAAATTATTTCACGACTCTTATAACCTTAAAGTATCGATCTTTAGGTTAATTCATGATCAAGAATGTTAGTAGGTGTTCCCAAACGAATTTCATATTTTTTGGACCTCATCTGAACCATGTTTGGGAATCCAAAACAATGATCGATGCAATCTCAGTGCGTCGCATCGGCCATCGCGTCGATCAATATTTTTCCTTGGCTCTCAGTGGTAATTTCCAGTTAACCGACACGGACTCAACGCTACACGTTAGCTATCACGTCGATGCCAACAATGCAGTATATTGTCTTACGTGTCGACAGTCTAGTTTTCAGTCATTAACAATTGCATCCTTGGGGGTATTTGGGTCTCCTCCCCACCCATATTCAGCCTAAAACACAAGATTCAGCCCTCATTAAGCAAAATATACTTACTTTCTCTCAAATTGCTCAAGAACCCTAGGTGATTTAATTTCAAGTCTAAGGCTCAAGATTTCCACCATTTTTCTTTAGGAATTTAGCAACCAAGGTATATCAAGTGTTCATCCAAGGGTTCCCTTCCACCCTTGGAGTTCAAGAACCCCTTTTAACTACAAGTTTTTGAGTTTGGTGATTTTTACGGTGGAATTTGAATGTTTTCATGATTACAATGTTAATGGGGTTTCTAGTTCATTATTTACTACAAGATTCATGTGGAATTAATTGATATGTGTGCATTATCATATGAAACCATGTTAAAACCCTTAAAGTTGTAAATGTAGAATTGAACTATGGTGCTTACATATTGTTTTAGTGTCATGTGCATAGATTATGTCCTTCAAGTGTTTGATGAATTGCTTAGATGAGTTGAATAGTGAAATTATATCATGTCAACATATATTCAAGTTTATTTCATTCAAGTTTCTGCTAGAATGTCCCAAACTAATATACGATGACCAAGTACTTGGCTATCATGTTTCAAGATTGTGCCATGTTGTATAATTTATGCTATCGAGTCCTAGGGGTATTTAACACCCGATAATTTTGTTGTTTACCTAGAGCCATGGTCAGTCACAGGATAGTATCAATCATGTTACGATTGGTAAAATCCAGCCAGTTAATAAAATTCACCAGTATTCCATCAGTCCATGGAACCTAGTGAACTTAGTTTAGTTTAGTTATACAGAAAGATCAGAAATAGTTCAGTCCAGCCTAGAACAGTCTAAAATCTAGTCCCGTGTCTATTCATTTGGGTGTAGAATTAAGAATCTAGTGAACCCACGTATAGGGACTCCCCTGCCAGTAGAGGGTATGATCCTTAGAAGCAGTCCTTGTGTTCTCGAGCCATGTAGCCATCATAGGTTAAGACATAAATTGGCCAGTTGAGGGGTTATAAGGTGATCTACCTACCAGTTGAGGGTACCACCATTCTTATTCAGGGAACCTGCCAGATAAGGGCGACTCATTTTATCTTTACCCGTGGCATGGTATTAGCACCATTCAAAGTGAGGATACAGGTTAGAACACAATATATTTAGGAAGGGGCATGCTGGTTAGATGATTACCTCCCACAATCTCAGTTTTAGATTCAGACTTAGTACAGAACTTAGTTCAATTCTACAGATTTAGAACTGTCAGACACAGTCACTCAATTCAGTACAAAACTTATTATAGTTCCACAGGATCAAGAGTGTCAGATACAGTCACTCAGTTATTAGCTACACGGTATCAGTAAACTTAGATATCAGTAAATCAGTAATTCAGAACTCAGTATCTAGTGTTATAACGATCTCAGTTACAGTATGTGTATTCACGCATATACTCCCATTCAGTTATTTTTATGTCATTCAGTCAGTATTGTTCATGCATATGAACCCATGTATTTCAGCCTACCTCACTTAGTATACCAGTACATTCAAAGTACTGACGCATACTTTTCTCTTGCACTATGATGTCTTATATCATAGGTTCAGACGTACAGACTCCCAATCATCCCTAGCAATTACAAATTTTCTGCAGTCAAAGTTAGTGGTGAGTCCTCATAGTTTTCAATAGCCGGAGTTAGTTGGGGACTTATCCCATTAACTCTCTATTTCAGACTGTTTCGATGCTTTTTTAGACTAGAGTATTTTTAGAAAGATATTTAAATTTTTGGTATTGTTATATCGTATTCATTTTTATTTCAGTATTGAATCTTATGTCATATTTTTTGCCTAATTTCTGCACATTACAGTGTTATCATTTAGGTATTGCAGCGGGTACCAGTCATGAATTAGCTTATGGTCCTTTAGGATTATGAGCACTGTGTAGCATCCGGGATATAGACCTATGGTGTTGCAGTTCACCATATGTCATGCCAATTATAAAAAAAGGTTACATAAGAATTTACAATTTAAGAGATATCTATTGGCCATCTCAAATCCAAGGTCATATGACATGCGGGATTTCCTAAAAATTTGCAATTCAACGGATATTTATAAGTCATATGTTATCCAAGGTCAGATAATTATGAGGTTACCTCAAAGGGTTACAACTCAAAAGACATCTATAAGACATCTCATATCCCACAGTTTGGTGACATTTAAATCCACATGAGGATTGACAACTCAAAGAATATTGGCAAGTCACATCAATATTAAAGATATGCAAGACTTGCCTGAGGTAATATGTGAATTGTCATTATTTATAGCTAAAGAGTTTAACCCAATAAGAACAAATCCATTATATATAACGAAGAGGGCTACCATATCAAATAAAAAATCACAATTGCAAGGACCATTTTACTCAAAATGTCATTAATTTCCAAGAAAGCCACCCTATTTTAAAAGACTATCAAATGCTAAATTTGACATCGTATTCAAGACCAAGAGGATTTTTTTGTATACTCCATTGCTAAAGACTTTAGCTTCCCAATATATAGGAAAATATGGTAGTGTCACTTGGAAACAGCTCACATAAACATATGGTAAAAGACTATTTATCCATTTATGAATTATTAACAATTTGGTTGAGGTATTATCGAGATCATTAAAGAGGATAAAAATCTCAATGGAAATACAAATGCAGGAAGCTCAAAAAAGGATGCATCACAGCATAAACTTGTTCTTAGAAAAAAAACTATACTAGTCTAAAGAGGAATATCAAACTCTTTAGGTGTAAGTTAAAGGATAACCACCACCACTATCAAACCACAACACTATCAAAATGCATGAGAGTATTTTGAGATATTTTGGTTTCAGTTCACTTCCAAGGTTGCTCTAAATCGCATCAGAGGTAACTTTCTCTTTCTTTCAAATCTTGGTGGCAATACCCGTAGAACATTGGAAATTAGGCCGAAGTAAACTTTTACCAATGCAAGTGAAGTGCTCCACTTTCATGATCAAGGTGTTATATGCCTTTTTTCATAACTCAGTCATCTAGTGACCCACCTTAATCCTAAATGTCATTTTGAAACAAAAAACTAGCTCTTCTACTAATTGAGTTAAACTATGAATAGCCTAATTTCCCAAATATCAAGATATATAGGAAGGCTGTTGTGTTGAAAACTTGACTATATTCTAACCTTCCCAGTTCTTCTATTCTTTATCTTTCTGGTCTTTCTAAATTTTAAGTCAAAATAGCTTATGAATTCTTTGAACATCGTGCTTAAAATCAAGTATGGCGAACAACAAGTGGCCTAAATTCTCACAAAATTTGAGATATATAAGATATCCAATCCCAGGGTATGGCCATAATTCCTTATAATCTATGCAAAAACCAACCACTTTTGAGAAAAAAAAATCCATTGTCAAACAAAAAATAGGGATATCAAACTCTCTTTACCTAGAATTACTTGAATTCACCCTACTCAAAGAGAGTGCAGCTATGGACAACTTTTTTTTCCCTCCACAAATTATTTAATTCTTGGGTTTCTTTAGTTTTAAATAAAATTAATATATTCATTTTATCCCAATAAATATCCTTTCTAAATAATTCTTAAGTTATTTGGTCATTTTGATTATCAATTATGCATTCCCATATAAATAAAAGGGATCAACTGATTTTATTATTTAAATAAATAGATTTTGCGACTTTTGATCAGAGTTTTCCATTTTAATTTAAATTTAATCAAGGGCAAATTTATTTTATCCAAAAATATATAATTTGTCAAGAGAATAAATAATTGAATTTTACTAAAATAAGAAGATCGAGATTAAGTAATTGTTAATTAATTTTGATTATTGACTCAATTTAGCCATCTTTTAAAATTTGGCCATAATTAAAATCAATTTGGTTGCAATTTTAATGCAATTGGCCCATTGATTTTTATCATGGCTAAAATTTAGATTTCATTACTAAAATTCTTAATCAGGTGGCTATTTATTAGTTATTGTAATTTTAAACAAATAGCCTAAATCCTATGCCCTCTTTTTTATTTTTAATTAGCCTACTATTATGACCCAAGACTACCTCCTAATCATAACACAATGCTTAAGATCATAGGTGATCCCAAGCTAATCCATTGTCTAGTAAAACAGTAAGAATATCAGTAATAACTAATAGAGACACTTAAGAAGAAGCTAAATTAAATAATGAAATAAATATCCAACGGAATCAAATAAACAATTATGAAATCTGAGATCACAAGTTGAACATCTAACTATGAGTCTGAAAATCCTCTACTAAGACGAGTTGTTGGGATAAGCCCCCAGCTAAATCTAACAGTCAAAAGATGGGGAACGACTAAAACAAAATGAAATGAAATGTTGACTCTAGTCCTTGTATAATGGAGACTCACCAAAATTTTTACTGCTAAAATGGTAAGGGATCATACTACGCACAATACGAATACTGAGCATCAAAACGTATATTGTAAAAATTTTATATAGCATAAGAAAGTATATGATTAGTACGTTGAATGTACTTAGTATGTGATATTGGACATAACTGATATATGTAAACATAGTACATGTAACATGATAACTAGTTCAAGAGAAAATAAAGAATATGCATTAAAAATGAACTAAAAAACTAAATAGACAGTCATGCAAGAATCTAAATTAGAATAGTAAATTGTGGACTATGGAGCTAATAATAATTAACAAAACTTAATCTGAGATAATCGGAGTCCAAGTTGTCACACTAAATGGAAGGGTGTTCTGTACCTTGCCAAGGGTATAAACACTGACTGATATGGATCTACTAAACTGATGTCCCAAAGGTCTAAGCTATCAAGCCTGGTTTGATGAGTAGCCTATTAGAACCTACAGTGTCATTATAGTTCTTGGAATTAAGGACTTTTAATAAAGGTATTGACCTAATAAATGGAATATCCTTCATCCATGCATCCGCTCTTGTAATGCCCCGAGTCTGTACCTCGGACATCACATGATGTTCACAATCCCGAAGGACCACAAGCTAACACTTGACTAGTACCTGCTGCAATCACTAAATAATAATAACTTTGTAATAATGCACAAATTAGGATGAATCTACCATAAGGTTCATAACTGAAATCAAATACTGAATAGTGATAAAAAATACTGAAAATTGGATAACTGACTGAAATAATCTAGTCTAAAAAGCCTCTAACTGAAGTGTCTAAATATAGAGTTAATGGTACAAGCCCCCAACTAACTCCGACAATTGAAGTACTAATAACTAAAATAATACTCTGTCCTCGAACTATGAGAACTCACCACTAATCTGTTGCTGATAATCTGGGCTGCTAGGTACGGTCAGGAGCCTATGCATCTAAACCTATGATATAAGGCATCATAGTGGAAAAGAAAGGTATGTGTAAGTAATATGAGTGTACTAGTATGGTAGGTGAGATAAGGCTGAATTCAGGGGTGCATATGCATGAACAGTAACAAGCTGAGAAATTATGAATATAGCTGAGTGCGAGTACATGTGTATCTGAAACTGCTGCAAAATGTTGATTATGAAATGCTATGCACATAACCATGTATACTGTAACTGAGATCACATTTAATACTAGATAATGAGTTCTAAAAACTGAATGACTGATATTTGAGTTTACTAATAGTATATTACTATTCATTGAGTGACTGTTTTGGACAATTTTGATTCTGTAGAACTGAACTGAGTTCTAAACTGAGTTGGGTGACTGTATCTGATAGTCCTGATTCTGTTACTGAACTAAGGTTTTATACTGAGTCTAAAACTAAAACTAAAACTATAGGAGTGTTCATCTAATCGACAAACCCCAACTATGAACTAAGTTGGGGTCCAACCTTTGACCCCAGTTAGAAGGGTGTTACCACCTTGCCAAGGGAAACTAACAATGGCTATGAGTTAACCCTCTTTGGCAGGAGGCCCTTTCGTCAATCCTCACTAGCAAGACAACTCGTACGAGATATATCCACCCTAAACTGGCAGGAATATATTTCAACCTACGTTGGCTACATAGTTCTGTAGTGTAGGGACTTCTACTAAGTGTCAAACCCTTTTTACTAATAGGAATGCCTCGGCGCTGATTCCTACACCCAACTAAATAGACACTGAACTAATTTCTATACCTTACTAGTCTTGACTAAACTTTTACTCATCATGTTGTCTAACTGAAGTGGACTGAGTTCACTGAGTTCTGTTAACAGACTGAATTACTGAGTTCTGTTACTGAGTGAGTATACTGTGTTCTGTTACTGACTCAGTACTACTATAAGTGACATCACTAAGACTATCCTAAAACTACTATAAATCTAGGTAATAGCTAGATTGTCAGGCATTAGATACCCCTAGGACTTGATAGCATAGATAGTAAAAATATAGAACAATCTTGAAAACATGATAACTAGTCACTTTGTCACAATTCATTCATAGAGGCATTTTAGCAAACATTTTCATTGCATGAACTTGTATACATACTAGTATGTCATGATTCACTATTCATCTCTCATGAATATTATATAAAATATTTGGGGGCATAGTTTAAGCACATAATACTAGTCAACATACAAGCATCATGATCACAATTCCAAACTCACAAATTAAAGGGTTTCCAATATGAAACTACATAAAACTACACACATGCTATTTAATTCATATGAATTTTATAATTAACCATGTATAAGAACCCAAATAAAATGATAATCATAAACACAATTTTACTCAACATGGAATTCATGAAAGAAATCATCTTAAAATTTTAAAATAGGTTCTTGAACTCCAAGGGTTGAAAGAAACCCTTGGATGAACACTTAACATACTTTGGGAAGTAAATTCATGAAGATTGGTAGTGTGTTCTTGAAGATGGGTCTTGAAATTTGAATACCCTAGGGTTTCTTCTTGAGTAAATTTGAGAGAGAATGAGAGATTTTACCTTTAGAGTAGGTTAATCTCGTATTTTTGGGGTTGATTAAGGGTGGGAAAATGACCCATATACCCCTATGGATATGGAGTTTTAACCTAATGACGTGGTGAGTGATGCACTGCATCGATGGTATCAATGCAATGACCAATGTACCGCATTGAATTCACATTGGTTCACTGGAATTGCACTAAAAGTGAGGAAAAAATATTTGTCGATGCGACGCGATGCATCAAGATCGCGTAGAAACACAGTTTTGGCCACTTGAATATGATTCAA
Source organism: Capsicum annuum (assembly GCF_002878395.1). Taxonomy (NCBI): domain Eukaryota; kingdom Viridiplantae; phylum Streptophyta; class Magnoliopsida; order Solanales; family Solanaceae; genus Capsicum; species Capsicum annuum. Next base: position 81,938,851 of record NC_061121.1, read on the forward strand.
ACAAAGTCTGAAAAATTCAAAACTCACCCAAAGTATCCTATTGATACACCTAATCATGATTCAATCAAAGGATCAACATTTTAAGTTAATAAGGGTCATAAAATAAGATCGAACAATTATAGAGGCCAAAATAATTCTAGGTGTAAAAACTTAGCTGAAATTTCTAAGTCTGGGACCTCTTTTCATGCTTTAACGAACTGAGTTAAGCTTAGGGTTTGTGGGGTCCTATAATATCCCCCCCTTGAGAACATTCATCCTTGAATGAGACTTACTAAGCTAAGAATACTGATTGACTGAATTTACATATTGATCATGCATAACTAAAGGATGATTTTATAATTGAATCTATTGATATACTAAACTATCATATTGACATGCATAACTGAAGCATGACTGAGTTCAGAAGACATGACACATGACTGAGCTATTTTATGAAGGTATGCGTGATATGAGAATGCTATGCAACTGAACCTACAAAGTTGTAAAAGTAATCACAGAATGGAACTGAATAAATTAATGGAAAACTGTTACCTTGAGTTGAGTCTGAGTTTGTGGAGAAGAGGTGAGGATACTTGGTCTTCATATATGCTTCTGTTTCCCAAGTAACTCCCTCAATGGACTAATTCTATCAAAGAAATTTGACTAAAAGGACTTCTTTGTTCCTCAGTCTGCAAACCTGATGATCAAGAATTTTGACTAGGATTTCCTCATAAGAAAGGCTATTCTGGACATCAATGCCCTCTATCGGGACTAGAACTGTTGGTTCACCTATGCAGTTCTTTAGAAAGAAGACATGAAACACTGGGTGCACTGAATCTAAGTCTGAAGGAAACTCAAGCTCGTAAGCTACTTTTCTGAAACGGTTGAGAATTCAGTAAGGACCGACATATCGGGGACTGTATTTCCCCTTCTTACCAAACTTCACTCCTTTCATAGGAGAGATTTTCAAATACATAAAGTCACCAATGTCAAAATCAAGATCTTTTTTTGGCACATCGGCATACGATTTCTATCGACTTTGAGTTGTCTTGAGCCTTTACCTGATTAACTAAACTTTTTCTAAGGCATCAAATACCAAGTCAGGCCCTGCCACTGTGGCCTTACACACTTCAAACTAACCAATAGGGGATCTCCATCTCCTCCCATAAAGCACCTCAAATAGAGCCATCAGAATGCTAGAATGATAACTGTTATAATATGCAAACTCAATCAAATGCAAGTGGTCATCCCAACTACCCTTAAGGACAATGGCGCACGTTCTTAACATATCTTCTAGAGTCTGAATGGTCCTTTCTTCTTGACCATCTATCTAAGGGTGAAAGGTTGTACTAAGGTTAACTTGGGTACCAAGACCCTTTTGAAAGGTTTTCCAGAAATAAGAGGTAAACTGCATACCTCTATCTAAAATGATGGACAATGGAACTCTGTGAAATTTGACCACTCTCTAACATAGAGCTTGGTGTAATCCTCGGCTGAATAAGAGGTATGAACTAGAAAGAAATGATCTGATTTGGTCATCCTATCTACTATGACCCAAATCAAACTATGTTGGCTGTGAGTATGGGGCGAACCCATCACAAAATCCATGTTTACTTCCTTTCACTTCCATATGGAATTACTGAACTCTTATATAGACCCACTAGGCTTCTATGCTTAATTTTGACCTGCTGACATATAGAGCACTTAGCCACAAACTCTGTAATATCTCTCTTCATCCCACTTCACCAATAGACCTCCCATAAATTGCGGTATATCTTAGCGGCCTCTGGGTGAATTGAGTAACGTGCTCTATGTTCCTCTACATGAATCCTCTGTCTCACACCATCCACACATGGCACACATAGTCTACCCTATTAGTGTAACACACTATCTCCCCTTTAGGAGAAAACCTCTACTTTCTAATCTTTAATTGACTCTTTTAGTTTAAATAAACTGGGATCTCTGTCTGCTTTTCTATTACCATGGAAACTAAAAAGGAATTCAAACTATTCTGCACCCATATGCTACCCTCTGTTGAATTGACTAAGCGAACACCTAGTCGGTCAAGCTGATGAACTTCCTAAACTAACTTCTTCTTACTATTATCCACGTGAGCAACACTTCCAATAGACATCCTACTGAGAGCATCATCAACTATATTGGCCTTTCTCAAATGATATAGAACACTTATGTCGTGTCTTTTAACAACTCTAACCACCTTCTCTGATGTAGGTTTAGGTCTTTCTGATAAAACACTAAATGTAGACTCTTGTGATCTGTACATCCATATGTACCCCATACCAATAATGCCTCCAAATCTATAAGGCCAAAACATGACAGCTTCTAACTCAAGATCATAAGTGGGGTAATTTTTTTCATGGGGCTTAAGTTGTCTAGAGGCATAGGCTATGACCTTAGCTTTCTACATCAAAATACGCCCCAAACCAACTCTGAAAGCAGAAAAATAAGCAATAAATCCATCTGAATCATCTAGTAAAGTCAAAATTGAGGTTGTAGTGAGTTGAGTCTTTAACTCCTAAAAAATCTTCTCACAAGAATCTGACTACTGAAACTTAACTTTTTTTTAGTCAATCTAGACATAAGGGATGCAATGGATGAAAATACTTTCACAAATAATTGGTAATAGACAGCCAAACCCAAGAAACTCCTGATATCTAACAGAAAGATGGGTCTAAGCCAGTTTCTCACTGCTTTGATCTTTTGAGAATCAACTCTAATGCCATCTCTGGAAACTATATGACCAAGAAAAGCTACTAACTTTAGCTAAAATTTTCACTTACTAAATTTGGCAAATAACTGATGGGGTATGAGAGTTTGTAATACGATTTTGAGATGGTCTTCATGATCATGCTCACTGCAGAAATAGAGAAGAATGTCATCAATTAAGACTATGACGAACATATCCATGTACTGCTTGAACATATGGTTTATCAAGTCCATGAAGGTTGTTGGAGCATTGGTAAGACCAAATAACATAATTAGGAATGTCATTGGTAAGACCAAATGACATGATTAGGAATTCAAAGTAACCATACCTAGTTCTAAAAGCTATTTTTGGAATGTCAAATTCTCTGACTCTGAGCTGGAGATAGCCTGATCTGAGGTCTGTCTTAGAAAAGTAGCTGACACCCTAAAGTTGGTCAAACAAGTCATCGATTCTGGGAAGTGGATACTTGTTCTTGACTATGAATTTATTTAGCTGATGGTAGTCTATACATATTCTAAGAGAATCATCTTTCTTACGCACGAATAGAACTGGTGCACCCCAAAGGGATATGCTGGGTCTGATGAATCCCTTATCTAGGAGTTCCTTCAACTATTTCTTTAACTCTTAGAGCTCTTCTAGGGCCATTCTATATGGTGCGGTACAGATAGTTTGAGTATCAAGAAGAAGGTCTATTCCAAAGTCAATTTCCCACTCAGGAGAGAATCCAAGAAGATTTTTGGGAAATACATCTGGAATTCACATACTATTAGAACTGACTCAAGATTAGGGGTCTCTAAACTAGAGTCTCTAACTCAAATAAGATAATAGACATACCCCTTAGATATCATTTTTCTCGCCCTTAGGTAGGAAACAAGCTGAACCTCTAAGTGCTAAAGCAGTACCCTCCACTCAAGGACAGATTCATTCTAAATTTAAAAGGGACAACTTTGTTTCTACAGTCAGCTGAAGCATAGCATGAATGATGCTAGTCCATGTTGAGAATGACATTAAAATGTGTCCTCTCTAATTCTACTAAATCTGCTGATGTGATATTCTAAGATATCATAATCAGACAGTTCTTATATAACCATCGGGCATGATAGATTTACCCACTGGGTAGAGACTGAGAAGGGCTCTGCTAGGATTCCGGGACTAACTCCAAAGTCAACATCTATATAAGAAGCTATAAAGGACAAAAAAGCTCCTGGATCTAGCAAAGCATAAAAGTGCAAATAATAAACTTGTAACGTACTAGTGACCACATCAGGATAACTTTCCTGATCCTATCGGGACTGAAGTGCATAAAGACTATTTGGGTGTTGTCCACTGGTGGCACTGGAAGTGGTACCCTGCTGATTTGGAAGACTGGACTGAGCTAAAAGACAATTATGTTGACTCTGCAAACCCACATCTGAATCATACATCACTGTCAGCCTTGTAGATACCCTGGTGGTTTCTGCCATACTTCCTGCAAAGAGGATTTGTTCGGGCACTGCTAATACTACCCTGAGGTTTAGGGACTACTTTCCTATCTTTATAACATCTCTAAATTTTAGCACTGGAGTACTGGCTGAGGACGGAGCTAGAACTGAATATTTTGGGTGGAACTGAGAATGATTTCCACCCTCTGACTTAGGCTGAGTGAAATTAAAGCTATTTATTCTAGCTCTTATTTTCCCTCTCCTTCTCCTTATTCTTAGCCTCTTATGTCTATTAAGAATGGACCATTATCCTGGATACGTCTATCTCCTTAATCATCATTACGGTCCTACACTTCTTGACCACATTGTTAGATACCCCAGACACAAACTTACTCCTCTTAGATCTGCTATCTGCTACCATATAAGGAGCATATCTTGCTAACTGAGTAAACTTGAGAGAATACTCTTTCACTATCATGTTTCCCTGCTTCAGATTAATGAACTCCAAAACCTTCTCTTCTATCAACTCTAGTGGGAAAAACCTATTCAGAGAAACAGTCGCAAACTCCTCCCATTCTATAGGCCTTGCATATGCATCCCTCTCTACCTTTCACTTCTTGAACCATAAGTTAACCACATCCTATAACTGATATCCAGCCAACTCAGCACTCTCACTGATATTCACCCTCATAATATCTGACTTTCTCTACCTGATCAAGGAATTCCTATGGGTCCTCGTCTGATTTAAACCAGGTAAAGGCTAGAGGGTTCATTTGGGTGACGTCCCAAATTCAAGATGTAGCAGTATTAGACACTGGGTTGGCTGGAAAAGTAGCTATGCATTCATTCTTAGCTGCCACAGAATGAGTTAGAGTGGTTGAAGGTGCTCTGAATTCTATGTGGGAGACATACTCGTACAGGGGATCTGCCTGAATGGGTAGAGGTGTTGGCTCGTTAATGCTCTCTTACTATTTTTATTTTTGGGAGGCATATTTTTTAAATTAAATGGAAAAATAATTATACTGGAATTTTAAATTGAACTCATGCTCACTCGTACGATATGAATACTGAAAGTAGGGACTTTTCCTAAAACATCTTATAGCCTCTTGTTCATAAGTGTGGCACGCTACACACCCATGCACAAGACTCTACTTGATATGGCTTTAAGACTTCCTAGGAATCTGTTCCACCTTAGGCTATAATACCAAGTTTATAACGCCATGAGTATGCACCCCGGACGTCACATTATGCACATAATCCTGAAGGACCACAAGCTAACCCATGAGTGGTACCTGATACAATCACTGAATAATAATAACTCTGTAATAATTCATAAATTAGGATGAATCTATCATAAGGTTCAGAACTAAAATCAAACACTGAATACTGATAAATAAATACTAAAAATTGAACAACTATCAAAAATAGTCTAGTCTGAAGAGCCTCTAACTGAACTATCTAACTATGGAGTTGATGGAATAATCCCCCAACTAACTCTGAATACTGAAGTACTGATAACTAAAATAATACTCTATCCTCAAACTATGAGGACTCACTGCTAAATCTGCTGCTGATAATCTGGGATGCTAGGTACAGTCAGGATCCCACGCGTCGGAACATATGATATAAGATATCATAATGCAAAACAAAGGTATGGATGAGGACTTTGAATGTACTAGTATGCTAGGTGAGGTAAAGTTGAATTTAGGGGTTCATATGCATAATAGTAATTGGTTGAGAAATCATGAATATAACTGAGTACGAATACATGTATATCTAAAACTGCTGTAAAATGTTTATATTACAATGCTATGGACATAACTACATATACTGTAGCTGATATCACATTTAATACTGGATAATAATTTCTAAAAATTGAATGACTGATATCTGTGTTTACAAATATTATATTACTATTAACTGAGAGACTGTTTTTAACAGTCCTGATTCTATAAAACTGAACTGAGTTATAAACTATCTTGGGTGACTGTATTTAACAGTCCTAATTCTGATACTGAACTAAGGTTTTATACTGAGTCTGAAACTGAAACTATGGAAGTTTTCATCTAACCGACATACCCCGATTATGAACTGAGTTGGGGTCTAACCTATGACCCCAGCTGGAAGGGTGTTAGAACCTAGCCAAGGGATACTTACAATGGATATAAGTTAACCCTCTTTGGCAGGACGCCCTTTCATCTATGCTCACTGGTAAGAAAACTCGTATGAGATATATCAACCCTAGACTGGCAGGAATATATCTCAACCTATGTTGGCTACGTAGTTCTGTAATGCACGGAATTCTACTAAGCATCAAACCTATTTTACAGACAAAAATGCCCCCATCACTGGGTTTGCTCGGTGTTGATTCCTACTCCCAACTGAATAGACACTGAACTAATTTCTAGAATGTACAAGGCTTGATTGAACTTTTACTGATCATGTTGTCTAATTGAACTGGACTGAGTTCACTAAGTTCTGTTAACTAACTGAATATACTGAGTTCTGTTACAAACTGAGTATACTGAGTTCTATTACTGACTAAGTACTATTGTACATGATATCACTGAGACTATCATAAATCTATTATAAATCTAGGTAACATCTAGATTGTCGGGCATTAGATACCCCTAGGACTCGATAGCATAGATAGTAAAAACATAGCATAATCTTGAAAATATGATAACTAGTCACTTTGTCACAATTCATTCATTGAGGAATTTTAGCAAACACTTGCATGGCATGAACTTGTACATATACTATTGTGTCATGATTCATTATTCAGCTCTCATGAACATTACATCAAACACTTGGGGGCATAGTTTATGCACATAATACTAGTCAACATGCAAGCATCATGATCACAATTTCAAACTCAAAATTCAAGGGTTTCCAACATGAAACTACATAAAACTACACACATGTAATTTAATTCACATGAATTTTGTAATTAATCATGGATTAGAAATCAACTAAAATCATAATCATGAATACAATTTAATACAACATGGAATTCCTGAATGAATGCATCTTGAAATTTTAAAAGAGGTTCTTGAACTCCAAGGGTGGAAGGAAACCCTTGGATGAACACCTAACATACCTTGGTAAGTAAATTCATGAAAATTGATGACATGCTCTTAAAGATGGGTCTTGAAATTTGAATACCCTAGGGTTTGTTCTTGAGTAAATTTGAGATAGAATGAGAGATTTACCTTTAGAGTAGATTAATCTCATGTTTTTAGGGATGATTAATGGTGGAAAAAAGATACAAATACCCCTCTGGACGCGATGTTTCAATGACTGAAAACTTGCCCAGTGAAGAGGTGAGCGATATGCTGCATCGATGGCATCAACGTGATGACCAACGCGCCGCATCAGTTCATGTTGGTTCTCTAGAATTGCACTGAAAGCTGGAAAAAATTATCCATCGATGCGATGCGTCGAGATCGCATCAACAAACTATTTCAGCCACTTCAATATAATTCAGACGAGGTTCAAGAAATCCAAAACTCACCTGAAGTAACCTATTGACACACCTAATCATGATTTAATCAAATGATCAATATTTTAAGGTCATAAGGGTCATAAAATAAGATCGCAAAATTATGAAGGCTAAAATAATTCTAGGTGTAAACACTTAGCTAGAATTTCTAAGTTTGGGACCTCTTTTCAAGCTTTAACTGACTGAGTTAAGCTTGGGATTTTGCGGGGTCTTACATCTCTATTCTAAGTACTAATCCCCAATAAACAACACTAATAACTATAATGCTAAATTCTAATAATAATCTAAAAATGAAACAAATATATTATCTGAAAATATTTAAAGCATGTAAATTGGGTAATACAGTATCCAAAACTATATGCATGAAATCCTAGGTCATAAAGTATTGATAACTCACCATCTTGTAAGAATTCAACTAGCATGCCAATTTTGTACACTTAACGAATTTAAAGAATTCAGTGACTCGAGTCTAACAACAATGGATTTATAATATAGACAGGGTTTGTGATCATGGTAACATGATAGTACTAAAATTTATGATAAAATAGGAATTATAACTCAGTGACAAAATAAGAATTATAACTCACTGACACTAAAGGACTAAGATATCAATGAACTTAGCAATATCCATAAACCCTAAATTGTGAAAAAGAACTAAACTGGAGAGTAAGGTTAATCTGAAAAATCAATGGGTGAAAGGGAATCAATTGATAAAATTACACATACTTATAGATGAGACCATAAGGAATTTTTTAAAGTTGGATATCTGAGGAAAATAAACCCTAGCTCTGCCTTGGGAAAAGAAAACACCTTATATCTCTTTTTAAATTGATTTTTTGATGTTTTTATGAGTAATAAGGGATTAGGGTAATATAAAACACCAGTAATGACCCTTGGAATACCTAAAATAAATTTTTTTGGTGTTAGAATATAAAGAAAATGTGGATATTCCCATTGAATTTTATAACTGGAAACTTATTGGAGAGACGTACTAGACCGCCCACAATTATAGAACCAAACTATGATCATAAGTTACACTCATGGTTGGTAGCTGGATAAGACATCTTTGAACTTGATCAGATGAACATTGGTACAAGCATGATATCCACATACAATCATGCCTTGGTTCACAAGTTTGATGGCTACATTAAGAATATCTTATCAAACTCATAATCATGAATAGGAGCATAGTTTCAAAGCATGATTATAGTTCCCTCTCATGGTATGAGGGAAAAATTTGTCAATTTCTTATGTTAGGGTTATATCAATCAGATGATACCATTTTACGGTTGTACAATGTAACCATGGTTTTGGTTTGGCTTGTGGTATCTCACTGCATAGCAGTGTCTTATTAAAAAGGCCATAAATTTTTAACCCAATGTTGGATTAAGGAGAAACTTGATGGGTTAGAATGATAATTCCAATATATATCATTTAGTGGGTCTTTATCTCAATGATCCATAATAATCTGTAAGTTATACTTGTTTGAAGCTGATCACTTCTTTAGAAATTGACTAGTAAGGGGGGTCTTATAGTGTTTAAGGGATAGGCAGTTCTTGTGGCCTTGGTACATGGACAAATACCTCTCATGCTATTAATACTTGATGATTAATCCTACATGTACTTGAAGCATGGTTCTAGCCTTGGCTTGAATTTTTTTGGGGCATCACACTTATTTTTTCTCCAGCCTAATTACTCGCAACTCTAGACCAACCTCTACTAACCTGCTCTGGCCCAGTCCATCAGCTTTATCCCTTTTGTATTGTTCCAATTCATCATAAAAACAATATTAGGGACAATAACAAAATTATACAACCCAAAAAAGAAAATCTCCCATTTTCTTTCTTCCCAAGAATCCTAGAATTTTTATAGTTAACGTTTGATTCTCTTTATTTCCATCATCTCTAAACCACCTCGCATTCCTAGTATGATCTATTTTACTCAGTTTTATGATGTGGGGGCCTTATATTCATTTACTAATTTTAACCATTTGGGAATTCAAAATTTCTTATTTAATTCATTTGATGATGGTACAGTTCCTGCTCCTAAACCCCATCATTTGTAGATTGGTCCTCAAGACCATAAAATTTTAAAACAATAGACTTGAGATTAAAATTTTCCCAATTACTTCACCTAGGGACATTTTCCTAAAAATATATCACTATTAAGGAGCAAAATAAGAGAGAAATGTCAAGGTTCAGAAGCAAAAGTTTGCAAGTTAAAAATTTGTGCTAAGGCCCTTGGGATTTCAAAGTGTTCTAGTTCTCAAATTATTTTAAGACCCTTAATAGCCTTTAATAATAGATGATAACATCAATAGTAATTTTTATTTAGTGAGGAGAAATCTTTTTTGCGATAGGGTTAACTGCTCTACAGATGTAAAACTTTGCTCTCTCTTTAATTTCTTATAGTTATTGCTACTTATTTTGTGTCAATAGTATGTTAATTTACCTATATTTTAGTGTAATATGGTGGTGATATAGTTAGAATGTAGTATTAATAGTGGTGTGGTTAGTTGGAATCTCACATTAGGTGAGACTTGGATTTTGTGTTGTTAGAGTTCTTTAAGGCAATAGAATATTTGTGCAATAGTGATTGTTATTGTTGCATTGTTATGTTTAACATAATGTTCTAATATTTGTCTCTAATCACTATTTTAGATCAACGTTGCTTTATTGTGGTTTTGGTTTACTATTTTAGAATTATGATTTTTAATGGGTCTATCTTCTAAGTTTCCTAGGCTCTCAATGCCAAAGGGAATGATGGATATATGTCTATAGTAAGATCACTAGTCCTATGGATGCTTAAGGGACATCTTGACCCTTAAAAACTCATTGAGTTTGTCAAGGAGAGGATGAGAGTGAGATATCATTTTATTTATTGTGTGAGGTCTATTAATTATGTTCCTTGTTGTGTGTAAGTAAAATTTATTGACTGTGCATCCTTTTTGTGTTAAAATTTTGAGTCTTGATTTGCATTTAAGACTATTTTCTTATTTTGTGTTGATTATGGTCACTCATAAATCTTCCCTTGACTTATAATGTCAAGAAGATAAGTCATGTCATATTGGATTCAAGTAATCCCTTAACCCCTCTAGGATGTATTTTAAGACAAGTTTCTTTTACACGTACCAAAGAGAAGGGTAGGATAACTAATATTTCAAAGTAGTGTATTATATGTTGTCTCTTAGATGTTGATGTTTGAATTTCAAAGTCACGTATGGTTTTACCTCTGTTGAGGATCCACAATTATTTCAACTCTTCTTTTTCATAAAATTGGTCTTTGTTTTCTTTCACGCACACTACTAGCATTCTTCATTATGCATTTTTTTCTCCTGACTTAGAAAGGCATTACTTTTAGACTTCCTTTAACTCTTAATGCCAAAGAAAATCACTAGTTAGCCTTTTAAAGAAAATCCACAAGTTGAGTATCCCTCTACAACCTTAGATTAATGTCTTATCATGTTCAATAGGAATGAGTAGTAAACCATGCATTAATTGTTTCTAAGTGTCCTCTCATGAAGCCCAAATACTGTTATATGATTTCCTATATCATATTTTGTAGGATTTAGGAGGAGAAATTAAGATTTGAAAGGTAAAAGGCATGTTATTAGCTTGATTCTATTTTAATCCTATAACACATGGAGCCTATAGTGGGGTAATCTTCTATATTTTCTTTGGTTTGATTCATCACTATAGGAGATTAGAGTATTTGGTTGAGATTCAAGATCATTATGATGCCTCTATCAGCCATATCTCTCTTTTTCTTCTTCTTCTCTCTACCGGTTGGTGTGGTTAATCTACTTTCCTAGAGTGTTGTTTTATTTCTTCTTTGGATAACTACAGTGATGTGCTTGCATTTGAGACTTTTAACTAAGAATAATCCCGATCTTTTAAGCAACATTTCTTTGATTTAATATTCTTTATGTTTGAATATAGAAAATGGAATCATGATGAAAATATTATGAAACGGGATTAAAATATAGAGTGATAGTTCATTTAATGAACCATTGAAAGCGTGATGACCCACCACTCCATCCATCATAATAAGACAAATCCAACATAAGAGGAGATTAGTGTGATGGCTTAATTTGACGATCCATCAAAACTGACATGAGCAGCCAAACCCAATTGTCTGACTAAATGGATTAAGCATCTTCATCTCACTTATGATGGGACACTATGATGAACCTCTAGAGATCTGACAAATTGCCAAGCCCTGTTAGAGTCAAGACGACCAACTGTGATTTAAATGTTGATTCAAAATTCCCTCATGCTAATAAGTACCTAATTTAAGGTTTAGAATAGGGATCATCCATTAGTTAAAAAAATATTATGTTACATTCATAAGTATTGAATATTTTTTGAGTTTTGAAATTAATAATATAGGTTTCTGTCAAGGATTCAAGACTCTGTTTCATCTTTGTAGAATTCATCTTTTGATTATAAAATCTATCGCTTTATTTCTTTCAATAATCATGTGCAGCAAAAAATCCCATAACTATATGTTACTACCCAATTTATGAGTCATGATGGCACCTACTTTATCCCGCCAGTAGGTAATCCAAATTGTAGCCCGAGTTATAAAAAATGGGCTAACTTGGTGTAAAATAGCTTAAAGGACGGAAATCAACAATAAAGACTTAAATTAGCAATAAAACAGTCATAATAGTCTAATAGATAGATAAAGTATCAATAATCATCCCATGACCTAGTAGTGTCGGTATAAGAGCTACTACAAATGGATCATAAGTACTGAAATAATCAAATACAATTTTTCTTGGAAATGAAAGACTAGACATAGATAATATAAGAAAAAAAGGGCAACTCTGAATCGAAAGCTCACTCTATCTCTGAAATGTACTTAGCACGAACGTCATGTCAATGGCGGCTACTAGCACTTTATCTACATAAAAAAGGTACTAAGTGTAATATGAGTATCAAAACCATGGGCACTCAGAAGGCATCATCGACAAACTAAGCTAAATCATGATATAAATACGATAACATAAAAGATAAAATAAGCAAATTCAATGTAATAGAGCAAACATAGAAATAAGATCCAATACTGTTGTGCATAAATGTATAAAATAAATTTGGAAAAATAATTATAACTACTAAATTGGCCTACATAAGCCATTAAGTGTGGAAAAGTAAATAACCCAATTTGGACCCCCACAAGCTCGAAAGGTAAAATTAAAGGAAAATAAATGACTGAAGATCCGTAACTTAAACAAATATTATCTATAACCATCAAACTATCCATACCATATCATATCATACCCAACTTCTAATTCCAGACTCAAAGCGAAACTCATATCATCATCAACATTATCATACCATCCTCAATAGTATCAACAACTTAACATCATTGGCCATACTTGACAAGAATTAATACAATCAATAGCATCTTTAATTGTTGAACTTGAACTAGAACTCCTATAAATAGACCATATCAATAAACCATAACAATAAACCATCAGATTTTACCCAAAATTATCACCAACTCCCAAATACAAAAGTAGCATAATCGTTAAGTATTCAATCTCCTCAAAGTCCCAAAAGAATCATTAATAAGGGTAAAACATGCATAATTATATCTAGAAAAGCAAACACAAGTCTTGCCCTAAGGTGGGTGGGCCTACTTCTAATCCCCAAAATCTATTTTTAGGAAAATTCTACCCTATACTAAAATAATGTATCTAAATTCATTTCTAAATATTAAATAAGCTATAATTAGCCCTAAGATAGAAAATCTTCCTACAACATATGTAACCAAGCCAATTCAACTTAAAACATAAGCGACTATGTAGATTTCACCTAGATTACTTTTCTAAGATAACCTCAATCCAAATAAGATCAATTGTACAAATCATGCTTCCAATATATAAATCTCATCCCATATCTAGCATAATATCATATTTATACTATGAATTAGATCAATCAATGGAGAAGGTAAACCTAGACTTCCTGGACGCCGAACAAAAGCCCATAGAAGCCGCTAAACCGCCCATTTCTCTATTTGAGAAGTTTCTGCAAGATTCCACACTATCATAAATTACAATATACTCATCAAAATGAGAAAAATGATACCTATATTGCATATTGTTCTTCACTTCCAAAATTATGTTAAAATCCCATGTTGGGCCTTTTTATGGAATCATACTTTCAAACCCAACAACGTCTCTCTATGCTCAAAGAAAATTTACCCTTAAAAATACGTTAATTTCAAGCTCTAATGGTTCTACAATTAAGGCACTAACCTTTTATGAATTTTACAAAAACATGGAGAATTAAATCAAGAAATTGATCGAAGCTTACCACAAATTCAACGAAGAAACTCGTCAATTAACTTCACCAAAGCTCCAAAATCACCCACAAATAATTCTCCAAAGTTTTTCCACTTTTTAGGGTTCAATAATCATGAGAATGGATGAAAAATAGGGAAAATTCAGGCTAAGTAGGGTTTTTGTACCCCTACCAGGTACACGGGTATCGCTTAAGCAGACACTAGGCCGCTTAAGCGGTCAACACTTAAGTGACCCAGCATCATATTAGCAATATTTGGTTGACTAAACGGGTACATCCTAAGCGATCTCTTTCCTCCTAAGCATCTATTTCTTAGCGGACATCCACAAGGTCGACCAAGTTGCTTATGCGATGGGCTAGCTGTTTTATTGACCCCTTCGCTTAAGCAGCCTAATAAAGTGCTTAAGTGACACATCAAAACAAGTTGACTTGGTATTTCTCCAAGACTCCGCCAACCCCTCAGTATTCATCTGGAATCCTCTATGTGAAAATAAACTATGCTGCCCTATCAAACTCAATGGAGCAATTAGAATTTCCATTCAAGTTTGTTTCAACGAAAAGTTGATCCCACACCCATGTGCCATTTTCTTAACATCCGGCCAATTGCCTAAAATGATTTTGGAAGCCTCGATACCCAAATTAAAGTTCCACCTAGCCTAAAATTGATGTTTTGAAGATGTTAGAACTATCAAAATTAGCATACAAGGTTGTCTGACTGAAGTTTTTACCTGGTAGCCAATTTGAACCAGTGAAGACTTCAAAATATGGGACTGCCTCTAAAAGTCAAATAAATTGCCCGGTAACTAAAATATCAATTCAAGCAAATAATAAATAACTTGGAGTAGTTATAGGAAAGCTCTAAATGGCAAAAAGGAGTGGAAATATAGAAAATGGCCTAGTAGGTCCTTAGAATATCCCCTACTAAAATAACTTTCATTCACGAAAGTAAAGGATTAGGATGTACCTGAAGCCCCAAACATGTTGGGATACTAGGTCTATATCACACTTTTGATATCCTAAGTAGACTCTTCTACTGGGCGGTGCTTCTACTAAACCTTAACTACTAGAATCTCTGTAGTGCACAACCGCCTAACATTACACCCCAATATAAGTGCGGCTCATCTACAAAGGTCAATCGCTTATCCAGTTAAACTAAGTCCCATCTAAGAACATCAGAAGGGTCAAGAATATATTTCCTCAACATAGAAACATGGAAGACCGGATGGACAACAACAAAATTTTGGGGTAAGGCTAACTAATAAGCCACCTTACCAACTATGTGAAGAATGTCAAAGGGTCCAATATATTTAAGGCAAGCTTGCCTTTTCTCCTGAACCTTATCATACCCTTAACAGGCGATTCTTGAAAGAATAACCAATCACCAACTCCAAATCTCAAGGTATGAAGTCTATAACCTACATAAGGCTTCTACCTACTCTGAGTTTCCATCACCCTAACTTGAATCACCCTGCCTTAATACAATGACTCCTAAAGAAAGTCAGTATCACAATGTCTAATCTCAAAAGTCTCAAACTAACCAATCGATGAACGACATCTCCTACCTTAAAAGTCCTCAAAAGGCACCATCTCAATACTTGAATAGTAACTATTATTATACACGAACTCTACCATAGCTAAATGTTGCTCCCACTAACCTCCAAAATCTATAAAATAGTCTCAGAGCATATCCTCAAGAACCTAAATATTCTGCTCTTGCTTCCCATTGGTTTGAGGATAAAAGGTTGTACTAAGATCAATGTAAGTACCTAACTCCTTTTGAAAAGGTCTCTAAAAACTAGAAGTTAACACTGAACACCAATCAGAAATGATAAGTTTAGGTACACCATATAGATGGACTAACTCAGTAACATAGATATAAGCTAACCTCTTAGCACTGAAGGATATCTAAATAAGAAGGAAATATGTTGATTTATTCAACCTATACATAATGACCCAAATACCATTTGAACCACAGGAATTAAGAGGCAATGTCCATCGTAATCTGCTCCTACTTCCACTCAAAAATGGGCAACCTCTAAATTAAGCCACTAGGTCACTGATTCTGGGCCTTCACCAACTGATAACATTGGTAATGATCTACAAAGTCTTCCATATCTCTCTTTACACTACTACACCATAATGTTGTCTAAATTCCCTACAAATCTTATTTGTACCCTAACATATAAAATAACTTGAGGTGGGAGCCTCACACAAAATCAAATGAATTAAGTCATCAACCCTCAAAACCCAAATGTGACTATCAAACCTCAAAATATCCTTATAATATATGGTAGCCCTCTTGGGATTACCACTCAACACTTTATCACAGATGATCCAAAGTTTCATATCCTCAAATTGATGACACCTTTATCTGCCTTAATGTATAAGCAAAACTCAATCCTACATCATCAATACATAACATAAACCAACACTAGAGGCATCATAATACACAGTGAATCCCTCAACCTCAACAGAAAGAGACAAGATAAGAGTTAAAGTGAGAAATCACTTTAGCTTTCTAAAGCTTAACTTAAAATCCTCAGATAATCAGAAAAAACTCCTTTTAAGTCAATCTGGTAATTAATGTTTTAATATAGGCAAAAATTTCAACAAATCTCTTATAATAATTAGCCAAACCAATAAAGCTACAAACCTCAAATGAAGATGTAGGTCCTGCTAAATCACGAATAGCCTTAATATTTGTTGGATCTACCATAATCCCATTCTTAGACACTATATGTTAAAGAATGTCACTGAATTATTCCAAAATTCACAATTAAAGAATTTGAAAAAAAAAATATGATCTCTCAAAGTATAGAGTACAATCCTCAAATATTACATCAGATCCTCTCTACTCCTCAAATACAAAAGGATGATGTTGATGAACATAATAAAAAGGGAATCTGTATAAGACCTAAACATATGGTTTGTCAAGTCTATAATGTGGTTGAGGTGTTAGTCAACCCAAAAGACATCACTAGAAACTTATAATGACCATAACAGGTCCTAAAGGCTGTCTTTGGTATATCCTTCACCAAAATCCTCAACTGATGGAAATTGGACATCAAATCTATCTTAGAGAACATCGCTTCTCCCTGAAGCTGGTCAAATAAATCTTAAATATGATTCATAGGATACCAATTATTCTTTGTCGCCTTCTTAAACTGCTAATAATCAATACACATATGCATAGAACCATCCTTCTTCTTTACAAATATCACATGGGTTCCTCAAGGAGACATATTTGGTCTAATAAAACCCTTATCAAGAAGATATTAAGGCTAAGAATTTATCTCATTAAGCTCAACAGGATACATAAGGTAAGGTGACATAGAAATAGGTTAGGTTCCCAACTCAAGATCTATAACAAACTAAATATCACACTCAAGAAAAAGACCAGGTAGATTAGTAGGTAAATATTAAGAAACTCATGAACTATAAGAATAGAGTCTAGCAACAGACTCTCCATACTAAAATCAAAAATATGAGTGAGCTAAGACTTTAAACCCTGAGAAATAAGTCTTCTAGACTGAATATAATAAATAATACCCCTTGGCTCATAGCTAATAGATCCCTACCACACAGTTGGGGAAATGTCAGGCCTGGATAAGGTAACAGTTTTGGTAAATGCAATGACCCTTTAGGTTCTTTTTGTATTTTCATATATTTTTGTTGTTTAGAGCTTTCCTATAGTTTTCCCAAGTGATTTATTACTCATTTGAATTGATCATTTGATTATCAGGAAGTTCACTTAATTTTTAGAGGCAATTCACTATTTTAAAGCCTTTATTGGTTCAAATTTCATAACGAACAAAAACTCAAGTTAAACAATCTTTTATGCCAATTTTGACTATCCCAACATCTCTAAAATATTGTTTTTAGGTTAGGTGGACCCTTTTTTGGGTCTCACGGCTCCCACACTCATTTTTAGTTATTTGCTCAAAGTTGAGATAAAATGCAAATAGGTATAGACCCACTTTTCATTTAAATAGCCTTGGATGGAATTCTTCTCTATTCCATTGAGTTTAGAATATCAAATTTTAGAGGGTATCATAGTTTGTTTGCCTATATGAGAATTTGGATGAAGCTTGAGGGGTTGGTAGAGACTTAGAACTTCTCTAAGTCTCAGCTGGTGCTGGTGCATCACTTAAGTGATGCCTTTGATCTCCTAAGTGATCTGAAGAAACCCAATAAGTATTACTTAAGTGACTCATTTTATCAATTAAGAGAATGGCTTGGTAGTAGCAAGGCTATTCCGGAAGTGATACTAGTGTCGCATATACAACATTTGCTTGGGAAGCCAGATATTATGTAAGCAATCTACAAATTTCATGAGAAATATGTGTTTTAGAGATTAAGTATTTGTTAAGTGACCCATAGTTTTCTTGAGTGATACTAGTACACCTGGGAGAGGTATGAAAACCCACATAACTTTATTTTTCACCATTTTAATCCATCCTTCAGAATCTTAAACCCTCAAAAGGCGAAATTCTTAGGATAATAAATTGTGGATGATTATGGAGCTTTAGTATCACTAATTTACGTTATTTCCTATTTAATTTATGGTAATATTTCATTATATCAAGATATATTTCACCATAGTTTTTCCAAAAAACCCTAAAGGATTAGTGACTTGATTTTAGCACCATTATAGCTCAAAGTTCATCTATTTTTAAGGGAAAATGCTCATTAATCATAGAGGGACATTGTGTTGGTTTCAAATGTATGATTCTATAAATAAGCCCCACATAGGATTTTTATGTAATTTTGGACCCAAGTCATAATAGTGCAATATGTGTATAACGGTCTCAGATGATGAGTAGATTGTGGTTTTGATAGTGTAGCACATTACAGAATCTTTATAGAAAAGGAACTCAGTGAATTATCAAACTCTCCAAGCTTTTCTTTGGCTCCCAGGTAGGCAAGCTTTGCTTTTTCATAGATTGAGTTATCTCATAGCATAATTATGATATCATGATAGATATGTGGTGGTATTTAGGTTTTAGAAATATGACTGAGGATATTTGGACTAGTTGGACCATCTACGCTATCTTGAAACCATAGTTGAGGGTAAAATTAGCAAAGCTACTTATGTCTTTTCTAAATTTGCTTCATCGCTTAAGTTTAGAAAGGAATATCTTAGTTTCTCAAGCTAGGTTAAATTGCATGAGTCATCCATATTTAGGGTGGATCCTTAGTTGCTTAAGTTAAGGTAAATTGCCTTATTTTCTTTTGTTTTAGGTAGTATTTCCCTAGTAGTTCATGTTTGGGAAGAATTACTATCTTAGGGCTAATTATTTCTTACACAACATATAGAGATGAACTTAGATACTTTATCCTATTTCATGGTAGAAGTTTCCTAAAATAGATTTTGAGTATTAGAAGTGGCCCTCACCGGCCCACCTTAGGTCCAAACTGTGATAACTGTGTAGATTTATTTGAGCATCTTATAACCTTATTAATGTTTAGTTGGGAATTGAGAGAGATGAATATATTTATTGAGTATGTTAGTTAGATAATGAAGGATTAATGCTAATTTTATGTATCCTAAGGATATTGCCTATATACATGATTAAGGATATATTTATAAATATAGCTAATGATGTGGATTATTATATATATACATATTTATGCATTACTTGATATGACTTTCGGATATGAATTATGACATATACATGCGATTATTAATTTGGATTTCAGATATGATTAATGACTTATACACGTGATTATTAATATAGCTTTCAAATATGGTTACTGACTTATTATGTGACTATTGATATGGCTTCCGGATATGATTAATGACTTGTACATGTAAATGATATGACTTTTGGATATGATTAGCAATATTGCCTATTGACATGCATAATGATATAGATATTAATGTATTTAATGTTATGGCTTATAGATATAATATGGCTTATATATATGATAGGGATTATGGGTATGATATGGCTTATAGATATGATCTAGCTTTTATATGTGATATGGCTTATAGATATGATAAAGATTATATATATAATATGGCATATAGATATGATATGTCTTATAGGTATGACTAATGACTTTTAGATATGTTATGACTCATATTTATGATGTGGCTTATAGATACGATTAATGGTTTATAGATATAAATGGTGGCTTATTGATATTATTATTGAAATAACTTAAGATTATGACTATTGGCATGGTCTATGGGCATGGTTATTGGCATGACTTATTAAATATGGTATTGGCATAGTCTATTGGGTTAGCTTATCGATATGGCTTGGTTGCATGGTTCATTGATACAGTTTATAAATATAAGTTTTGGTGTAAGTCCAATAGTGTATAATACTCTTTATAATATGAGTTCTGATTCAAATATGGTAGTTGATAATGATCTTTATAACATAAGTTCCGATTCAAACCAAACAAATAATAATGATGATGATGATACTATTATGTTCCAGCTCAAGTCCAGCATTGGGAATTATGTATGAGATGATACAGTTCAAATGGATTCTTTGTTATGGCATGATAATTTAGCAATTTATGGCTATTCAGTTTTTTAGTTTTCTTGATTATATCCTCTAGGCTTATGGGGACCTACATTGGGTTATTTACTTTTTCGTACTTATTTGCTTATAGGGGCCAATCATGTAGTTATAATTGTATAATCTTTATGTTATTATATTATCTATATTTACTTATATAAGCACAGTGGTGTCAAAGCTTATTTATAGGTTTGGCTCTTTTATGTTGACTTAGCTTATTCTATCTTATATATTATCATATTTATTTCATATATTAGCTCAGTTGGCCGATGATTGCTAATGGGCACCCATGGTTTGGGTACTCATACTATACTTTTATACCTTTTGGTGCGGATTTGAGTACTAATTACCGACATTGATTCATCGATCACGCAGTGTTATTTCAGAGATTGGGTAAGCTCTTAGAGTTCGAGTTACTAATTTTTTCTTCTATTAATGTATGCTTAGCCTTTCATCTTTGAGAAAGATTGTATTTGTCTACTTAATACTCCTAGTTCAGTTATAGTTGCTCGTGTACCTACATTACTGAGTCTTGGGATGGTTGTTGATTTTCAATCTATTCATTAGACCTTTATGACTATATTATTATATTTAAGTCTATAATTGTATATTTGTTGCTTTTAGTCTATTTGCACTAAGTTAGCTCACTACTTCTAGCTTTGGGATATGATTCATCTTACCAACTGGCGAGATAAGGTAGGTGCCATTATGACTCATAAATTGGGTCATGAAAAATTAGTATCAGAGCCTAGGTTTCATTATTGTTATTGGTACACGAGCAAGTGTCTGGTATAGTCCCACCAATTAGAATGAGGACATTCATTTCTTATCTTTGGAAGGTTATAATACATTCTTTAGAGTTCTTTACTTTTTTTAGTCATTTTGTGCTAAGAGTTTGAATGGGTTTTAAAGTATTCTTTAGGTTTCACTCTTTTGCAGATAGCGAGGACATGTTCTACTACTACACGATATGAGGGTCTAAGACCTAGCCTAGGGATTCTTTTGCTATTTGTGGATGACCTAGAGATAGGGCATAGCCTCAAGATGTTTCCTTAATTATGGGCCTTGATAGAGGCATTCCCTACACCCTATTCCTACTCCTTAGCCAGAGATTCTTCCCCCTTAGCCAACGGTGGGCCAAGAACCAGCCTAGTCTCCATCGAGATTTAGATATTCTTTAATGCTCAGGAATGCTTTGGTTTAACTTTTTGGGATTGGTTTGTGATGAACTGTATGATTGTGTATTGTCTACAAATTATAGTGGTACTAAGGTGGGGTCGTATCTTGTAGCTACAGCTCTCAAAGTTTAGTTCTCTCATATAATGATAGTTTCTAAGTCGGTAGTTTCCCAACCTGCAATGTTTGCGAAGGAGCAAAATATGATGGGTAGATTCTTCAGATTGGCTTTGCCTTGGTTTTCTAGTGCACCAAGCGAGGATGCATATGAGTTCTTGATTTATTTGGAGGATAGGCTCTGTAATTTGGACCTAGTTGAGACTCATGGTATGGATTACACTATTTTTGAGTTAGATTTGGTCATTCAACATTAGTGGAGAGTTCATCTTGATTCCTGGGTAGCTAGATCTCACCTTTTGACATGAACCCTATTCTCTAAGATCTTCTTGGAGAAGTACATGCCTTGAAGTCATAGGAATTATTCGAGGTATTATTTCTCAATATTAGAGTAGGGATCCATGACTTTTTGGAAGTATAACACTTGATTTCATGAGTTGTCTAGGCATGCTACTTCTAGTTTAACTATTGAGTATAAGAGGTTACATTAATTTGTTCGAGGATTGAGACTTCCTCTTTGCATGTCTACAAAGAAATTAGTTTTTGTGGGTAGGTCATTTGTTAAGATTTTTTATCATGTTCAGCTTATAGAGGAGATGCAGAGTGAGGCTCATAAGAGCAATGATCATTGGTCTCATTATCAAGGTAGCTTTAGTGTAGTTGTATTAGCTCCTAGTTCAAAAGCAGTGGTTCTCAGGGGAGTTACCCTCAGCATCAGTTGTTTAAGCATCAAGGCCAGCCTAGTAGACCTATTCAGGTTGCACTTTAGAATATAGATAGAGTCCAATCTAGCTTCAGTGGCTGTCCTAGCTAAGGACATGATTTTACTTTAAAGGGTTCGTATTCTAGCTATTCTAGTTGTGATAGTTCTTTTTGGTTAGGTGGATCTTCTGGTTTTGTCTCAATTCCTAGGGTATATTATGGTTGTGGAACTTTTAGTCATTTCTCGAGAGAGTGCCCCATCCATAAAGCGATTGTTCCTTCAGCTTAAAGTGTTCCACATATCAAGGAAGTTCATCCCCCAACTAGTGGTGTTATGCATGTTCATAGGATTGTCCCTAGGGTGCTCATAAAGGTTCTCAAGTAAGTAGGACAGGAGCTCAGTTAGGAGCCTAGCCAAGTGGCAGGCGTGGACAGCTACATACAATACCTATTATACCCGAGGCTCAGTCTTCAAAAGTTATTATTGCATGTATGATTTTTGTGTGTCATCAACCAGTTTTTTCTCTTTTTTATCTGAGATCTACTTATTCTTATGTGTGTTCTCATTATACTCCATGATTAGAGTAATCTTTGGATTTATTATCCATGCCATTAGGTGTATCTACACCCATGGGTGATTTTTTAGTATTTGATCGGGTTTTCATATCATGTGTTATGATTGTTTAAGAGTTTGATACTCATGCTAATCTTATTATATTATGGTGGATTTTAATGTGATTCTGGGCATGAAATGTTAACCCACTATCATACAATCCTGGATTGTTTTGCTAAGATCGTTACCTTATCCATGCCTTGTATTCCCCTAATCTTATGGTAGGAGAATGTTATCCATGAGGCAATAGGGATTATTTCTTATATGTTCTCTAAGAGGCTTATTTTTAGGGAATGGGAGTCTTATCTCACGTATATTTGTGATGTTACTGTAGAGAGTATGTCTCTTGACTTTGTTTCTTTAGTTCATGAGTTTCCTAATGTTTTCCGTACCGATCTACTTGTCCTTCCTCTTGAGTGTGGTATTGAGTTTGTTATTGATCTTGAGTTTCCCACCTGACCTATTTCTTAGGCACCTTACCATGTTTTCTAACTTCAAGATCTTCTTAGTAAGGGTTTTATTAGACCAAGTGTGTCATAATAGCGAGCTTCTATTTTGCTTGTGAATAAAAAAATGGCTCCATGCATATGCATATTGATCATAGAAAGCTTTATAAGGTGACAGTGAAGAATCATTATTCTGTGTCCTAGATTGATGATTAGTTTGACCAACTTTAGGGAGTAGAGTTATTCTCTAAGATTGATTTGAGGTTTCGTTACTATCAGTTGAGGATTTGAGCTGAGGATATCCCAAAAATAACCTTTACCACTTGATCAGGTCATTATAAGTTCCTATTGATGTATTTTTGGTTGAATAAAATCCCAATTACATTTATAGATTTTATGAACCGTGTGTTCAAGATTTATTTTTGTTCTTTTGTGATTGTTCTCATTGACAACATCCTTATGTATTTGAAGAGTAAGGAGGAGAATATGCCTTATTTGAAGATTGAGATCTAGACTCTAAGAGATCATGTACTTTTTGCCAAATTCTCTAAGTGTGTGTTTTTGCTTAAGTCAGTGATATTCATTGGGTATGTGGTGTCTAAGTATGGGATTATAGTAGACCCGCCAAAGATTGAGGCTATTAATGATTGGGCCAGGCCTACATTTCTGACTGAGGTCCATAGCTTTATTTGTTTGGCCAGTAATTACAGGTGGTTCATTGAATGTTTTGCTACTACAACACCGATGACCAGATTAACATGGAAGGAGTTTAATTTTTTATGGTCAAAGAAGTGTGATACAAGCTTTGGAAAGCTTAAGAGGTTTCTCACTTCGGCTCCTAATTTAGCCCTTCTAATTCATGGTGAGAAATTCACCATTTATTGTGATGCCTCTAGTATTGGTTTTGTTTGTGCATTGATGTAGTAGGTTCTTGTTGTTTCTTATGCATAGAGGCAATTGAAGGCGTGCGAGCTCAACTACCCCACTCACGATTTGGAATTTGTGGCAGTAATTTTACGCTTAAGATTTGGAGGCATTATCTTTATTTTGCTTTGGGATATCGTCACAGATCATACTAGTCTTCTACATCTCATAACCCAGAGAAATCTTAATGTTATGCAGTGTAGATAGATCTAGTTGCATAGGAATTTTATATCTCTATCGTGTAGCATCTAGGAAAGGCAAATATTTTAGTAGATGCCTTGAGCCAAAAATCAGTAAGTATAGATAACTTGGCTTGTATTTTAATTTCCCATAGGCTATAGGCACAGGAAATTAAGTCATTAGCCAACTTGATGGTATGACTTGTTATTTCAGGCCCTAGGAGGATTCTTGCTAGTGTTGAGGTGAAGTCCTTGCTATTTGAGCAGATTCAAGATCACCAGTTTAATGATAAGAGACTTTGCATCATCTGTAAATAGGTGTTGAGTGTTGAGTCCAAAAGGGCTACCATAGATTCTGGGGATGTTTTGAGATTAGATAGCCTTATTTGTGTTCTGAGATTTGATGACTTAATTAAATCAATTTTATGTGAGGCTCAAAGCTTTAAATTTTCTATTCACCCAATTACATCTAAGATTTCTAACGACTTGAGACAACATTATTAGTCGAGTGGTATGAAAAGAGATATGGCAAACTTTACCGTTTGTTGCCTAAGTTGTTACCATGTGCAAGTTGAGCATCAATGACCTGGTGGTTAGATTCAGAGGTTTCCCATTCTCAAGTGGAAATGGGAGTGGATTACCATGGACTTTATTAGTGGTTTGCCTAGTACTTCCCATGGTTCTAATGGTATTTGTGTCACTATGGATTGGTTGACCAAGTCGGAATATTTCATTCTTGTACAAATGTCCTTTATGGGGGAAAGGTTAGCCTGCATCTATGGTAGTGAGATAGTTCTTTTGCATGGTATGCCTATATCAATCATTTTAGATCAGGGCTTAATCTTCAGTTCAAGCTTTTGAAGATCATTTCATGAGGATTTGGGTTCTTAGGTGTATCTTATTATAACCTTCCATCCTCAGTTTGATGGGTAGCTAGGGATAACTATTTAGGTTCCAGAGGATATGTTTCAATCCCATGTAAAGGATTTTGGAGGTCAATGGAAGAAACACTTAGCCTTGCAGAGTTTGCCTATAATAATAGTTATGGCACCTTTTGAGTCTTTATATGGTAAAAAATATTATTCCTTGATTAGATGGTTAAAGACTTCTGAGATTAGACCCCATGGTACTGACTTGCTTCAGGAACCATTGGATAAAGTCAAGGTGATTCAGGATAGGTTGAGAGAATATTAAAGTAGGCAGAACGCTTATGAATATCATAGACTTTGTGCCTTGAGATTTGAAGTTTGTGATTGGGTATTCGTTCTTGTATCACCCCTAGAAGGGTGTGATGAGGTTCGAAGGGAAAGGCAAGCTCATCCCCAGATATATTGAACCATTTGAGATTCCTTGCACAATTGGTGAGATAACTTATGAGCTAGCTTTACCCCCAGATTATACTACTGTCCATCTGATTTTCCATGTTTCTTTGTTATGGTGATATATTCCTGACCTATCTTATGTGCTTAGATAGGACTCATTTTAGTGTAATAAGCATTTGAACTTTATGGAGGAGCTTGTTCACATTTTGTCTATTCATGTCAAATGGTTGTGCAATAGAGAGATTCTAGTAGTTAAGGTTCAATGGGAGCACCGCCCAGTAGAGGAGGCTTCTTAGGAGGTCGATAGTGAGATACGAACCCAGTATCCTTACTTGTTTGAGGCTTCAGGTACATCCTAATCCTTTACTTTCACGGATGAAAGTTCTTTTAGTAGTGGATATTTTAATGACCCTTCAGGTCATTTTATATATTTTCACTCATTTTTTTCCGTTTAGATCTTTACTAGAGCTCGCATAAGATATTTATGACTTCCTGGAGCTAACAGTTTGGTAACCGGGTAGTTTATTTGGATTTTATTGAAATTTCCCTTTTTTGAAGCCTTTGCTAGTTCAAATTGGTTGTTGGACAAAAACTTTAGCCAATAGACCTCATATGCTAGTTTTGACTATTCTAATGGCTCCAGATCATCGATTTTTTGTTAGGCGGACACCTGGTTTGGTTCTTAAGTCTCCCTAACTCATTTCAGTCTATTGGCCAAAAGCTAAGAAAAAAAGAAAGTGGGTGTGAGACCCACTTTTCATTATAATGACCTCATATGGAAATTTTTACTATGCCTTTTTGTCTAGAACATCGAATTTGATAGGGTATCATAGTCTATTTCTATATACAAGATTTTGAAATTCTTGATGGATTGGCGGAGACTTTGAATTTCACCAAGTCTCAACTGGTGTTGGTGCATCGCTGAAACAATTTCTTTCATCACTTAAGTGATGCCTTTTATTGCCTAAGAAATCTGGCAAACCCCAGCAAGTATCTCTTAAGCGACTCATATTGTCGCTTAAGTGAATGGCTTGGCAGTGGTAGGGTTATCGCGTAGGCGATAATAGTGTCGCTTATGCGACATTGGCTTAGGAAGATAGATAACACATAAGCAATCTACTGATCATGTAATTGGCATGTGTGCTAGAGAACAAGTATCCCTTAAGTGAACCGAAGTTTTCCTAAGCGATACTCGTGCAGCTAGGACTGGTATAAATACCCACTTAGCCTGATTTTTCATAATTTTCATCCATTCTACAGAAACTTAAGCCCTAAAACATTGGAAATCTTAGGAGAATCAATTGTGGGTGTTTGTGGAGCTTTAGTATAATTAATTTATGCGGTTTCCCATTTAATTTATAGAAATATTCCATTATATTCATGGTAGATTTCTCCATACTTTTGCTGAAAATACCTAAAGCTTGGTGACTGGATTTTAGTACCATAATAGCTTGGAGTTCACCCATTTTTTAGGGTAAATGTTCCTTGAGCATATAGGGGCATTGTGTTGGTTTCAAATGTGTAATTTGGTTAATGAGCCCCACATGGGATTTTTACGTAATTTTGGACCCGAGGCACAATAATACAATATGGGTATCATTGTTCTCATTTTTATAAGTATATTGTGGTTTTGATAGTGTGACACCTTGAAGAAACTTCGCAGTAAGTAAAATCGATGATTTAGTAGATTCTTCGAGTCTTTCTTTGGCACGGTAGGATTTACATTTGAAAGAATTAATTGAAAAATATTTAATTAGGTTGAGGAATGTTTAGACATATATTTGAATTCAACGGCCTTTCATTTCTTGTGAGAAAAGGCTTCACTATTGATAATAACCCATAAATGTTCTAGAGCCATGGTAAACGAAGTCCTAGTTTAATTCTCCATTTATTCATATTTCATTAATTTAAGTTTGGTTGATTAGTTATAACAAATCAATTATTGATTCAAAATCACTTTTTGTAAAAAAAAACCCCAATTTTAATGCAATGGTAGACTAATTGTTATTTAAATCGTAAATGACTTATTGGTCACCATATTTCCCATGGGAATGGACCCCAACCTTTTTTCAATTATATATATTGCAACGACTGCTTATAGTTATCAAGAGAGATGTAGTTTGAGTGTATCAAATTTTGGCACCATTGTCGGGGAATATGATTGTCTATTGAGTTATTGTGTTACTTGACTCTGAATCATATTTCCTAATTTTACTGTTTTTGTTGTTTTTTATAATTTAAGGGTATTGACTTGTGTATACCAAGTACCCAAATCTTGAAAGAACCATTATTACTTTACTACCCTAAGTTTGGAAGAACTTTGAGGCAGAATATGGATACATAATAATATAAAGCAATATGTCTTTAGAAGGTCATAGCAAATCAACTGAATCAACCTAATCTAAAAGGACTTGGGAATAAGAGTGATGAGGATTTTGATGGCGATAAAAATGAGTAGCATTTTGACAATGTCGACCCAACCATCCAAAATCAACGACAATGGTCTAGAGATCGACAATAAAATACTATGAATTCAAGTGATAATAAAGATAAGGCCAACTTAGATGGGGTTGGTGCTACTGAGGCCATTGTTCTTCTTCCACTAGACCTTGGAACAAAGTTTAAGATCACCAGAACCATGATCTAGTTGTGGAATCTCAAAGGTTTATTTAGAAGGATGGTCAGTGATGATCCAAATATGCACTTAAGGAACTTCATAGGACTTGGAAGACCTTTCATTGTTAAGGAGTTAATATCACTAGAACCATGATCTACTTGTTGAATCTCAAAGGTTTATTCAGAAGGATAATCGGTGATGATCCAAATATGCACTTGAGGAACTTCATAAGGGCCTGGAAGACCTTTGATTGTTAAGGAGTTAGTTATAACACCATTCGATTGAGGTTTTTTTCATTTTCATTGTATAGGGAGGAAATATTATGGTTGACCAAATTGACAGCCAATTCTATTACAAATTAGAGACAACCGAAAGAAGCTTTCCTAGAAAATTCCTTTCCTCCCTCTAGGATGTTATAGTTGAGAGATAAAATTAGCAATTTTAGGCATTAACTAAATAAAGCATAAAATGAGACATGACTTAGGTTCAAGAAGAAGTTAACCCAATTCCCTAGTCATATGTTAACAGATTAACACTTGATGGACACATTCCATAGTTCTCTAAACTCAAATTCCAAACCAATAGTTGACAATACAGTTGGAGGAGCTCTAATGGAATGCACTTTTGCAGATGTAGTAGTGATATTGGATATTCTAACTAAGAAAATAGAGCTTGATATACCAGGGATTTTAAGGTAGTAAGCAGTACTTATGCTTTGCATATATTGGTCAAGCAACACCAAAGGGAAAAAAAAAAGCATAACTAAGATATAGCTCACATTAAGATGTATAGCAACTTGTTTACAAAGCATTTGTTAGAAGATGGGTGTTGAAAAAGTTAAATCTATTGGTTCGTTGAGGAAAGTATATGAGTTTGACTCTAAGGAAGAGGCAAATCAGTTGATTAAACAGATGGGGTTTTTTAGACCAATAGATAAGGAAACCAAGGTCGAAACTATCAAAGGGAAAATTACTATGACAAGGATGGTTACAAGTATCATGATCTAGGAAAATGAAAGAGTAAGAATGATAGAGGTGGTTTGTTTGTACTACATAGAATTTGGGATAGATCCAGTAATGATTCAGGAACCTTTAAGATAAAAGACATATTGGTTAAAGTGATACAAGGGGTGGAATCCACTGCATCAAATATGATAGATAAAAAGAGCGGGCCCGTTTTCTAAAAAGGCCTGTAGAGTTTGCTGCCGTTGGCGCTTTTCATTTTCCACATGGAGAATTCTTTGATTCATTTGAAAAAGTCTTTCAGTGGTGGTTGGATCCATCTCTCCCTTTGCTTTGCTGAGTGAAATATGTTTTATGAGTCAACTTGTGGATTAACACTCTACTTTTATTTAATAGTTAGAGCATCAAATCAAGCAGTTATTTGCAACTTCAATCAGCAGAAGAGTGGCACTCCACCAAGTTATACCATTCGAAATCCTAGGAATAATAAAAGTTTCATAGTTATCAACACAAATAGTAGTAAAGTTTTACCTAAACCACAATTGATGGTTCAGACACAAATGGAAGATGTCTCCTCCAATTATGAAAAGATGTTTGATAATATTTATGTTTAGGGGAATTCAATCAAGTATGAAAAGCCAAAAAATATTGATGACAAAAAGGTAGATGCCAAAAAGTCTACCAGTTTGAAGCATGATGTTGCGCTTAGCAAAGAAAAAAGGTTAAGAAGCCTCTAAGTCAAATACCTAGGCCTCCCCCTCTATTCTGACACATAGTAAAAAAGAAATAGTGGATGATAATTTCATAAGTTTATTTTTATGTTAAAGCAATTTTCAGTTAATATTCCATTGATTAAAGTATTGTAGAAATGCCATGATATGATAAGTTCCCGAAGGACTTATTTACAAAAATAGAAAGGTGTGTTTTGAGCCAGAGGAAAATATTTATCATTGTAATACAATTGCTTCATTATCACTTATTCTAAAGAAGGAAGATCCACGTGTTTTTACTATTCCATCCATAATTGGTGTAGTCATATTTTCAAAGGCCTTATATGATTTGGTTGCTAGCATAAATTTAATGCCTTTATCTGTTTATCAATAGCTGTTGGGAGCCCCCAAATCAACAACTATGCAGCTATTGATGATTGGCTATTTTATCAAAATGACATTGGGTAAACTGTGTGACATGTTAATAAGAGATAAGAACTTTATATTTTTGGCAGACTTTGTGATCCTTGGTTTTAAAGTGGATTCAAAGTACCTGCAATCTAGGGTAGATAATTCTTAGCCACAAAAAGAGTGCTAGTCAACATAGAGGTCCATGAGTTAAAATTCAGGTTGATGAATGAGGAGGTGAAGTTCAATTTATGTAAATTGATGAAGCAACCGAGATACAAGAGTGTTATCTCTGTCATTGATATTATTGATGAAGTTGATGTTGAGGTGCCTATTAAGGAAAGATTTGTTGTGGAAACCTTAGCTACTGTGATGATAAATTTCCTTGGGAAAGTCATTAAAGATTATGAGGAGATGATTAGTTCTTTGGTTGGAATGGTTTGCATTCTTATTCCTCAAAGAAATTTGACCTAGATCTAAAAAGTCGGCCAAATCCTCCAACAAAACCATCTATAGAAAAACTGCCCATATTGAAGGTCAAGGAATTGATTAGCCATCTTTGTTACACCTTTTTAGGTAAGAATAAAATATAGCCTATGATTATAGTTGTTGATTTGATAGAATGGAAAATAGAAGCCCTTATTTTTGTGTTGTGAAAGTACAAAAGGTCAATTGATTAGACAATTGCAAATATTATCAAAATACCATTGAAAATTTGTACACAAAAGATTTAGTTTGAAGAAGAGTGTCTCCTACCACTACACACCATTGAATACATACCCCACTATTTCAAGAGGTAGTGAAGAAAGAAATAGTCAAATGGTTTGATGTCAGTATTGTATACCTTAATCTCATATAGTAAATTGGTAAGTCTTATGGGGTGTGTCCCAAAGAAGAGAGGTATGATTCTGGTAGCTAATGAAAAGAATGAATTAATTCAACTAAGATCAGTCACTGGTTGGCGAGTTTGCATGAATTATAGGAACCTCAATTTGTGGACTCTTAGGGATCACTTCCCAATGCCATTAATGGACCAAATGTCTCTTAGATTTGTATGGTGATATTGGTATTGATTTTTGAATTTTTATTTTAGTTATAACCAAATATCCATTTTGCTCAAAGATTAGGGGAAGACTACATTTACATGCCCCTATAGGATATTTGCCTTCAACTATGTGCTCTTTTTGTTTGTAAGACTCCTACAAAATTCCAAAGGTGTATGATGTCAATTTTTCTGATATGGTAGAAGATACTTTGGATGTGTTTATGGATGACTTCTCTATAGTAGTTGATTCTTTCGAAGACAACTTGGCAAATCTTAGTAATGCCCTGCAAAGATGTGCTGAATTTATTATAGAGCTCCATTGGAAAAAATGTCACTTTTATGGTTAAGGAAGGAATCATTTTGGGGAATAATATTTTAACGTAAAGTATTGAATTGCATCAAGATAAGATAGAGGTTATTAAAAACTACCTCCACTAATCTCATTGAAAGAAATTAGAGGTTTTCTAGGCCACACAGGTTTTATCGGAGGTTCATTAAGGATTTCTTAAAAATTGCTAATCGATTGTACAAATTGTTGGAGAATGAAGATAATTTTGTTTTTTATGGTGACTGTTCGAAAGCATTTAAGTGCCTTAAAGAAAAGTAGGTATTTACCTCATTACTATTGCTCTTGATTGGTTTTTAACCTTTTGAAGTGATCTGTTATGTGAGTGGGGTAGCACTTGGAGTTTTTCTTTGGAAGAAGCAAGAGAAGCTTTTTATCCTATTTATTATGCTAGCAGAGCATTAAATGGGTCATAGAAGAGCTATACCATTCCAAAAAAATTACTTAAAGTTGTCAATAGCTTTGAGAAGTTTTGCGCATACATACATGACATAAGTGTTATTGCACACACTGATCATGTTGCCTTGAGATATCTCATGGAAAATAAATATGCTAAACCTCAGTTTATTAGGTGTGTATTACTATTGTAGGAATTTGACTTTGAAGTCAATGATTGTAAGGGCTGTGAAAATCAGGTTACAAACCATCTATCTTGCTTGGAGGACGAAGGAAAGGTGAACGATGAGTTAGAGATTGATGAGTCATTTTTGGATGAACATGTATTAGCTATATTTATTGATCTTTTCCATTGGTATGCTGATTTTTTCTAATTATCTTATTGGTGATATGATTCAAGAAGAATTAACCTTCTGTTCGATGATCGCTAGTTTAATGGTGAGGTCAAGAGTGAACTTTGGACAAGTAATTATAGATAAAATACATATGATGGTCACAAAGCCAGTAACACCATTGTCATTTTCATGCATAGTGACCAAGTTGTGTAAACTTGATAAAGTGCCTATTTTTAGTAGGTTAGATGATAAAGTGGTGGATTCAATAAAGTAGAACCTTGATAAAATATGGGATGATACAAAGTTTGAGTTGAGGGTGCACAAACCTTCACCAGTTGAACCTCAATCTCAAACTACTCTAGAGGTGCCCGAAATACTCTCAAGTATGCCCCTGGCCATTGTTGTTGTTAATCCATAGGGTTCATCTTCTACATCTTGGGTTAATTCTACTACTGAGACTACTAAACAATATCCATGCCACATGCATATTCAGAGTTCCAGTTAACCTTACAAAATTTTGTGAAAGTGATCAAAAAATAAAAAATATTGAGAGGTAGATATAGGAATGGGCTAAGCAATTGAATCCTTTCATGCAACAAATAATCAAAAAGAAATTAAATCTATAAGAGAATTTATATGCTTGTAGATATGGAAGTGCCGGTAAACAACCAATTGAAGAAAATAACAATTCTAGATTTTAAGTTTACTGCCAAATTGGAAGGCATAAGCTAATATTTCTACATTATAAGGTAATTCTACCATGGTGTTTCTATATTTAAAGGTGGTGGACTTAGAGAAGGATGAACCCATAGTTAATTTGATAGGGTAACCTCAAAGTTGGTAGTAATAGGTTGATTAAAGGTGGTGAAGAAAAAGAGGATAAAAAAAATAAAGGATTAAAAAAATAAAACTCCAAAAGAGGACTGAAGAAGAAAATATTTTAAGGAATGTAGCAAAAGCCTCTAAAAAGATGAGGCTTTATATAAGAGTGTGTGAAAGTATATTAGGTTGGGGATTCTTCTAGCTTGGCACGTGAAGTTAGGACCATACTCCAGGTTTTGTGTACTCCTATATACAGATCGAGATTGTCATTGTTGAATTGAGGACTCTGGTATCACTATTCTAAATTTTGAGGCCACTAAAACCTCTAAAGTTGTGCCAAACTCCAAAGCCTAAGGGCATTGCTGATTCCTTTCTCTTAACCTTTAGTTTTTATTTTTATGTATTAAGGACAATGCATATTTATTTTAATAGGAGTGGGGGTATCTATGAGTCTATCCACACGAGGGATGTTTTTGTATTTCTTTTCCCTCAGGTTTGCTATCTTGTAGAACCGAAATGTTTAGGTGATTTTACTGCTTTTATGTATTTTTAGGAGAAACTGTTAGCAATCAATTGCCTATTTATTGTGGATTTTATGGTATTTGTAAATAGAGACCATTCAAAATGAATTTTGATAACAGGTAGGGCCTATTCTCAGATTGTTAAGCTTTTTGGGATCTCTGGATGTCAATAGAGAATATGGATGCAAAAATATTGCTTAAGCTAAATTTCCATTGTGATAGTGGGTATTGACAAGTGTTGTTTTGTGAGAAGTTTATGTGAGATTATTTTGCATATTTTTAACTTTGTGCATGTCTAAAACTTTCCTAGTTTATTATGTTAAAGTTGCAAGTTGATTTATTAGGAATGAATCACAGGCCTAATTAGAATTTAGTCCACTTATCCTAAAGATACTATTGAAATGATGAGTATAATTTTCTTGATACCTATTTTTAGCTATTTTGACCTTTTTTATGAAATAATTATTCACCAATTTTCTTTTATCATTAAATCTCTATTTTGGTCCTAGTGCCTTATTATCCATCGTGCACCTCAACTCAAGTAAATTACTAATTTAAGGCTAACTTCTGTAGAAGTATATGATAACTTAAATGGGTATGAAAATATTAAGTGTTGATAATGAAGAACAAGTGGATGTGTTCAATAGATAATAAAAATAAGAAAGAAAGGAAGGAAAACAAAAAAAAAAAAAAATAATGAAAAAAAAAAAGAAATCCACCCAAAGAGTTGCTATACTCAAGAATGGGAATAATTCGTAGAAATGGGTGAATAAGGGCAGAATATTCAGTCTTAAGTAGAAATAGAGTGTGTTAATGTCAAGGAGGAATTAGTCACTAATTCCCAAATATATCCTACTTTCCCTCAAGCATACAAAAATCATGTAGTGATCCTGGTCAACTTTCTAAATAACTGAATTAGGATACTACGGGCAAGCCTATTGCATCATATGAAATTCCTTGTGAGTACTGGTGCCTTATTTCTAGTCTCTAATGATATTTCCTTTGTATGCGAAGGACTTCTTTGTAGTGAGGGCTATAGAAAGGCATTATTGATTACTTACTATTAGGATGACGATTTTGGTGCATGCAAAATGATTTTTGATATTGTAATCTCATCCTTTGATCCATATTTGTTGGCATATCAAATGATGGTTATGTTCTTGGTTGAAAATAACAAGAAAATGGTGAATTTTGGAAAAAACTAGAAAGTGTAAATTGTCTTCTATAGTTTAGCATAATTTTCTTGTGTTTCAAGCGTCAGTCTAGTCTAGGTTTGTTCTATTTCTTAAGGACAATCGAATTTACTAGGTTGAGGGTTCGAATTTGTTGGCATTTGATGATACATTTGACACTTCTATACAAGAATAATCATGCTTTTTTAGTAATATTGTTAGATTTGATGATTTTAATGTTGAAATATAGGAAATGAAATTATTATGAAAGTTTGAAGGAACTCGACTTAGAAAGGTTTGAAAGGAGATCAATGTGACAGCTTAATCTAACAATCCATCAAGATTGTGATGAGTAATCACACACGATCATCATACTAAAATATATTTGGCAACTTTACTACACTTGTGATGAGACACTGTGATTAATTGCTTGAGGTATAACACACCATAGACCTCTCTTCATAGTCAAGGTGGTAAACTGTATTTAAATTTGGTTTCATCATTTTTTGGAGCCTGTAAGTACCTAGTTTAGTATTTAGAATAGGCATCTTTTATTACATAAAATATTTTTAAGTTACTTTCTTGGGTATTGAAATTTTTTTGATTTTTGAAAATACTACTTAGGTTTTTGGCAAGGCTTCAATGCTTGAGTTTCTTCTTTATATGAATTCATCTTTTGATTACGAAATATATTGCTTTCTTCCTTTCAATCATCAGGTGTGGCTAAAAATCTCATAAGTATGGTTGTGGGATCCATGGGAAAATAGTAATTTTAGGATTGATTTTAGTGTGGAATTTAGTAATGTATTGTTATTCTTCTCAACTTAATATATTTCGAATAGTTGCAAACATTAGAACAAGCCCTAGGTTAAATTGCCTAAAATAACAGTTAAAACTGGTGAAAATATAAACCATTAAGATTCGAAGTTTCTAGCCTCCATCAAATAAATAATGCTTGCGAGATTAATCAAATTGAGGCTAAAAATTGATTTACCATTTTCATCTATTTAAGTTTGAAAGAATTAAAGAGAAAAACACCTAATTGGGTTAAGAAAAGTTTAGATATAAATTTGAATTCAATTTCCTTTTATTGCTTGAATGAAAAGGTTTCACTATTGATATTAACCGCAAAAGGTTATAGAGCCAGTGAACACAATCCCAGTTTTGTTCTTATACTGATTAATATTTTAGCATTGGTTACTTAAATCAAATCAGATATTGGTCCTAAATTACTTTTTATAAACCTACAAACTTTATGGAAATAGTAGTGTAGAAACCTTAGGGTTTGGACCACACCGTGAGGGACCAGTTCCCTTAAAGTCAATCATAGGTAATAAAATAGTAAACTAACCAGGAACACAAACCAGTGCAGGAAACTTAAAGAAAACAAGATTTAACATGAAAACCCCCTTGCTCAAGGAAAGAGAAACTTGCCCTCACAAGCACCCAAAACTTCACGATAATAAAACTCTTCATTACAGACTCAAATGAACCCAACTCTAGGTTCCACCTGTGGGTAATAACTCTACTACAAGGTCACCTTGATAACTCTTCCAAGAACACACCTTTATATTGATTAACTCTAACCAATATCCACCTTAGGTAACTCTACCTAATCTGACTCAAGAAAGCAAAGAAAGTATTACTCTTATAGCATGAGTAATTTAGTTATATTTTAGGATTCAACTTAAGAACACTCACTCTTTTATCTTACAAAGGAAATAAGAACTCAAGCAATACTCTAAAAATGAAGCTGAATTGAGTTTTTCCCTCTTTTTAGTATCTTCAATTCTAATTTTTTCAAAAATTACTTCATTGAGAAGCATTTTTTATTTTATAGTTATGTGATGATTAGGGTTGAAGTGCAATTAGACCAGGTGTCCTAAGTAGTATATGTAGCACCTACATAGTTTGCTACACAAGAGGAGAAAAATGTGAAGATGCATGCCAGTTGTACTGTAGCCTGAAAATTAAGGGACCTGATCCCTTGTAGTCATCTGCTCATCATCAAAACAAGATACAAGAATTTTCCACCTTGTTGATGATGACAAACCATTCACAAAGTTTTGAGCATCAATACTCATTCATCACATTAAATCAGTACTGAAGATGAATTTTTACTTTATCATGCAACATAGGGACCTAGTCCCTTATTGTCATTTATATTAAAAACTCAACTCATTTACTTTCCCCTGTAATTGTGCCTCATCATACTTTTCCTCTATCAATATGCCATACACATCTGCAATTCAACATTTTCACATCTGGTACCTGGTCCCTTCCACATGAAATAAATATTCCTCTTTTTGGCATCATTGAAAAATAAAATATTGAACCTAGAGTAAAGATAGGTACGGATTATTTAACTCATGGTCACTAGAGAAACACTAATATAAAGAACAAATATAAGAGAAAGAAGAATACATGCAACACACAAATAAGGATTCATTCATATGTAAAGGATAATTATTATTGCGGTGCATAATTTAAATATTTCAAGGAAAAATCCATAGGAATCTAGAAAGGTTAAATAGGGGAGAGACTTAGAGGGGTGGTTTGAAGAAGTAGAGCTAGGTTTTTGTTTTTTGAAGCATGACAGTGCAACAATTCCTTGGTTAAATTCCCTATCTATACATTCAAGCTAAGAACCTCATCTAACAGAATGGAAACTCTTTTCTTTAGGTTAGGATTCTCAGTTTGAATCTCATAAATGACACTTTGATCCACAACAGTTAGATGCTGAATTTTAATGTTCAATTTGCTGATCTCAGCATCCTTAGCAACTATATTGAGCTTTAACTCCTCTATCTCTTGTTGAACTCCCCTTGGTAGTTGGTACTTGATTTCTTCTTCACACACTCAGTTTTTACCATTGTTTTCATACCAAGCATTTGCAATACAATTCAAGGAGTTCCATTCTCACAGATAATACCAAAGTGGTCAAACACTTTATTTAACCAGTAACCATAACGCATGCCATATTTGCCATTTTTTTCCAAGAACAACTTTTTGCATGTGTTCCATCATAAATGCAAGCAAACTAGTGAATTCAAAAATACTAAGACATTCAATGACATACAATTTAGTAGCTAAAGCAATGTTCTTTTTTTATAATCTGGGCAAAACTACTTTGTTTACAAAATCAAAGACCAATTGCAACTCACTTTTAAGTGATTTCCTATTCACTGCAGCCACAGATTTACCTTTAATATTTAGTACAGTTGCCAAAAACTCTATTGATTGTTGTTGCCTTGAGATAGTCCTCACACCATATATAGAAGCATCCTGAATTCTCCTAAGTAATGCAACATCAATATTCATCTTCTTTCCTTGAACTATAACAGTCATCTTTATTTTGTCTACAGAAAACTTTACTATGGAATAAAATTCCCTGACTACCTCATCAAATACTGTGGGAATAGGTCATTCCATAAGATGCACCCAACCTTGATGGTTTACCAGCTCAACTAATTCTAACATACCTGGTTCTGTTAACACACTTGAGACAATAATCCTTCCAGTTAACACCTTTTGATTTCTCAAGAACCTATTTCTCACTTATTTTGGTATAACCTTACTTCTTACACCATTTTTCCATCTAGTATAAGTGATCACAGATTCCCTGACAGCCACTTTCCTTTTTTAAGGACCAAGTCCCTCGGGAGCCTCCTTTTTTCAGTTAAACTTTCAGAATTTTCTCTAGAATATCCTAATGTTTTACTAACATTTTGGTTTTTGAGACCAGATATACCCTTTCTTGGTCTATATGACAACAAGATAAAATTTTCAACAACCGTTTGAGGTTTCAGGAATAATTCTTCATCAATAATTTGAGTGAAGAAGGGGTTTGGCTTTAGAAGATTAGTAGACAAAGGATGGCTTTCAAGAGGATTTGAGAAAAGAATTTTATTATTTCTAAGCTCAGTTTTCATTAAAAGATGAAAATGAGGAATTTGTAGTCATTTGTAGATCCATTACGTAGGAGAATTGTTTGTGCCTAAACTTTATTTTTATAAGAGAAGGGATGGGTATGCCTAGATATAAAGGAAGGAGTAAGAATAGGAAGGGTTATTGAAAGAATTGGATGTGATCAATTTCAATTCATGGATGAATCATGCTTTTTTAAAAAATAAGAAAATTTTTCAACACAAATAGAGATAGGATGTGGCTTTATCTATTATAACAAACAAAAAATACACATTCATGATACTAACTTGTAAGATGGGACTAGGTCCCTCTTTTTCTTTGAGTAAATCCTTGACTTTGTGAATGACACATTTTCCTCCCCCAAAGTTATTTCTATGGGTTTATAACAGCAAAGGTATAATATTGAGTTATACCAATAGGCACCTACCTTATCAAGGATACTTGTCTCCTTACTATAACAAATTTGAGGAGAGACACTAATTCATATATTAGGTCAGGTTAATTCGACCAATCCCAGCCTTAGCTTGTTAGTTTTAATACACCACTTCTTTCTAAAATTTATTAAAAAATATAAGGATCGGGTCCTAGACTTAGAATGCTTTGGATTTTCAAGGTTCCTTCTTCATACTTTGAACTAGATAGTATATTTCAAACTTTTTTTCACCCAGTTGAGCTAACTTTTGGAATAGGAATGTTGAGAAACCCATGAGGTCTCTGACTTAGGATCATTTTTATACTTTTGTATCCTAATATGAAGTTAGAATATCTAGGAGGATGATAAGATATGTGCTTCCAGTTGGTCCTTCTGAGAATAATTCCACTGGTACCAAGTCCTTTTGAAATCTTGACTAGACACTTCTTGGAGTTCTTTTACTTGAGCTGATTTTTTGACTGAGATCTTGGATCAGCATTTATTATTTCCTTTTGCATCATTAGGCTCTTAGCCATTCTCATCAATAATTTTATTCCTTTGTGTATGAATGAGTCCTTCAATTTTATTATATTCCTCATCACATATCCTGTAGGTCAGCATCTTCATGCTAAACATCAAAGTAGGTTATTTAACATCTGGTACATGAAATTCTTAACCCTTTTTACCCATTTACATAAGACACCTCTACCTTTAAGTGTCTTAGGAGAGATAATACAATCAAACCTTCTAGTAATGGCTTTGAACAAATACATATCAAGAATATTATTCTGACTGCACTTCCTTTCTCCTTCCTGCAAGCAAGATAATTTGTTAGATTTGGGAATCCATTTGTGTTTGAGCTCCTAGTAGGAGGATAAAGGTGTGATCAAATCTTTATTTTTCTATCTATGTAATGAGAGCTTCTTTATATTTTCAAAGGTATAAACCTTTCAAATAGGTATTCCCCTTCTTGATATATCTGACATTGATCATTCTTGCTCTTAGCCAGCTTTGATAATTATTCTTCATATGCCCATCTCTTTCATAATGAATGCATAGGAAATTGTGGGTTTTGTTTCTAACATCTTGAACAACCTTACCTTGAGGCCCAAGTGAATGAGTTTTGTATTGATAACCAAGGCCCTTACTATTTTTTATACCCTAACTAATTAAATTGGAAAGGATCTATGAGGATGTGGTCCATTGTAAGGGTGTTTTAAGTTCTTCCCTCAGATGGACCAGGTCCCTTTCTAACTCCTTATTCTTATGGAGTGTAGTCATGAGATGCCATTGAAAATCCTACAAATTTTCTTCAAGCTCAACCTAAAAATTTAATGCTTTTTTCTTCCCTTTACTCTCATCTGTTTTCTCCAATTGACTCACTAAACTCATATTTTCAAATTTGAACTTAGCAATCTATTTCTCAGTTTCAGATATCTAAAGAGTC
Organism: Capsicum annuum; assembly: GCF_002878395.1. Taxonomy (NCBI): domain Eukaryota; kingdom Viridiplantae; phylum Streptophyta; class Magnoliopsida; order Solanales; family Solanaceae; genus Capsicum; species Capsicum annuum. The sequence goes on from NC_061121.1 coordinate 81,979,921, forward strand.
AAAGCTATCAATTAAAGCTTATGATATTCTATCTTTCCTTCTAGAGCATTATTATTCTCTTTATCACAAGCACTATTAGCTTTCTCCATTTGATTAACTAAACTTTTGAAAGCACTCTATGGTCTCACAAAAGCTCCAAAATCTTGGTATGAGATATTGAGGACTTTTTTTATTAAATAATAAATTTTAGAGAAGTAAAATTGATACTACTCTTTTTACTAAAAAAATTGCATTTTAGCTTACTTATCGTACATATTTATGTGGATGATATTATCTTTGGTAGTCCTAACACCTCCTTGTGCAAGAATATTGAAAATATTAAGAAAGAAGAATTTGAAATGAGTCTCATGAAACTACTCACATTTTTCTTGGGATCACAAATCAAGTAAACTCACAAATAGACCTTCATCAGCCAAACCAAATACACAAAGGAGCCGATTAAAAAATTTGTAATGGAAAAAGGAAAAGTTTTTGAAACTCCTATAAGGCCCTCAACAAATCTTGACTCAGATATATCCAGAAATGATGTTGATAAAAATACATATAGATGAATGATTGGATGTATAGTCTACTTTATTTTGAGTTGACCAAACATTATGTTCAGTGTTTGCAAATGTGAGAGATTTCAGTTGGCTCCTAAAGAGTCTCACATTACTACCATCCAATGGATCATTCTTTATCTCGTTGGAACTCAAAATATCATATTATGGTGCACCCACTTCTCCAAATTTTATTTAATTAGATATATAGATGTTGACTTTTAGGTGATAAAATTGATCGTAAACGAACTAGTGGGACTTATAAAATTCTTGGGGATGCCCTTAATTTCATGGAACATAAAGAAACAAACATTGTTTGCCATATCAACCACCGAAGATGAATACATTTATATTGGTAACTATATTACACAGATATTATGGATAATACATCAATTACTTAATTTTGATTTATAATTTGAATCGATTCCTATTATGTGTGATAATAATAGTGCCATCAGCTTGTCTAAATATATATTGTGCATCATTATAAGGCTAAGAATGTAGATAATAAACAGCATTTCATTTGTGATCATGTTGAAAATGGTTACTTTGTGCTAAATTTTGTTTATTCAGTAAACCAATTTGCAAATATTTTTACAAAACTGTTGCTTGAAGATAGATTTTGTTTTCTCTGAGAAAAACTCTAAATTATGTACTTTAATGAAAATTAAGTTCCATATATTTTTTAACACTATTTTCAACAACTTCTTACCTTGTGAAAATGACTTCCCTTAATTAATACCCTTATATACCTATGTGTTGACTCACACCCCTCATCTTTTCCTCAGTCACATCCTTTCTCACCTCTTTCTCTTTCCAATAACTTAATACCTCTCCTTTTGACCCATTTCATCAACTTCTGCTTTTTTACCTCTCTTTCATAAGAATTAACAACCTTTCATTTTCTCTCTCCTTCATTCCCCTTCCTCATGCCTAAAACTAGATCAATGGCTCACCCTCCTAAATCACCCATCAATTATCTGTCTAAAAATCAAGAGCATGTCTACATCACCGGCTCATCCAAAGAAGTCTCTTCCCATTCTCTTCATTATGCTTACCCCAAGAAGTGTTCCTCTTCCAGTTCTCTTACTTCCAATAAAAAAACCTTAGTCAAATTCTCTAGAAAATCTTTCTCTAGAAGACATGCATAAGTTCTGGAACTCTTCCTATCAAAAGAATTTTGTTACTTTTTGGAGTCGCTCAATTGTGCCAGGGCGAGTTGTTAATCTTCAATAGTGGAAGGATTCTTGATGTAATGTAAGCCCTCTATTTAATGCCCAAGATTTATTAATGGTATTTAATCTTAGTTGATCATAAGTTTTTTTGGATCCAATTCGAATGTTTTATGCAAATCTCTGACTCTCAAAAGATATTGGTGAACTTGAGACCCTGGTGTTGGGAACAAGAATAATTTTGAATGATTTCTTGTTTAAAAAAATTGTTTGATACTAAGTTCTCTAGAATGGTCCCTTTTATGAATAAACCTTAGCCCAAAAATTTTGAAGTTCGTTTTGAGGAGGCTAAGCCTGTTGTTACTGAACAGGAAGAATATTTGTAAATTTTGCACCCCTGTCTCTGTGCTTTAAACATAGAATTATTTTTCAAATTATTGCTACTTTTCTAATCTCTCAAAAAAAATCCTTGAGTAATGTTACAATTTGGAATGTGTTCATTTTATACTTCTTGATTAAACAATACAAAGTAAACTAGGCTATGTTGTTTCATGAGTACATGTTTGAGAGTGTGGCTGGCCTTCATGCTTCAGCCAGTTTTCCATATGGTTTTCTAATTACTCGTATTTTGCACTATTATTAAATTGATCATACAGGTTATCCTATTATTGAAGTCTCTACCATGTATGACTATAAAATCTTTGCTAGGATTGGCTATACATTGGTTGGGAGTGAATGGTGCAAAAAGGACTCAGTAAAGTCCATATCTGATCTCCTTACAGTAAGTAAGTATTTTGCTAAACCTAACTCTACCATGTTGAAAGTAAATAGAAGAAAGGAAAGAGCGTCTGCAAGGTATAGAAGAAAATTTTGTGAGTTTCAGGAGTTTGATGTTTGGTATATTTATGCATTCTAGCGCTACTATTCTAGCCTATTTAACCTTGTTTTGAGGATGATTCATGTTATTAATGGGTTGATAATGATATAAATAAGCATGTATGTGTCCATGTATGTGTTTACAATGTTTAGTGGTGGTTTTAGATAAGTTTTGATTCAATTTGAGCATTTAGAATTCAACCAAGAAAACTAGTGTAGCTAGCTTGAGCTAGGTGTTTTTCTAGTCTATTGTGTTGGGTTATAATTTTTTTTAATGAGTTAATAAGGTTTTTATTATGTATTTATATGTGAAACAACTTATTTATAATGTTCATGGGTCAATTGAATCATGAAAAGAGTCAAAACAATAAGTTAAAGCTTAATGTGAATTTAGCCTATTCTTAGCTCGTGTTTCTAGTTCATCGTCGAGGATGTTGTGTTTTTTTTTAGCTCTAAATTATTATTTTTAATTCTATAGGATTATTTTTTTTAATGGAATATGATGATATATTAAGGATTTACATGCTTAAAATCAAGTGAAAACAACTCAAAATGGCTTGGAATGGATCACAGAAGCACAAAATGCAGCTTGACACCAATTTGGATACCTAAAAAGTATTGGGAGAGTGTGGGCGATTGATACGGATTCATGGTGCATGAGACACATCAATAGATTCAAAAGGCAACCAAAAAGTGAACCAGTGTGAAGTAAACGCGCCGTGTCGATGTAGACAATGAGATAATCGATGCGGTGCGTCACTGGGTTCGCAGACGACCAGAAACTGTTTCCTTGTTCAACAAGGCATGGTCTTTTTCTTCCACTATAAATAGGACATTATTCACATTTTTTTATGAACTTTTGGACATCCTTGGAAGATCTTGGAGGCTACACAACTTTTTTTTAGGGTTTTTATTATTCTTTTATTTTTGTTTCTTTCATGGTTTGTATCATCAATCCAAGGGATTGGATAATGAATATTTTCAGTAAAGGCTAAAACTCCTTTTCTGGGGTTAAGGCTATGTTCATGACTAATTTTGTTTTGAATTAAGTTAGTTGATTTGCTTATCATTATTAGTTGTTTGTTTATTCTTGTTTTAACTATTTTAAGGATTAGCTATCCTTAGAATATATCAATTGTCAACCTTGTGATCTCGGGAGAGGGAATAGAGAGATATAACATGGGAATAAGCAATGTATGGTTCTTGTTTCTTTATAAAATAAGAAATTTGAATTTGTATCTAGGATAGGGATGTACTTAGATGTCTTACTTCATTCACACGTAGGATGATAGATTTAAAGAACATAAGTGGACTATTATATCTTCGCTCAATGATGTAGTTGTAAGGTTTAACTTAGTTAAAGGATTAGAGGTTGGCAAATCATGATCATCCAATTAACCCTACAAATCAACAACCACGATAAGAAATTTAATGAATGAAGTTCAATAACGTAGTATGATTATTCGTATGCCTTAACCCTGGAACTCTATCCTTTGACTGTCCAAAGTCATTTACGTTTCCGTATTAGTTTAATTTCTTTTTAGTTTATTCAATTCTAATACTCTATTTTCTACTCTCCTCAATTGGTTAAACTAGAATTGGATAGGCGGCGAACGTAAGTCCCTGTGAGATCGATACTAGAATTAGAAGACCAAGTATCGATATTTGGAAGCCCAAATATCGATACTAAAATTGGTCTATAAAGGCTCAAATATTTGGATCAAGGGGATTTATTCATTTGGTTAAGGCATTTTAGGCTTGAGTAAACTCATGCAATAATGGCCTATGGTCGTCTCCTGCTTAAACATCCTAGACCTAGGTAAAAGAAATTGGGAAAGTTCTAAATTCTAGCACCACTGGGAACTCAGTAAACCTAACACACACTTGCACAGGGCTACACTACTAAGTACTAGTTATGGAATACCCTGTACTTCTATCTAGCTTAAAATCATTCTAGAAATGCTAAATTCTTGTTTCAAAGATGAATCTACTTTTATACATGTGGTATTTTCAATATTTTCACTTTTTAACATGTGAAAAATTGAATAAGCTTTCCATCGATACAAAATTCCCCCAAATCTGACACCCAGTCGAAGAGTTAAAGCCATTTTAGTAAGATTGTGTGCCACCTGAGCCATCAATACGTCACTGAACCTGCCAAAATAGAAATCATCAAAATCCAGTGATCCTCCGTGATTATTGTGTGTAGCATCAATGCTCAAATTTAGAGTTGTCAAATTTCAGTGACACGGTGCAATAGAGCCGTGTCGCGCCAGGGGTCCAGGTCAGGAAATTTTTACAGAATTAAAATACACGTCCAAGGGTTAAAAGGGTCAATTTCTCACCCCCTATATATACCAAATAACACTTGATTCAGCCATAATTTACCCAAAATATATTGTTTCTCTCAAGAACAAGCTAGGGTTTTCAATTGGGAATTCAAATCCAAGACTCAAATTCAAGAATCTCTCTGTCAATCTTTGTAGTATCAAGAACTAAGGTATGCACAGTGTTCATTCATGGATTCCTTTCATCCATGAAGGCCAAGAATCAAGTTTTAAATCTTGTATTGTGAATATGTTATTATGGGTTGATTATGTTCATGTGATTATGGTTGTATGATTCCCAAGTTGGAATCTTTATGTGTTGTTCATGAACGTACGCTAGTATGTAGTCTAAAACATGTGAAATTGATTTGAAATATGGAGTTTTGTTGTATTAATTTGATGGTCATTCCTATGCCCTAATTCATGCATCCTAGGTGTTTGATAAAATGCCTAAAAGCATAGAAATTATGCATTATATCTTAATTATGACCCAAGTGATAAGTGTATGCTTTACCCTATGACCAAGAATGACTTCCATAATATTGTGTACATTATGAATGGTTGAAGGAATGTCCATGAGATTAGGTTGATGAAAGTATGACATGTTTATATGCAATTCCATTCATGTACAAGACTATGATAACCATGTGCTTCATGAAATCTCCAAATTAATATATTATGAATTATTGATATTAGTCATGTGTTCAAGAAGTGTCATGTCCTTTCAGTTTCATGCTATCGAGTCCTAGGGGTACTTATACCCGACAATTTAGTTGTGTGCCTAGAGCTAGTGTCATGTTTTCACGATACTCTCAGTCAATCCATGATCCTTAAAATTCAGTCATTCTCATGACTCAGGAAAACTCAGTAAATTCAGTATCAGTCTAGTCCTACTCATTAATCTCAGTGACCTCAGTGGTCTTAGTAACATCAGTACTCAGTAATCTCAGTAACCTTAGTATTCCCAAAAATCTCAGTAACTTCAGTAGCATTCCGTCAGTCAACAGAACTCATTGAACTTAGTTTAGCTCCTCTAAATAATACCATTAGTATTAGTTCATTTCAGTTAATCAGTTCAGTATCAATTCAGTTGGGAGTACTATTCAGCGCCGAGTGAACCCAAGGATGGAGACTCACCTATTATTCAGTGGAAGGTGTGATCCTTAGAAGCAATCCTTGTGTTGCAAAACTACGTAGCCAGTATAATTTGTGGTGCACCCTATGCGTTTCGAAATTTATACATCTCATTTGAGTTTCCTACTAGAAGGGGTTAACGGAAGAGCTCCCTGTCGGAGAGGTTATACTTACATCTTGTCTTTACTCGTGGCACGGTACTGACACCCTTCTAGCTGGGGTTATAGGTTGGACCCCACCAGTTCAGTTTTGGGGCATGTCGGTTAGATGATTACCTCCTACAATCTCAGTTTCAAATCCAGTTTCAGTAATAGAACTCAGTTCAGTTCTACAGAAATCCAGGACTGTCAAAGACAGTTAAATTAGTACAGTGCGGAACATAGCTAGTTCCATCAGTATCAGGACTTTCAGATATAGTCACTTATATTATCAGTACTCAAACTCAGTAATCATGTTATCACAAACTCAGTTAGTAGTATATGAATTATACGAAACCCATGTTATCAGTATTCAGTTTTAGGACTTTCAGATACAGTCAATCAGACCAGTTCTTTATAATCAAAACTGTCAGAAATAGATATTCAATTATTTGTAATATGATATTAGTTCCACTGTATTCAGTAGACTCAGTCATTCAGTATCCCAGTATCAGTACTCAAATATCAGTAAATCTATGTTATCAAAATTCATGAGTCAGTGTTATCACGATCTCAGTTACAGTTATGTATTCATGCATATATTCTCACATTCATGTTATACAGTCAGTTATTATTGTTCATGCATATGAAACCTTACATTTAGCCTACCTCATTTGCATACCAGTACATTCAATGTACAGATGTATTTGCGCTATGGTATTTTATACCATAGGTTTAGAAGCACGAGCTCTCAAGCATTCTTGGTAGATCAGACGTTCAGCAGCCAGACTAATAATGAGTCCTCATCATTCAAGGATAACATGATTATTTTATTACTTTATTATTTTAGTAGTTCGGAGTTAGTTGGGGACATGTCCCATCACCTCCATAGTTTGTCAGACAGTTTAGAGGCTTTCAGACTACAGCATGTGTCCAGATAGTTTATTTTAGTTTTGGGTATTTTTATACCCCATTACAGACATTGTATTATATTTAGTATTAGTTCGGTTTTGAACCTTATGGCCTTATAGGTTATATTCTGCATATTTATAATATATTATTTAGTACTCAGTTATAGATATCAGTCATGGGTTAGCTTGTGGTCCTTTGGGATTATGAGGACTTTGTAGCATTCCGAATACCAGATTCGGGGCGTTACAAACTTGGTATCAGAGCCTAAGGTTCAACAGTGTCCTAGGAAGTCTGAAAAGCCACATCTAGTAGAGTCTTGTGCATGGGTGTGTTATGCACCACACTTATGTGTAGAAGGCTATGAGATAATTTTTGAACAGTTTCCCTTCTTTCAGTATTCATGTCATTCCAGTGAGAATTAGCTCAAAATTTTCTCTCAGTCTAATCCATTCTCCCTTTCGTTTACAGAATATGCCTCTCAAAGGGACTTACAAAGGGAGAATAGGAAATCAGTCAGCTCCTCAGCTCGTTCAGGTAGATCCTCTGGATGAGTATGTCTCTCATGCAGAATTCAGGACTGTATTCACTACTCTAGCCAATTAAGTTGCAGCTCAAAATGAATGGCCAGCTGCTGTTCTGGCCAACCCATTGGCCAATTCAGCTGCATCCAGTATTTAGGACTTCACCCGAATGAATCTTTTCTTATTCTCATGTTCTAAGTCCGAAGAGGATCTACAGGAATTCCTTGACCTAGTTTAAAAACTCACAGACATCATGGGTGATACTTCCAATGAGAGTGCAGAGTTAGCTGCTTATCAGCTACAAGATATAGCCCATACGTGGTTCAAGAAGTGGAAGGTAGACAGGGGTATAGATGTAGAGTCCATAGAGTGGGAAGAGTTTGCTACAGCCTTCTTAGATAGATTCTTTCCCCTAGAGTAGAAAAAAGCCAAAGTATTAGAGTTCATCAACCTCAGACAAGGTAAAATGAGTGTAAAAGAGTATTCCCTCAAGTTTACTCAGTTAGATAGGTACACTCCCCATGTAGTAGCAGACAAGAGACCAGAAATAAGTAAGTTTGTGTCTGGGCTATCAGGTAGAGTGGCTAAGGAGTGCAGAACTGCGATGTTGACTAAGGATATGGATACATCTAGGCTTATGGTCCATGCTCCGCAGATTGAGGAGTATAAACTTAAGAAGAAGGAGAGGGAAAATAAGAGGACCAGAACTAGTTGTTATAGTTATTCTCAGCCAGGGTCGCAGGATATGGATAGTCAGGTCATAAGGTCCGAGACTGTCCTAAAACCAGTCCTCGAGGTCAACACGGTCATCCTTCAGCTCAGTCCGGTTGCTCAATTCAGAAGGGTGCCAATTCCAGCGCTATCAGTGGGCAATGCCTAAATAGAGTCTATGCACTTCAATCTCGACAGGATCAGGAAAGTCCTCTTGATGCAACCACTAGTATGTTATAGATCCTTCATTTACATGTTCTCACTTCTTCAAATTTAGGAGATTCTTATTCTTTTGTAACTCTTTGCATAGCAGTCAACTTTAAGATCAGACCAAATGTTAACAGGACCTTTTTACTAGTCTCTACCCAAGTGAGTCGGTCTAACGCAGCCCGAAAGGCATGCAGTAACTGTCTGATTATGATATGTCAGAAATGAAAGCCTTCAGGTTCTAGTAGTAATACCAGTATGTGTAGGAAATCAATAAGGAAAGGTGATTCCTGACCTATTCCTACTGCAATGAAGTTTTGTACTTCAACCCTCCCGATACTTATGCATGCTTTATGTCATAATTCCATGCACCCAGCTTATATTCTCGCACTTTCCATAAAAATAGTGTGTGATTTAAGTTCCTAGTATGAGGAGTTTTGACTTAATCTATGTTACGAATAAAGTTCCATAAGTACATAAACATCAGACTCAAGTTATGCATCTAATGACTTATGCACTCATGTCATTATTTACAGTATGCTTAGCCCACAAAATTCAAGACTTCACTCTAAGGGTTCAGTCAAACTCATATTATGTCACATATACTCTCAGTTTAGATACCTCAATGAATCTATAGTGTTAATGTTCCATTCCGCAGGCCTCAGTTACAGCATCATTCAGTAGTTAGTAGCCAGTAAAGGACTCAGATAGTCCTACAGAACCATGGCTTTCAGCTATCAGTTGTTTAGCCATCAGAATTCAGTGTTCCCATACCAGTTTAAACCTCAGTTATAGAAAAATTGCATTTAGTCCCAATTATAGTCTTAGTTACGGTTACAGTCTCAATTACCTTCTTAGCTATAATCTCAGTCCCGTTCCTAGTTCAACCAGATCAAAAAGTCAGTTCACTTTTAGGATTACCCGACCATAGCATATAGCTATCAGTTACTCAGTCATTAGTATTTCAGTACCTCAGTTATAGAATGTTTTTGAATTATGTCATACGCTTGGTCTCGCAATTTCAAGTAATAATATTTTCATAAATCCATACCCAGTCACCTTATGTCACTCAGTCATCCTTACCTCCTATGCATAATACTCACAGCTTATCTTTACCCGTGGCATGGTACTGACACCCTTCTAGCTGGGGTTACAGGTTTAACCCCACCAGTTTAGTTTCGGGGCATGTCGGTTAGATGATTACCTCCTACAGTCTCAGTTTTAGATCCAGTTTTAGTAATAGCACTCAGTTTAGTTCTACAAAAATCTAGGACTGTTAGAGACAGTCAAATCAATATAGTGCGGAACCCAGATAGTTCCATCAGTATCAGGACTATCTGATACAGTCACTCATAATATCAATATTCAGACTCAGTAATCATGTTATCATGATTTTAGTTAATAGTATATTAACTATATGAAACCTATGTTATAATTATTCAGTTCAGGACTGTCAGATATAGTCAATCAGACCAGTTCTTCATAATAAGAACTGTCAAAAACAGTCATTCCTTTATTAGTAATATGTCATTAGTTCCTCAGTATTCAGTAGACTCATTCATTACGTATCCAAGTATTAGTACTCAGATATCAGTAAATCCACGTTATCAGAATTCATGATTCACCATTATCATGATCTCAGTTACAGCTACATATTCATGCTTATATTCTCACATTCATGTTATACAGTCAGTTGTTATTGTTCATGCATATGAACCCTTACATTTAGCCTACCTCACTTGCATACCAGTACATTCAATGTACTGATGTATTTGCGCTATGGTGTTTTATACCATAGGTGTAGAAGCACGAGCTCCCGAGCATCCTTGGTAGATCATATGTTCAGCAGCTAGACTAATAGTGAGTCCTCATCATTCGAGGATAACATGATTATTTTATTACATTATTATTTTAGTAGTTCAGAGTTAGTTGGGGACATGTCCCATCAACTCTACAGTTTGTCAGACAGTTTAGAGGCTTTCATACTACAGCATGTGTTCAGACAGTTTATTTTAATTTTGGATATTTTTATACCCCATTACAGAAATTTTATTATATTCAATATTAGTTCAGTTTTGAACCTTATGTCCTTACAGCATATGTTCTACATATTTACAATGTATTATTATTCAGTGCTGAGTTACAGATATCAGTCATGGGTTAGCTTGTGGTCCTTCAGGGTCATGAGCACCGTGCAGCATTTCGAGTACCAGATTTGGGGTGTTACATGTTCCCTCAGGAGCTCTACTTTCACGACTCAACTACATAACCCTAATTAAAGCCCAAATAAAACAATTATCTCACATTCCCATTCTTTGAACCACGATACACATTCAGGCATACATTTTTTGGTATTGTAATGCCAACAACACTTGCAAGGTAATATCAAAATACCAAAACAATTTCATAAATAAGGGAATTCATAGCCCCCCCCCCCCTTGGTTTAATTATACATTAGCTTGGGGAATTACCCAACCACTTAAAGTTCAATGCGAATATCATTATTCTTCATTGACTTTTCACATCATGCAATAATTCAATAGTAGTTAAATATGCCTACTTTTCATATTCAAAATAAATTTACAATACAGGGTTGAGGTCATAACCACTTCAAAAGTTACAAATTCTGGGAAATCACAATCCCCTTGTGTATTCACAATACCGATGCACCCTCAAGTTCCAAACCATAAGTAAAGCATGAATAATTATATGTAAGGCATGGGAAATATTATTTAAACAATAATCATTAAAAACCCTCAACCGTTGTTTCAAATACAACATTAATATCTCTTGAACACTTTAAATAACAATCTTTTACAAAATTAGCAATTAGAAAAGAGTGGCATGCCTGAAATATCTAAAATTTAGAGAAAATTCCACCCTTGAGCCCTTAGGTGACCTACTTCTTGGAAACCCTAAGTATGGATGCTTGAGAGACATGAGAGAGTTTTGAAAGTGTTTGATTATGTTATGAATAAGAAATAAGCTCTCTCAAGTGTTTTATGAATTTATGGTTTTCATTGGGTTAGAAGGGAATTTTCCAAAGTGTCCTCAATTTATAAGCTGAAATTTAGTCGTTAGTAACTACGGGTCACTACATGACTCGTAAGGTCTCATTACAACTCGTTACCATGATTCATAGCCAAGATACTTTCCGGGGAACCCACTCACTATTGAACCTACGACTCAACTACTACGACATAAAATAGGTCCCTACAACTCGTAGGGTCTAGTCGTAGTCAACACATAACCCATTTGAGGTAAACGCTTGACTTCCTATGATTTGTACCAAATAACTCATAACGAGTCCTTACTACTTTTAGTGTGCCACACGTACTCAGAGCAGAACTTTGTCACACACTTGATCTAGGTTACAATTTGAGTCCAATGACTCGTCAAGACTCCCTACAACTCATAGGGTAAGTCATAGTCAAGGCAGCAAGGATAAAATTTTAGAAATTTTCAAGGACCAGAAACCCGGGGTATTACATACTCCCCCCTTAGGATTATTCATCTTCGAATGAAAGGACAAGTCATTTATTTGCATAATTTGACTCCAAACGCAACCATACTTACCTTTAATAAAGACAGAAGATAAAGATACAAAGTAAATCACAATTTCCTTTAACAAAGTTAGAAAACAAAGATGTTAAAGAATACACATACCTCAAGTATGATTTTTCAAAACAAGGAAAAAGAATGGATACTTGAACTTAATATCCTCTTCCTCTTCCAAAGTAGCTTCCTCAACCTTTTGGTTCCCCCAAAGAACCTTTAATGAGACCACATCTTTTGTCCTCAAGCAACAGAATTGCCGATCTAAAATCTTAATTGGGACTTCATTATAGGACAAGGAATTCCAAAGAAAAAATTACCCAAACTAGTATCCTTAAGACTATAATTATAATAAATAGCAACACTTCTTCAAAATTGCAACTTATAGCAAAAGTAGCAATATTTTACCCACTTCATAGTAATAGAAGAATATGTATTTTTCAGTTGTACATATGTATTTATGAGTAATACATATATATTTGTATATGTATTTATATAGCAACATTTTACTTAAATACAAATACAATTTGCTATTTTTCGTAATTATGAAACTGTTGCTATAAAAGTTATAATTAAAGCTATAGAGTTGCTATTTCTGAAATTTTCCCTATTCAAAATTCACACCTTTTCCAAGGGCAGAACCATTGAAGGACCACCCATGCACTTCCTCAACACTAAAACATGAAACACTGGATGAATGGATCTCAAACTAGAAGGCAACTTCAATTCATATTCAATATTAGCAACTCTCTTCAAAACCAAGTTTGATAAACATAACGGGCACTGAGTTCCCCTTATTACCAAACTGCACCACTCCCTTCATGGGAGATACCTTCAAGAACACCCAATCACTAACACTAAACTCTAACTCCCTTACCTTCACAGTCGCATAGGACTTTTGGCAGCTTTAGACGGCCTTAAGCCTATCCTGAATAACCTTCACCTTCTCTATGGCTTGGTGAACTAAATTAGGGAAAAATAACTTATTTTCACCAACCTCAAACCACCAAATAGGAGACCTATACCTCCTACTATATAAGGCCTCAAATGGGCCCATACTAATGTTGGATTAATAACTGGTGTAGTAGGCAAATTCTATGAAAGGTAAGTGGTAAACCCAACATCCACCAAAATCAAATGCATAAGCCCGAAACATATCTTCCAAGCCCTGAATTGTCCTTTCTACTTGTCCATCCATCTATGAGTTGTAAGCAATACTAACAGTTACTGTAGTCCCCAAATCTCTCTGAAATGTTCTCCAAATGTGAGATGAGAAATAGGTACCTCACTCAGATATGATGAAAACTAGAGAACTATGCAACTTTATGATCTCTTCAATGATCAACTTGGCATAAGCCTTAGAAAAGAAATTACCCCTCACTAGTAAGAAGTAAGCAGACTTAGTCATCCTATCCATGATGACCCAAATCAAATCAAATTATAGGTGAGACCATGGGAGACTTGTAATAAAGTACATATTATTTATTTCCCATTTCCATATCGTCAGCTTAATCTGTTGAGTCAACCCACCGTGCCTCAAGTGCTCTACTTTCACTTGTTGACACACCATTTACTTAGCCATAAAATTGGCTACATCTCGCTCTATATTATTTCATAAATAAATCTCTTTAAGATCATGATATTATTCAGCAAACTAGGATAAATAGTATAACATGACTCATGGCTTCAACCAAAATTTTTTCCTATAACCCATCAAAATCGAGAAGACATAATCTACATTAGTACCTCAGGATAACATCACCACCAATCTCGAAAATCATCACATTTTCCTATCCATATCATTCTTGATTTACATCAAGATAAGGTCTAATACTTATTTCTCTTTTACCTCTTCTCCCAGAGATAACTTTGCCACCTCTTGAAAAATCACACCATCATTAATAGAATCCAAGATACAGAATCCTACATTAGCCAAATGGTAAATATCCTTTGCCAAATACTTCTTCTCCTTATCCACATGAGATAAATCTCCCATGGATAACCTGCTAAGAGCATTAGCAACCATGTTAGTTTTATCTAGATGATAGTGAAGACTCATGTCATAGTCCTTGAGCAACTCAAGCCATCTTCTTTACCTAACATTTAGCTCCTTCAAAGTGAAAACATATTGCAGGCTCTTGTGGTCAGAATAAATACCAACATAGACCCTGTATAAATAATGTTGTCAGATCTTCAATGTAACCACCATATCCAACAATGCTAAATCATGAGTTGAGTAATTACTCTCATGAACTTTCAATTCTCTAGAAGCATAAGAAACCACCTTGCCATGCTGCATCAACACATAACCCAATCCCATATGGTATGCATCATAATAGACAACAAACCAATTCCCTCAGGCAGAGTCAAGACCGAAGTAGAAGTTAACTTATCCTTCAACTTATCAAAACTACCCTTACAAGCATCAGACCACAGGAACTTCATTTTCATCTGAGTCAACTTAGTCAATGTAGCAGCAATAGAAGAAAAACTTTCCATAAACCTTCTATAATGACTAACTAAACCCAAGAAACTCCAAATATCAGTTGGAGTCGTGAGTCTAGGAAACTTCTTAACTACTACAACTTTCTGGGGATCTACCATGATTCCTTTACTTGAAACAACATAACCTAGATAAGTCACAGCATTCAACTAGAAATTACACTTAAGGAAATTAACATTCAAATAATGATCCTTTAGGGTCTACAACATAAGGCAGAGGTGATCAGCATGATCTACCTTACTCTTAAAATACACCAAAATATCATAAATAAAGGTAATGACAAACAAGTCTAAAAACTAATAGAAAACTTGATCTATAAGATCCATAAATATTGCCAGGACATTAGCCAATCTAAGAGACATCACCAAAAACTCAAAATTACTATACCGAGTTCAGAAAGCAATCTTAGGGATATTTGTCTCCCTAATCTTCAACTGATTAGACCCAGATCAAATATCAATCTTAGAAAAGTACTTAGCTCCCTAAAGCTGATCGAATAGATCATCGATTCTTGGAAGAGGATACTTATTCTTTATGGTCCCTTTATTCAATTGGTGGTAATCAATACACATCCGAAGGGTACCATCTTTCTTATGCATGAAGAGCACAGGAGTAACCCACGGAGACATAGTAGGGTGGATAAAACACTTATCCAGAAGATCTTTCAACTGCTCCTTGAGTTATTTCAACTCGACTGGAGACATCCTATAAGGAGGGATAAAAATAGGACAAGTTTTTTAAAAAAATCAATCCAAAAATCAATTTCCCTATCAGGATTAATAGCAGGAACATCATTAGGAAATACTTTAGGAAACTCATAAAGCACAGGGATAGTATGCAAAGAAGAACCTTTGGATCGAGAATCCTTAACATGCACTAAGTGATAGAGGCACCCTTTAGAAACTAATTTTTAGGCTGTAAGATAAGAAATAAAGTTTCCCTTATGTACTAGGGAACTACCTTCTTATTCAATCACTGGCTCATTAGGGAAATGGAAACTGACCCTTCGGTTCTGACAATTGAGAGATGCATAGCAGAAATGTAACTAATCCGTCTCCAATATCATATCAAAGTCTACTATATCAAACTCTATCATATCTACCAAGGTCTCCCTACTATAGACCGATATCACACAACCCCTATAGACCCTTCTATCCATAATGGAGTCACCCACCAGGGTGGACACAGAAAAGAGGTCCAGAATACACTCAGGGTCAAAACCAAAATAGATAGCCATATAAGGGGTCACATAAGAAAGGTTAGAACCAGGATTAAGCAGATAATACACCTCACGTAAGAAGATTTTGAGCATACCATTAACAATATTAGGGGATGCCTCAAAATCTTGGCGAGTAGCAAGAGCGTACAGATTGTTCTGACGGTGCCTAAGCCAAAAGCAAAAGTAGCATCCTTTGGTGCAGAAGCTGATAAAGTAACAACAAGAATCTTATTTTCCCTATAAGCAACCTTAGAAGGACAATCCCTCTATATATAACCAATATTTCCATATTTAAAGAAATTTTTCCTCCTTTTTTCACAAACACCATAATACACCTCAATGTAAAATCTATAAAGATGATATAATAGAGTAAACTAAGACCTACTAGCCTTAGGAAATGCTCCTGGTGCTCTTAACCTAATATCATACTAAGAACAATGATCACCTGATGACTTTGTATACAGAGAACTAAATATTGAGTAGGAGCCATAATAAAAATCACCTGACGTCTTTGGGTAAGTCATATTCAAGGTAGTGAGGATAAAATTTCAGAAATTTTTATGGACAAGAACACCGGGGTGTTACATCTCTCCTATTTCCTTTTATGTCTATATAAGGGGCACACAACATCTCTTCTCCCATAATAACTTGATTTCTTTTATTCTTGCCTTATTCTATTTAGCTTTATTACTTGTGGAATACTTATATGTTTTGGTTTTTGTTTGTTCTTTAATATAATTTCAAAAAGGAAGAGTATCTTCCCATCAGTCTACTAGGTAATAATATAGAAGTAAAAGGAGCCAACTATAATATAATACCCCATCTCTAAAAGTTTTCTATCTATCATACGACTCATCCCTTGAGTTGTATTCATAACATATGAGTGGTAAGTTGAAATTGTATCCAAAGTAGTGTGGCTTAGTATATAATATGTTGTATGTTTGACTTGACCCCAAGAGTTATCATATGGGGTACAAGTCAAACAAAAGTAGGTCATAAGTTCATTAGTATAGATTCTTTGAGATACTATCAAAGATATGAGTGGGGGGATAAGGGTCCTCTGATAAAGATATAATCAACTCGTAAGAACTGGCGAGTAAATTTTGAGAAGTTAAGGGTCTTTTTAGTCTTCTACCCCTTATACCTCCCAACCCATGACATTTAACCCCAAGAGGAATTACTTTTCCTCTCTTTTCCATTTATTAAACAACAAAAAATCTCTCATTATATTCTTAAGAACAAGATTAGGGTTTCTTCTTAAAATCATCTCCTGAGTCTTAAAGGTCAAGTTTTCTTCACCAAGCCAAGAACTTTAAGGTATGTGGCATTTATGAACAAGGATATTATTTCATCCTTATTCCCAAATTTTATTTTAAAGTTGAATTTACATATATTTTTATTAGCGTTCCTACCCAACTGTTATATTCCTGAGTTTATAATATTATCATGTGATTCAAAAATGGATTTGTACAAGAAATTTCATTTTTATTCATGTTTTGATTTAAATTATTGATACTATGACATGATTCCATTATATTAGGTTGAAGTTTAATGAGTTGATAAAGGATTTTTATGTATGTTTTGAGCATGAAATTAAACTACAAGCTTTGATAAAGAAAGAATAAGATTTAATGCTTAATATAAGCACTAAATTTACAAGAAAGTTTGATCTTTTGATCTAAGGAGAAGACTTGAAATTCATAAATTGCTTCTTCTAATTATGATTTAAGCAAAGAAAAGCATAACTGGCTTTTAGTATACAAACCTTTGTGCTAGTTTAAGGTATATTTCCTAAGCATGAGCATAAATATAATAGTAAAGTAGTATTTAGCACTAAGAAGGGAATGCGGATAGGCGTATCCTAAATTTCTAGAAACTATGAGCCAATGTAGTTTAAGCTTTTTCTTAATATGGATAAATTAAAGTATAATAATCACTAAGATAAGGGTCTATTCCAATGGAAAGGGTAGGATGCTTCCCCAACATGGGTAATATGTTGGACTTCAAGGTAGATCACATGGTTTATGTCAGTTAGAAGAATCTCCCATATGCAAGATTAAAAGCAAATATTAAAAAAAAAATAAGCATTGTGGCTCACTAAGTTAATTCATATGTTTCATAATCTAAGTTTATAAATTGTATTCTTAAGTTTTACTCAAGTCCAAGGTGAGTCATTTATGTTTAGCTTGCAAAGTTTGAAAGCTTATATATATTCAATATTGTTTTACTTATGAATTCACCCCTATATGCTCAATACATTCCAGTACTAATCCACATATATATTTGTGTGCTACATTCTCTTATAATGCAGGTTCTAGTGCCCATTTCTAGTAGCATAAGTGACTTCGGCATCATTACCTACATCCCAACATTTGGTGAGTCATCATAGTCCAAGGACCTAGTCTTTTAGATTTGTGTTTTCTTTGGTAGAAGTACTTTAGACATTGATAGTAGTATATGTACGGGTCTGATTGGGTATGTACCAGTGGCTCTATAATCTATAGTAGAGGCTTGTTAGACTATGTCTAAACTTAAATTAAAGAAGTTTGTGTAAAGATTTCTAAGTTAAATATTAACTTTAAGTAATCATATTGTTTATGTTTTGTTTTCTTCTTATGTTTACCATCCTTATTGTGTGAGTTCTATGCTGTAAAGATATCATGGGTTAGCTTGGGACTATTCGTAGTCCTGAGTACCATACGACGTCCAGGGGGTACTTTTAGGGCGTTACAAACTTTATATTAAATCCTATGTTTTAAAGAGTCCTAGGGTATCAGATAAGTCATTTTACGTAGAGTTTTGATCATGAGTGTGAAGTGTGACACATTTATGAGCAAAAAGTTATAGAACAAATTTGGAATCATTAGTTCTTTCATGGTCTATCATGTTTATAGTTGTCTCTATCTGTCTTAACTCATGTTTTTACCTGACAAACTATGCCTCCTCACTAAGCCAACACACATAGAGATGGTGATCAACCACCCCTACACACCGACCCCTTAAATCAAAATGTACCTTATGCTGAGTTTTGGGCTACTTTTTAAGAGTTGGCCCAACCTGTGACCCTCAATGTTCAAGGAAACTAGCAAGCAGCGGTCCCACTCTAAAGAATGGTAATTTAGTTGTTGCCTAGATTCAGGACTTTATGAGGATGAATTTGCTAAAGTTCCATAGGTCAAAGGTAGGTAAGGATCTATAGTTCTTTATTAATGAGGTGAGAAAAATAATTCAGATTATGTATATCACTAAAGAAGAGAGTGTAAAGTTGGCATATTATAGACTAAATAAGTATATTACTAAACAAGAGAGTGTTGAGTTGGCATATTATAAACTGAGAGTTGTTGCTTACGATTGGGTCACTGTGTGGAAAGATAGTAGGGGTGAGAATGCAGCTCCCATAAGTTGGCAGGTATTTTAGAATGATTTTCTAGATAGGTTCTTTCCATGTAAGATGAGAGAGAATAGGGTGGAGGAGTTTATGAACCTGAGGCAGGGTTCTATGATAGTGAAGAAGTACTATCTTAAGTTCACTCAGTTATCTAAGTATGCTCCTGAGTTGTTAGCTGATTCTAGTGCTCATATGTTAAAGTTTGTTACTGGGGTATCTGACTTTATGGTCAAGGAGTGTAGGACTGCCAAGTTGATCAGAGATATGGATATTGCTCGATTGATGACTTATGTTTAATAGATTAAGGAAGGAAATTTGAAGAAAGGAGAGAAGAGAAATAAGAGAGCTAGGATTGGACATTTTGAGTATAGTCAACCAAGGTCACAAGGGGGAAGACCATCGGAGTTTCAGGGTCATTCATTAGTGTCTGCACCATACAGTGCCCTTGTACCAGCTAGTAGGATAAGTGGGGTAGGACATCAAATTCCAGGTCTCAGAATAGTGCAGTTGGGAGGCTAAATTACCCGATATATGGTAAGTATGGAAGGACCCATCCTAATGAGTATTTAATAGGCAAGGGGGTTTATTATTGTTATGGTAAGATGGGCCACAAACTCAAGGAGTGTCTAGATGCTAAATAGCGAAGCAGAGATACTCATCCACTGACTCAAGCTACTAATTTAGCCCCTCCGCCAGGCAGTCCAGCTCCTCCCTAGGGCGCATCTTCCTGCACCGATGGTTGTCTGTGCTAGAATTATTTTTATGCATTACCTCCCTATCAGGAGCAGGAGAGTTCACCAGATATTGTCACTAGTATACTTCTTGACTTTTATCTTAATGCTTATATGTTGTTAGACCTTGGATCAAATTTCTCTTATGTAACTCCTTTGGTTAATGAAAATTTTAGGGTATGTCCTGAAAATCTTTCTAAGCCCTTATCTATTTATACCTAAGTGGGTGAGTCAGTTATTTCTAAACAAGTCTATAGGGAGTGTCCTATTATCGTCTTACATAAGATTACACTAGTTGACCTAATAGAGTTAGAGATGGTAGATTTTGATATTATTCTAGGCATGGATTGGCTCCATTCATGCTATGCATTAATAGATTCTTTCACCAGCGTAGTGAAGTTTTAGTTTCCTAATAAAAAAGTTTTCGAGTGGGAAGGTAGTTCTATATCTCCCAAAGGTTGTTTCATCTCTTATCTTAAGGCCAAAAATTTAATGTTCGAAGGGTGCATCTACTATTTAGTTTTTGTTAAAGATACTAAGTCTGCAATCCCTATAATTCAATCAGTTTAAGTAGTAACTAAGTTTGCAGAGGTTTTTCCCAAAGATCTTCTAGGGGTACCTCTAGATAGATAAATAGAATTTGGTATTAATCTTCTTCATGATACTCAACCCATATCCATCCCTCCTTATCATATGTTTCTAGCCAAACTTAGGACCACATAAATAAAGGTTTCATTAGACCCAGTGAATCTTCGTAGGGAACTCTAGTCCTCTTCTTGTGCAGGAAAGATGGTACTCTCAGAATATGTATAGACTATAGACAATTAAATAAAGTTACCATCAAGAACAAGTACCTCATTCCTAGAATCGAAGATTTTTTTTTACCATCTTTAGGGTTTCAGGTGGTTCTCCAAGATTGACCTTAGATCAGGGAATGATCAGTTGAAATTCCAGGAGCAAAACATTCTGAAAATAGCTTTTTGAATGAGGTATGGCCATTTTGAGTTTGTGGTTATGTCGTTTGGACTAACAAATGCTCCTGTAGCCTTTTTTATTTCATGAACAGGGTCTTTAAGTAGTACTTTGATATGTTTGTCATCATTTTTGTTGACGACATACTAGTATATTCTAAAAGTGAGGAAGAGCGTGCAGACCATTTGAGAATAGTATTGTAAACCCTTAAAGACCGTCAGCTGTATGCAAAGTTTGGTAAATGTGAGTTTTGGTTGGAATCTATTTCCTTCTTGGGGGATGTTATTTCAGGGGATGTTATTTATGTAGATCCTCAAAAGACTAATATAGTAAAATGTTGTCCTAGACCCATCACTACATTGGATATAAGGTGCTTTTTGGGTTTGGTTGGGTAATAAAAAAGATTTGTTGAAGTGTTCTCCTCTATAGTCGTGCCATTAACTAAGATGGCCCAAAAGAGAGTGAAAATTATATGGTTAGATAAGTATGAGAATAGTTTCCAGGAGTTGAAGAACAGATTGACTTCAGCTCCAATGTTAACTTTGCCAGAAGAGTTAGATGGATTTATGGTACATTGTATTACTTCTAAAGTTGGGCTAGGTTGTGTATTGATGCATAACGGGAAAGTGATAGCCTATGCTTCCACGCAACTCAAGGATCACTGAAACAATTACCCAACTCATGATTTGGAGTTAGCTGTTTGGTTTTTGCTTTGAAAATTTGAAGGTACTACCTCGGTGGTGTGTTTGTTGATGTTTTCACTGACCATAAGAGTCTTAAATATATATATTTACTCAAGTGGATTTGAATATTTATCAAACAAGGTGGTTGGTGTTGCTGAAACATTACAACATGAGTGTGCTCTATCATTCAAGCAAGGCCAATATGGTGGCTGACGCATTGAATAGGTTTTCCGTTGGCAATGTAGCTCATGTGAAAGAGGAAGGGTGACAATTGGTCAAAAAAGTGCACTATTATCGCATTTAATAGTTCGTTTGATCGACACAAATGATAGGGTTGATGTAGTATAGAATAGTTTAGAATCATCTTTGGTAGTGAAAGTAATGGAGAAACAGTAAAATGATCCCATACTTAGTCAGACATTGGAAGCAGTCCAGCAATATAAGGGTGAGATTTTCTCAAAAGGGGGAGATAGTGTGCTTCTCTATCAAGGAATACTTTGAGTTCTGAATGTAGACGAGTTGAGGGAAGGATACTAGATGAGGCTCATAGTGCAAGGTGTTCTATTCATTAGAGTTCTACTAATATGTACCGTGACTATGAGAAATTTAATAGTGGAATGGTATTAAGAGGGACTTAGTTGAGTTTGTAGTGACATGTTCCAAATATTAACAAGTTAAAGTTGAAAAATAAAGATAGGTGGTACTTTGCAAGAGATTAGTATCCCCACTTGGATATGGGAAGTAGTGAATATGGATTTCATCATAGGGTTACCTCATATGAGACATCAGTATGATTTGATTTGTATCTTAGTAGATTGAATAACTAAGCCCATTTCCTACTTGTCAAGATATAAGATACGATGGAGGATTATGTTTGAATATATATCCATGAGTTAGTAAGGCTTCATGGGATACCCTTATCCATTATTTCTGAAAAAGGGACACAATTCACTTTGCAGTTTTGACAATCTTTTTAGAAGGGCATTGGTACAAAAGCTAAGCTTAGTATTGCTTTTCATCCGCAGACTAATGGTCAGGCCAAACTTCTAATTCAGACACTAGAAGACATATTGAGGGCGTGTGTGTTAGATTTCAGAGAAAGTTAGGATGACCATTTACTGTTGATTGAATTGCTTATAATAACAGTTATCATGCTAGCATTGATATGTCTTCATTTGAAGTGTTGTATGAAAGTATATACAAATCACCTACAGGATGGTTTGAGGTTGGTGAAGCGGCTTTGATTGGACCGAATTTGTTCTTGAATCCATGGAAAAGATTTAATTGATTTGTGAAAGGTTGAAGACTACTCAGAGTTGTCAAAAGTTATATGCTGATGTAAGAAAAAGAGAGATCCAGTTTGAAGTAGGTGATTGGGTATTCTTAAAGGTGTCTCTTGTGAAGGGGATAATGAGATTTTGAAAGAAAGGGAGTTGAGTCTATGATTTGTTTGTCCTTATGATATAGTGAAGCTATAGGATAGGTGGATTATGAATTGAATCTTCCATCGGAGTTGGTTGCGGTTCATCCAGTGTTCCATGTTTCAATGCTTAAGAAGTGTATTAGAAGTCCGTCCTTAGTAGTTCCCCTAGAAAGCATGGGGGAAAATATAATTTGTCGTACAAGGAGATTCTTATTAGGAAAGTTTGAAGGTTAAGGAATAAGGAAGTAGCATTAGTGAAAGTTCTCTGGAAAAATCAATTAGTTGAAGGGGATACTTGGGAAGATGAAGCAGACATGATGGACAAGTATCCTCATCTCTTTTCTTCCAACACAGTTCCTACCGAAGGTAAATAGTTATTTTCAACCGAGACTCTCTCACTTTAAGTTTGTTTAAGTATTCTTGAGTTGTACCATATGTAGTGTATGGTTGGATCCTTAATATAGATATAAGCTTGTTTATAAGTTGGTTGTTTGTGTGATTGATCTTTTTCCTATTCCAAAGTGATGCCATATTCGAGGACGAATATTTCCAAGAGGGAGATATTTAATACCCCATCTATAAAGTTTTTTGTCCATCAAACTACTCATTCCTTAAGTCGTATGCACAACATATAAATGGTAAGTTTAAATCATATCCAAAGAAGTGTGGCATGGTGGACAATCTGTTATAGGTATGACTTGATCCTAGGAGTTGTCAAGTGGGATACTAGCCGTATGAAGGTAGGTCGCAAGTTCATCTATATAGACTCTTTGAGACACTATCAAAGATACGAGTAGGGCTAAGGGTTGTATGATAAATATACGATTCATAGGTGGAGCTCGTAAGTTGATAGTGTATGCCATCTTTGATTTTGTCCATATTACGATTTATGATGTCTAGTCATACCTTTCCATATGAGTCGTATGATCAACTCGTAAGAACTGGCAAGTAAATTCTGAGAAGTTAAGGGGTTTTTTAGTTTTTGTACCCCTTATAACTCCCAACCCACGGCATTTAACACCAAGGGGCATTACTTTTCCTATATTTTCCATCGATTAAACAACATAAAATCTCTCATTCCATTCTAAAGAACAAGATTAGGGTTTCTTCTGAAGATCATCTCCCAAGTCTAAAAGTTCAAGTCTGCTTCACCTAGCAAAGAACTTTAAGGTATGTGGGGTTTATGAACAAGGTTATTCTTTCATACTTGTGCCAAAAACTTATTTTAATGTTTAATTTACATAAATTACAATTAGGGTTCATACCCAAATTTTATATTTTTGAGTTTATAATATTATCATGTGATTCAAAGATGGATTTGTACAAGAAAATCCTTTCTATTCATGTTTTAATTTACATTACTACTACTATGACATGATTCTATTATCTTGGCTTGAAGTTTGATGAATTGATGAAAGATTTTCATGTAAGTTTTGAGCATAATATTAAATTACAAGCTTTGAGAAAGAAAGAATAAGATTTAAGGCTTAAGTATAAGCACCAAGTTTACAAGAAAGTTTGATCTTTGATCTAATGACATGACTTGAAATCTACAAATTATTCCTTCTGATTATGATTTACGCAAAGAGAAGCATAACTAGTTTTCAGTATATAAACCCTTGTGCTAGTTTAAGGTGGATTTACTAAGTATGAACATATGTATAACTTTGGGTGTAGTATTTACCACCGAGAAGGGAATGCCGATGAGCGTATCCTAAATTCCTATAAACTATGAGCCAACATAGGTTAAGCTTTTTCTCAGTATTGATGAAGTAAATTATAGTGATCACTAAGATAAGGTTATGTTCTGATGGAAAAGGTAGGACAGCTCTCCCTAATGTGGGTAAGACATTGTACTCCATGGTAACTCATGCGGTTTATGTCTGTTAGAAGAATCTCCCATAAGCAAGATTAAAAGCAATGATTTTAAGAAACTAAGTGTCATGGCTCACTCAATTTATTCATATGTTTCATACTCTAAGTTTATGATTTGTAGCCTTAAGTCTTACTCAAATCCAAGGTGAGTCATTTACGTTTCGCATGCATAGTTTGAAAGCATATATATATATATATATTCAATATTATTTTACTCATGCATTCACCCCCACATGTTCAGTAAATTCCAGAAGTACTAATTCACATATACTTCTGTGTGCTATAGTCTTATAATGTAGGTTCTGGTGCCCGTTTCCAGCAGCACGAGTGACTTCGGCATCATTATCTACATCCCTGCGTTTGGTGAGTCCTCATAGTCCAACAACCCAGCCTTTTAGATTTGTATTTTCTTTGATGAAAGTATTTTAGATATTGATTTCAGTTTATGTATGGATCAGCTAGGGTATGTCCGTGTGTCTCTCTAGTTTATAGTAGAGGCTTGTCAGACTATGTCTATGCTTAAATTCAAGAAGTTTGTGTAAAGATTTCTAAGTTAAATATTAACTTTAAGTTATGACATTGTATATCTTTTGTTTTATTATTGTGTGTACCATCCTTATTGTGTGAGTTCTGAGCTGTAAAGATATCATCGGTTAGCTTGGGGCTATTCGTAGTCTTGAGTACCATGTAACATCAAGGGGGTACTTCTGGGGCGTTATATATAAGTCGGGGGAGCATCATATAGAGAGTCATCTACAAGTTAGGTGGAGCGTCATGATCAGGGAAGTTCACAGATGTTTATTTTATCATTATCAACTAGGGAGAGGTTGTTCGTTGCATAAACATGCAGGACAAAGTTTGGAAGATGATCATATTTAGAAGATCTCAAGATGAAATACAATTTGCGGAGATCATGGATATATGGAATGAATTAAATCAAAGCACAAACAAGATTGAAAGATCCTAAAATATAGAACCAGAAGATACTTATAAGAAAAGTAAATCTACAAGAGGAATCAAAGGAGAGAATCAACATCAAGGCAAGATGATAGGATGACCTAATAAGAAAAAGGATGATATGAATTACAGACATATATAATATGCACATGTATGTTTATGACTCCTCACTACAGCAAAGAAAATGACATATTTTAATACACGGACATTTCTGATATGGGCATGATAACGATAAGAGGTCTCAATCAAGGAATCCAATCAAATCCTTAATTGAAGGAAATCCCTTGGGTTTTCCTTTTGGAGGAAAAAAAAAGAAGCCGATGCTGAAGACTATATAAAGGCATCAAAGATAGAAGATGTACTACACAACTTCATTGGAAACTATCCCTCTGTCTCATCTTTTAGTCTTCATAAAGCTTTGTAAATGTCTGTTTACAATATTTACACAAAGAAAAAGATCAAGTCAAATTATTAGTTATACCAATCGAGGTTGTGTCACAAGATCTGGATAAGAGATTAATAACCATAGTGTAACTCTTTCTCAATTTTAAGCTCTAATGGAAAACCTTGAAACCCAAGGAGACTGGAATAGGCATGACACTGGTGATCTAAACTAGTATAAAACTCTGTGTTCTTCCTTACCCTTTTATTTATACTTTTGGTTTAATTTTATTTTATTAAGTATTCTAACCCGCAGTTGAGTTAAATGACAAGGTTAATCAGTCGACTCAGAAAAAGATTTCAATTTACCCCCTCTTCCCCAAATTTGTATTTCAAACTCAAGGCATAAAGTCTACGATTTACATAAGCCTTCTGCTACTCTGAGCTAACCTCAGCCTATCCTAAATTACCCTGACTCTATCCAATGACTCCCAAAGCAAGTTAGTACCACTAGTCCAACATCAAATGTCTCAAACCATCCAATGTATATCATATATTTCCTCAAATGGAGTCATCTCAATACTCAAATGGTAGTTACTATTATATGCGAACTAAACCAAAGCCAAGTATTGCTTCCACCGATCTCCAAAATTGATAATGAAAGCTTGTAGTATATACTCAGTAATATGAATAGTCTGCTTCAAATATTTGTTGGTCTAAGAATTAAAAGCAGTGATAAGATCAACCTGAGTACCCAACTCCTCCTTAAAATCTCTCCAGAAGATAGAAGTGAATACTGAGCCCCGGTCTGAAATGACAGCTATAAGAACCCCACGCAGGTGAAGTATCTTCTGAACATATATATAGGTTAACCTCTCAGCGGTTAAGGACATATGAATAGGAATAAAATGTGTCAATTAGGTTAGCCGATCCAAAATGACCCAAATACTATCAGAACCACAGGAGGTATAAGGTAATCCACTAATAAAGTCCATGGTGATCCCCACCCACTTCCTCTTACGAATGGGCAAACACTGAATCAAGACACTGGTCCTTTGATGTTCGTCCTTCACCTACTGACAATATAGGCAATAAGCTAGAAAGTCCAACACATCTCTTATTTTACAGCTCCACCATTAGCGCTACCTCAAATCTCTATACATCTTAGTTGTCCCAAGGTGAATAGAATATTTAGAGTTGTGAGCCTCACACTGAATCGACTGTATTAAGTCTCCAACCCTCAGAACACAAAGGTGCCCATCATACCTTAGAATATCCTCAAAACCTATGGTATCCCTCCTAGACTCACAACTCACCACTTGATCACGAATGACACAAAGTTGTCTATACTCAAATCGGCAAATCCAAATATGCTCAAATAAGGTAGACCTAGCCTCAACACTAATAAGGATCCTCTTGTAATCAGAAATATCAACTTGCACCATCAACTTGGTTAAGGAAAGGATGTCCCATGCCAATGGCCTGTCAAAAACTAAAATTAAAGGCAAGCTAGCCATACTCACCGCCATCTGACTTAAGGCATCCACTAATGCACACCTTGCCCTAATTGTATTGAATGGAGATGTCATAAACCTTCAGTAACTCCATCCATATCCTTAGTCTAGAATTAATCTCCTTTTGAATCATAAAATGTTGAAGACTATGATGATGTGTGTAGCTATCATAATGAATTCCATATAAATAATGCTTCCAAATTATAAGTGCAAAAACTACCACTGCCAACTGCAAATCATGAGTGGGGTAGTTTCTGTCGTGCATCTTCATCTGCCTCGATGCATAAGAAATAACTTGACCCTACTATATCAAAACACCACCAAAACCAACATCAAAAGCATCAAAATACATGGTGAATCCCTTACCATCAACAAAAAAACTAATATAGGGGCAAAGGTTAGGAAACCCTTAAGATTCTGAAAGCTTAACTCCTACTCATCAAACCATTGGAAAGGGACCTCCTTCTGGGTTAATCTGGTCATTGGTGTTGCAATAGCAGAGAAACCCTCACCAAATCGCCTATAATAACCATCTAAACCGATTAAGTTGCGAACCTCAGATGGAGATTTAGGCCTAGTCCAATCACGAACAGCCTCAATCTTTGTTGGGTCCACTATAATCCCCTCCTTAGACACCATATCTCTTGGGGATGTCAATGACTCGAGAAAGAATTATACTTTGAGAATTGGGTAAAATGCCTATGATCTTTCAAAGTCTAGAGCATAATCCTCAAATATTGCATATGTTTCTCCCTACGCCTCAAATACACAAGAATGTTGTTGATGAACACAACCATGATAAATTCTAAATAAGTCCTGAACACTTGGTTCATCAAATCCATGAACGTTGATAGGGCATTGGTCAACCCAAAAGACATCACCAAGAACTCATAATGGCCATAGCAAGTTGTGAAAGCTATGTTTTGGATGTCCTCATCCCAAATCCTCAACTGATGGTAATCGAACCTCAACTCAATCATAGAGAATATTGTTTCTCCCTGAAGTTGGTCAAACAAATCATTAATGTAAGGAATAGGATACCTATTCTTTAAGTTCACCATTTTAAGTATCATGCAATCAATACACAAATGTAAGGAACTATTTTTGTTGTTCATAAGCAAGAAGAGACGCCTGAAGGAGACACACTCGATCTAATAAAACCCTTACCTAAATGATCTGATGCTTAGAAGTCAACTCCTTAAGCATGCAAAGACCCTTACAGTTAGGTACCACAAAAATAGGTTAGGTGCCAGCTCAAGATCAATAATAACTCAATATTGTGATCAAGAGGAAGACCAGGTAGATCTGTAGGAAAAACATTAGGAAAATCCCAAAATTTTTGAATATAGTCAATCGAAGGACTCTCCACACTAACATCATGAATATAAATAAGATAATACTTCCATCCCCTCAATATAAGTCTCCTAGGCTGAACATAAGAAATAGTCCCCATTGGCTCATGGCTAAAAGATCCCTACCTAATAATCAGGGGTCTGCTAGGCATGGCTAAAAACTCCTAGCAAAACAATCAAAGATTGCATGATAGGGGGATAACCACTCCATTCCTAGAATCACACTGAAATCCACCAAATATAATATGATAATATCAGGCTGTGTACCAAACTATCAAATAATCACAACACATAATCAATAAACCCGATCCACTACTAAGGAATCACCCACGGGAGTAGATACACATAATGACATAGATAAAGAATCCTAAGATAAATCTAACCATGGTGTATAATAAGAAAACACATAAGAATAAGTCGATGCCAGATCAAATAAAGCCAAAGTCGATTGATGGCATATTGAAATCATAACTATAATAATAGCATTCGAAGACTCTGCCTCCGATCTACCAAGTACAACATATAAATGATATCGCACACCATCTAACTGGGCACGTGAACAATCACCTATCCTACCTTCCCAATGACCTCTACGAGGACCATTGGGACCATACCAATGACCCTGCAAATCATCTCTAGCTGGAGAAATAATTTCCTAATTGGTGGAAAATCTGAGCTATAGGTACAACTGCCCCATGATTAGTGTACTCTCTAGATAAATGTCCAAAGGCCTCATAATCATAACACACCCCAGGTTTAGTACCATATCTAGAACATTCGACTAAACCAGAATAAACACCATGGCTAAAAAACCTATTTGAACCACTTAACGGTTGATGACTACTCTGTCCTTGAGGATTGATATAGCTACACTAACCTCTATCAGTAATCTGAAGAATGGTATGAAGGGACTACTAGAGTGACCCTGATGTTGATAAGTCTAGTGTGGAGGGTACCTAGCCTGAGAACCATTGCCTCTGAATCATAAGCCACTTTTAGCTTCCAATAAAACTACCCTCATAATGTTTCTACCTTTTATCGCTTCCCCTTGGGCATCATGATGGGCTTGATAAAAAATTTCAGTAAAAGACTACCCCACAACAACTAAATTCTAGGTAGCCATTCCCAGTGGAAGTCTCAATCCTAAACAAAACATTGAATTTTCTCATGCTTGCTCTATAAAATAGATGTAGCATGTTTGGAAAACTTATGAAACAAGCTTAATACTACAAAATGGTCATATAATCCTACTTTGATTATAAGAACTGATCCTTTAGATAATCTCTAAGGCTACGAGGCATATACTTCACTATAAAGACCTTAGAGAACTGAGTCTATGTCAATGGGAAAGATCCACCTATCCTAAAATCAAGGTAACCTCTCCAATAATGTTGAGTTATCAAATCTAACTTAAAAGTAGTTTATCCCATGCCATGAGTCTCAAATAGGCCCAAATACAAAGCTTATCCTCACAAGAAACAAAGAACTCATAATCATCCCCGCCTGGTGCCCCAAAAAACCTAGGTCGGAGTCAATCTCAAGAAATTACCCAACATTTTTTTACTCCTCAACTAACATACTATGTTAGGAAACTACCAGATAAGCAACCACCAGTTTTTAAGAAATCTCTACTCTAGGAGTAGTAGCTATAGGCTACGCCTCTATCTTGGTCCAGTCTGATCTATAGATTGAACACCATCACACAATGGACCTTCAAACAATCCCAAGAGCTAAACTAGATAATCTCTAAGAAATTATAGGAAAATAAACCTCAATGGAGCCTAGTCTACCTCCTGGTCCACCACTAGCTTGGGTGGAAGAATTTCTAGTGTGGGAGTAAGGATAGGGTCTGGTAAAGGCTCCCTATCATGATATCTAGATGTGGATGCATCTTGCATATGCCCTTGATCTCTAGGCTATCCACATACCTCGATAGGATCTCTAGTCATAGAATTAGGGTCCTCATCTCAAGTAATAGTAGTGTACATCCTAGCCATTTATGAGAGAGTGAAGTCAAAGATTCTTAGAAACCAACAAATTGTTTGCATGAAATGAGTAAAAGAAGTGAAGATCTCCTAAGAATGTAAAGTAGCCTTCTAAAAATAAGAAACAGACATCATCGTTCAGATCTATGGGACTCTACCATACACTTGTTTTTGTACCAACAATATTGGTGAACCTAGGCTCTGATAATAATTTTACATGACCTGATTTCCTGAGTCATGATGGCACCTACTTTACCCTACTAGTAGGTAAGCCAAATTGTAACCCAAAACTATAAGTAATGTGCTAATTATTGAAAAATGGCTTAAGTCCCCAAAATATGCTAGTAAATGAGTTATAGGGTATAAATCATTGAATAATAATAATAAAATAGGAGAGAAATAAATAGAAGTAGTATCATCCCATAGGCTAGTATGGTCAGTATTAGAGCCTCTAGTCCAAAAAAATACAAGTACTATCTGAGTCAATATACAATAATCTTGAAAATAGAAATACTATCAAAAATAGAAGATGGAGAAAAGGTCAACTCCAACTTTGAGAACTCACTCTATCTCTGAACTCTGACCAATACAATCACAATGTCAAAGGCAGTAGTTAGTACTTAAATTTGTATTAAAAGAAACTACAGAAGTGTAGTATGAGTACAAAAGCCAGATGTACTCAGTAGGCATCATTGGCTAACTAAGAAAAATTATAATATAAATATAATAAAAGTGTAAGATAACTACACTAAGTCAAATAAAGAGGGAAAACCTGGAATAATTTTGCAAATATGAAAATAAATAACTAGAATAATAATATTAAAGAAAAGCATCACTATTTCTAGATAACTAGCCCCATAAGACAGAAGGTGTGCAAATAAAATAAATAATCCAATGCGGGCCCTCATAAGACCAGGGGATGCAATCAAGAAGATGTAACATACAAAAATAATACTAATTATCCATATCTCAAATCCATAATTTGTTTATCCTTCCATGCCATAAACACAAGACTCGAACCAATTCCATAACCTTCATAAGTAACCTCTTAATATTAGACTTGAACCAGAACTTATATCATCAATTTCAAGACTTTAATCAGAATGCATATCATGAATAAAGTCGGAATCAAACCAATCTTATTATCATAAATTGCCAGACTTGAACCAAAACTAATATCATCCCCCAAGTATCAACCTAGAATAAAGTATTATGTATAAAAACCTTTTGGGGACAAAAATGTTATTAAAGTAAATGTGTAAGGCCATTTGAGTCTAGAAAACACTATAGCAATCTCTGACTAAGGTGGGCCCAAGGGGCCCAATTCTAACCTCAAAATCTATTTTAAGGCAAATTCTACCCTGAACTAGTATATGGTATCTAATATCATGTCAAGATGCTAAATAAGCCATATTTGAGTTCTAAGACAGCAATGAGTAGTAAAGTTAATTATGCCTATTTACCATTCCTTACTCAATTAAAAGATCCAAAATCATACTAAATAAGCCTCCAAGAGCTAATTCCCATCCAAAAACTAGTATAATATCACTTTTATTATGTAAGAGAAAGGTAAGCCTATCCTACTTAGACATAAAGAAAGCCCAATAAAGTCCACTAAATCGATGATTTCTCCTTCTGAGAAAATTTCACATGATGTCAGGCTATTAAATACCAATCTATGAATTAATACTAATAATTGCACCCATATTGCATTTCTATGTTTCGGGTCCAAAATCGCATCAAAATCTCATGCTCGCTTACGTAATAATACTTTTGAAACCATCAACGCATCCATTTATTCTAAAGGATAATTTACTCTCTATATTAGGCAAATTCTGAGCTAAAATAATATTAAAATTAATACAACAATAGTCTAGGTATTTAGGTCTAAATAGAAGAATTAAACTAATAATTAGATTGAAACTTACAAGGTTTATGACAAGAAAGGACTATTTCGAGCTAGCAAATACCCCCACAAACTCTCAGTGCATACTCTCCCTATTTTCCATACTCTCTAGGGCTTATAGCTCAAGAAACTTGTGAAAAATAGGTAGAAAATCAGGCAAGAGAGGGATTTAATGACCTCCCAGGCATCACTTAAGTGGCCACCGCTAATGCAGTACCTAGATAGCTAGGCCTTTTGCTAAAGTGGACGAGTTGCCTCTAAGGCGACCTCTATTTTAGTGGGATAGCTTTTGCTTTAGATACCCTACTAGGCAAGCCATGGTCGCTAAAGTGACCGTCTGTCTACTAAAGTGCCATCTGTTAAAGCGATCAAAGTGTTTCTTTAGTGGATACATCAGCTAAAATATAAGAAATTCCAAGTTTTCACTGACCCCTCAAGATTTATTCAAAATCCCATAAATGCAAACTAACTATGCTACCCTAACAAATTTGAAATACGGGGATCAATGGCACAGTTGAAATTTTAATTCGATGTCATTTAGATAAAAAGTTGGCCCCACACGCATGGTCCAATTTTATAAAATTCCATCCAATAGCACGAAATGAGTCTAAAGGACTTGTGACCCAAACCAAAGGTCAACCTACCTACGATTGATTTTTTGAGATAATAGAACTATCAAAATTAGCATATGGGGTTGTCAAAATAAAGTTTACGCTGATAGATAATCCTTAGAAGTGAAGAATTTGGCTCTCAGAAACCAAATGAACCGCCCAATAATTGAATTGTCAACTCCAAAAAGTCAATAATGACTTAGGGAAGCTATAGAAAATCTCTAAATGGCAAAAATGTAGGGAAAAGCTAAAAATGACCTATAGGGTCATTACATATGTTTCTCTCATGATTTTGTGAACTTATTCTTCGTGGGACTCTTACATTGAATGATTTACTTAGAGAATCCTACATAGTTTAGTCTATGATTCAATAATTATCAGATTTAGCATGAATTAAGCAAGTTTGACATGATTTAACCTTATGGTCTCAATTTTTGCAAGAATATTAAAATATTATCCATGTGTTGATAAAAATGGCAGAAAAAACATGACTAGCTATTAGTATATTAGGACTACGGTCATCAGTTTAATTTAAAGCTAGTTTTATGCTTATATTCATGATAAATTATCTATGATATGAGCAAATAATATATTTTTGAGTAGTATAGAGAAATCAATAAAGCGGGTACAGTGCACCCAAGTCCCATACCTACGTTCCACCGTATATATTATAATCACCCTAGTGGGATCATGTTTAGTGATCACATCAGTCATAAATTTAGACCCCTGACAAGCTATATTAGGCCTTCCAATGAGGCATATGTTAGACTCCTTGTTGCTCACATAATTTATGTTAGTTAAGAGAATCTCTTAATTAAATAGTTTTAATATGACATATGTACTTGACCAATAGCCATATTTATATCATATTATTTTATGACTTACAGTCATATCTAAACTTCAAGGTTTATGATTTACTTTGGAGGTTTTGTATGACAGCTTTGATCTTTTTTCCAACATCTATTTTATATCATATGAAATATTAATGCTTCCTTAGATTTTTAGTTTTCTATTATTTTAGATCATGATTTAGCAAAAGATTTATGTCTTACAATTTTGTATTAATAAATTACTTACATGTTTGCATCCTCAAATTTCAGATATCATATTTTCCATGGTTTTTCTCATTCCATTCAAACACAATTGTAAATTATGGTTTAACCATTATTTCATGATTTTTCATATTCACATGCTCTGTACATTCAAATTACTAATGCATACCTTTGTTTGTGTTATATCCTATTATGAGATAGGTTTTGGTGCTCAAATTTAGTCATGCAGTTAGATCTAACTTGTCCTGAGTCCTTATCCATCCAGGATGGTTTTTTATAATTATTTAGACTAGAATAATAGTTTTAATTGTTTAGAGTTAGTTGGGGACTTTTCACGGCAACTCGTTAATTTACTTAGAGGCCTTCAAATTGAGTGAGACATTTTTGGTTATTGTGCAATTTAATTTTCTTTTCAGACCAAGTGTTTTATTTTATTTATTTTAGATATGATCAACTATTCATATGTTGTCCTTATCTTCTGCAAAGTTATTTCAATATAGGTTTTAGTGTCAAGCTAGAAACATGGGTTAACTTGTAACTACTTATGGTTCTAAGTACCATGTTACATCCAGGATGTAGACTTGGGTCATGACAAACATGGTATTATAGTATTAGGTTCAAGTGTCCTAGGGTACCTGAATGTTGTATCTAGTACAATCTTGTGAAATGGTTACAGAGACGTTAATATTTTTCTGTGAGAGGCTATAGAGAATTTATGAAATATTTCTGTTCTTTTACACTCTAGATCGTGTGGTAGAGCTATTCTATGTGAAATACATGTAGGTTCAAGCATTTCTCTGATTCCCCCGACTGTGCCTTATTTTTTAGACAATAAGAATAGTAAAACTTAAATTCCTATTAATAATGTTTTCTCAGATAGAGCCTACAAATAGTTTTTGAGACTACATGAGGGACTTAGAGGAGCCCATGAGGGAATTTAAGTTTGATGATTTGAAAATTCACTCATGTTTATGTGAATCGTGCATTGACCATAAAATATATGCTCCAATATCCCTTCTCAAAACCTTATTATAGATGAATCCTAAGAGGGAAGAAGAATATATCTAGTTAAATTCTTATGCAGTGTTTGCTTAGAGTAATTTTTATTTGGTATGTCATGAGCCATAGTAGAAGAATGATTCTATAGTTAGAAGTATGAGTCTGGAAGCATAGCTATGGTAGTGTAAGGATAGAGCTTGGATAAAGTTAGAAGATCAAGTCATGTATCCATTAAGTTAGTTGTGGCTTTGTGTAGACTTTATGATAGTAAATTGACAAAGAGTTACCAGAAAGATACAATGGTTAAGAGATTTGTAGATTTAGGCAGTGCCTTATGAGTTGAAGAGTGGTCCTATGATTCATACAATTTTGTGAACTCAACTTAGGAAATATATGTATAGTAAGTTTGATTCATTGATACTTGTCTGGGGCTCGGTGTATAAGGAGGTTCTTCCAAAAACTCGATAACTTTCTAGCCTAACTTGTGCATTCTATTTCTCATTCGAAAATGAATGTTCTTATATGTTCCTAAGGGGACAAAGATATAACACCCTAGGTGTTTTTTTATCCTTTATCTCATAATGTAAGCTTACGAGCATAGCTTTACAATGAGAGACTACCCCTAGTTGTAATATAGTGCTTAGAGTCACAAGTAACCCCGAGTTAACCTATGGCATGGCATGATACTAAGAAAACTACATAAAACTTAATAACATATTGCAAAAACTTAAGTCTAAATGGTATATTAAAATCAAAACCAATTTCATTGTTAATACAAAATAGAATTTACTAAACATAACCTAAAGCTGAATCTCTAATGTTTGTCTGAAAGTCTCTACAAATATGAGTTGCTCAGACAAGCGCCCAACTAACTCTAACTGTCTAAAAATTATGAAGACATAAATGAAAGATACTAATAGTTAGCCCTCAAAATAGGAGAAATCACTAAAGTATTGTTACTGATGTATTAGGAGATCGTACTATGAGTGATCTGGATGCAGAACATTAGAACCTATATTATAAGAAAATATAGCGCAAAGGAAAGTATGTGATCAGTACCTTGAGGGGTCGTTTGGTATGAGGTATAAGTTATAATATTCCCCAAACAAAATATAGGAATATTTTATTCCATGTTTTGTGGGAGGTATTAGCTAGTCAAGGGATTATTTACTCCTTCATTTATGCTTTAGTGAAGGCATAAGTTATCCAATTTATATGATGGGATAACTAATATTGAGATTAGCTATCCCAAGATTAATTAACCCAAGACAACTTGTTCCTAACCACGACCCCTGAATGTACTAAGTATATAAGATAGAAAATAATTGACACAGCTAAATATAATACATATAATTTTAATGAATCGAGGTTATCTCCTGGATGTCACATGGTGATTATGACTACAAAAAGCCCAAGCTAACATATGATATCTACTCAATACTGAACCGTGATAAAATAATCTCAAATTAAGGGCAGAAATAAATGACTTTTTAAAACTAAGTTCACATAGAAGGACCATCTCATGAAATACTATGAATTTAAACCAACCATGGTCTTGGAAAAGTTAAAGAAATATATTATTTAACTAGCGTTTACAAGCATCTAACTAAAACTGAAGAGCCACTGAACAGACCCAAATCGACCCAAACTGAAAAACATATAGTCTAAACTGATAGTATAACTAAACATTTGTAAGTAAACAGAGAATTGGCCCTCGAACCATGAGGACTCACAAAATGATGAGATACAGGACATGGTGATCATGGCTAATCATACTAGTAATGAAAAATAACAAACTTACATAATGATAAAATGTATCCACACAGATATATATGCGGTCAGTACTTCTAGATTGTACCAAGCATAAGGGGTGAATGCAACAAGTAAAATAGATATATGTCATGAACTGAAAACATAGATGCTAAGTGTAAATGGACTCACCAAGGTAGTGAATAAAACTAAAATTGGAATATCATACAACATAAAAAGCAAATCATAATTTAAAAAACTAGGTGAGTCACTACACTTAGTTTCTAAAAAATATCTTTTTGTGGGAGATTCTTATAACTAACATAAACCATGTGAACTCGCATAGAGTCAAACGTCTAACCCACATTTAGGAGGGTTGTTCTATCCTTTCCATCTGTATTGAACCTGAACTAAACTAAAGTGATCACTAACCTGATCCCCTTGGAGAAAGAAGACACTTTCTAGGTGAGGCCCCTTAAACCTATAGTGGCATATAGTTTATGGGAAATAGGATGATTTGAAGCCATATTCCCCTCTCAAAACTAAATACTACTCCTAAAATATATATACTAATGCTCATATTATATGAAATTCACATTAAATTAAGAATATGGGTTTATAATTCTTAAAATCAATTATGCTTCTATATATAAATCACACTCATGAATAACTGTGAAAAATTTATATCATTTCTGAGATCTTCTTGTAAACGGAGAGAATCATATTAAAAGAACATACCCTAACTTGTAAACTTACTAAATCATGCTTTTAACTCATCAAACTTCATGTCAAAATACTGAACTTCAGCTCATAATAGCAATCATGTAGGTCAAAACATGAGTAAAGGTAAATTCTTGTCCTAATTGAACTTTTAATCACAAATAATGTAATAGTTTCCAAAAAAGAAAATTTGGTATTAACCCTATCTATTAAATCACTAAATCTCATATAAAAATCAATTTTAAGACACAAGGATGAAAGCTTATCCTTTTTGATACCCTACATACTTGAACTTGATGAATTTCCTTAAGAGTAGCTTGAATTGGAACTTGGATGCTTGAACTTTGGTGAAGAAATTTCTCATTTATGTTCTTGAGGGTTTTAAGAGGAGATGAATAACGTATAATAATTTGTGAGGCTGGGAAATAGGTTTATTATGATGATTGGAAAATCATTTAAGACCAAAAAGCCCTCAAAAATTAAAGAAAGAACTCAAGATTGGCATTTCTGCCCCTTTGGGCATGGCACACTTTATTGCAGAAGCCAGCCAGCGTGGTATTGCCTTATCATACCAGGACACTTGCTTTTGCATAAGGGTGTGCCATACCTTTGTGGAACATCCTAAACGCAGACCCTTGCTAGTTTTAGGTCCCAAAATATCCTGAAATTCATTCCAAAAAGCCTGAAACACTTCCTAATGGTCCCATTATCATTCCTTATCATTATTCAACTTAGAAATCAAAATAAAATATAAATAATCTATCAAAATAAAATAATTAAAATCATAAGGTCTAACATTATCTCCCTATTGGGACCATTCATCCTTGAATAAAGGTTTGGATGGGGAAAGACATATCTCATTAGTTTGTTAGACACTGGTATGAAGTTTATCTTACTCTAAAACTAAAATCATTCCTCAAACATGGACTTGCAACTGAAATGACTTATTAAGAATTAACTTTATAGGAGAAACTAATATTTGTAGGGAAGTTGATGAGTAGAATGGATTAGAAGACATTTCTTACCTTAAGATGACTCTGTACTAGGACTAGACAAATAAGATATCAGCTCATCATATCCACTTCTTTTTCACATGTTGTTCCCTCAACCGATTGATTTCTCCAAAGAACTTTCACCGAAGCCACTTCCTTACTCCTTAACCTTCACACTTGTCAATCAAGAATTTCAATTGGGATCTCGTCATAGGACAAGCTATCTTTCACTCCATTTCTTTCTTTGGGAACTAATAAGGATGGGTCCCTAATACACTTTTTTCCATTCATACATAGAAAATTAGATAAGACAGTTAACTCTGATGGAAGATCTAATTCATAAGATATATCCCCAACACGTTTTGTGATTTCATATCGACCAATATACCAATGAATAAGCTTCCCTTTTCTCCAAAACCTCTTAACTACTTTCATGGGTTCCACCTTTAAAATGACCTAATTATCCACCTTGAACTTTAGCTCCTTTTGTCTTATATCTGCATATGATTTTTGACAACTTTGAATGATTTTTAACCTCTCATGAATCAACTAAACCTCGTCCATAGCTTCAAAAATAGAATCCATCCCAATCAAATCTTCTTCACTAAATTCAAACCAAACCTATAGGTGATCTATACCTATTCCTATACAGTGCTTTGAATAGAGCCATCTGAATACTACCATGGTAACTATCATTATAAGCAAACTTAATTAATAATATATGATCATCTCAATTTTATTTTAATTCAATTATGTAATCTCTCAACATGTCCTCAAAAGTTTGAATAATATGCTCAGCTTGACCATCTGTTTATGGGTGAAAAATAGTACTAAGCTTCATCTTTTTTCTAAAGCCTTTTTGATATGACTGTTAAAATTACGACATGAACTGAGTATCTCGGTCTGAAATTAATGATAAAGGCATCCCATGAAGCCGTACTAAATCATGGACATAAATCATAGCATAATCATCAATAGTGTCTAAGCTATTTACTAGCAATAAATAGGTTGACTTGGTCACTCTATCCATGATAAACCAAATTAAATTGTGCTAATGTCTTGTAGAAGAGAGTCCTATAATAAAGTCCATATTAATTACCTCCCACTTCTAATTACCAATGATAATATCCTGAAGCATACCTCTTTGATACTGAACCTTCACTTGTTAGCAATTGCGACACTTAGCCTCCTCTATGTCCCTCATCATACCATACCCCCAATAAACTTCCAGCAAGTCATGGTACATCTTGGCAGCATCAGGGTGAATTAAATACTTAGGATTGTGGGGTTATGCTTATATCCTTTATTTGAACACATTAATACTAGGAACACATAACCGACCTTAATAATAAAGGACACCATCTCACCCTTGTAAGAAAACCTTAACCTTTTGTTGATGAACTACATACATTAACTAGCTATGTATACGATTATTACATTGTTTGTCTTTTTCTTTTGCGACTACAGATGACTTTTAACCAGTTTTAACCACTAGACCACCATCATCCATTCCAAGAAAACAAACTCCCAAATGGGCAAATCTATTCACCTTTTTGGCCAACTTCTTCTTATCCTTCTGAATATGGGCTACACTACCCATAGACATCCAACTCAAAGTATATTCTACCATATTTTCCTTACCTAACTGGTAGAGCATATTCATATCATTATCTTTTAGCAAATCCAATCATCTTCTTTAGTGAATATTTCAATTTTTCTATGTGAACACGTATTGGAGGCTCTTATGATAAATGAAACTATCCACGTGCATGCCATATAAACAATGTCTTCAAATTTCAAGGAAAACACAATAGTTGCTAACTCTAAATCATGAGTACAATAATTCCTCTCATGAAATTTAACTTGTCTTGAGGCATAATATATTACTTTTTTGTTTCGCCTCAAAAGACAACCTAACCTAACTCTATAGGCATAGCAGTACACTACAAATCCATCTAATCCATCTTGTAAAGATAGAACTAGTGTTGAAGTCATTCTATCCTTACATTCTTAAAAGCTCTTCTCACATCTTTCTGAACATAGAAACTTTAATTTCTTTTGTGTCAACTTGGTCAATTATGTAGCTATTGAGAAAAAACTATCAACAAACCTCCTATAATACCAGGATTAACCCAGAAAGTTCCTAATATCAAATAGAGTTTTAAGCCTAGGTTAGCAATCCATTGCAATTATTTTTTAAGGGTCTATATGAATGCCTATACCTAAAATCACATGCCCTTAAAAGGTAATCGACTCTAGCAAAAATTTGTACTTACTAAACTTAGTAAATAATTTTTTATCCTTAAGGGTCTGCACTACTATCCTCAAATGGTCTATATCCTCCTCCCCACTCTAAGAGTAGACAAGTATTCCATCATAAAAGACAATAACAAACATGTCCAAATTCTACTTAAAGTCCCTATTCATGAAATTCATAAAGAATGCACGAGCATTTGTTAGTCCAAAAGACATAACCACAAACTCAAAGTGACCATAGCGAGTTCTGAAAGTAGTTTTCAAAGTGTCATACTCCTGTAATTTCAACTGGTGATCTCCCAATATAAGATCCATTATTTAAAATCAACGATCACCCTAAAGTTGGTCAAATAAGTCATCAATTCTGGGGATGAGGTACTTATTGGTTATAGAGACCTTATATAACTAACTGTAATTTATACATATTCTAAAAGTACCATCATTTTTGTGAATAATTAAGATTGGAACACCCCATAGTGAAACACTAGGCCTGATGAACCCCTTCTCTAAGAGGTCCTTAAGTTACTCTTTCAACTCCTTAAGTTCTACTAGAGCTATCCAATAGAGGGAAATGGGGATGGGCTAAGGATATAGAAGGAGGTCAATACCAAATTTGATTTCCCTATTGGATCTACAAAGACTGAGGGAAATTCATTCAGTACACTAACTGACTGAATGGTTAGGTTTTCAGACTGAGTGTTTTTAACCCAAATCAAGTTATAAATACACCCTTTGGAGATTAAATTTTTGGAAGAAATATAGGAGATTAAAAGACCCTTTAGGAGTTACTAAACTACCATCCCACTTGAGGACTGACTTATTTGGAAACTTAAACTTTACCAATTAGGTGCAACAATCAAATAAAGCATAGCATGAATGGAGCCACTCCATGCAAAGGATGACATTTGAATCTATCATCTTTAGCTCTATTCAATTTTCTAAGGTAACCTTATAGATGATTGTAATAGGGCGATTTATGGACACCTATCTAGAAAAAAATGACTCGCTAATAGGAGTTAAAACTGGAAAAGGCTTGAAAATATTCTTGAGACTTATATCAAAGCTCATAACACTAAGTGGGATTATAAGATAGAAATTTGACCCTATCTCTAACAATACATAAACATCAAGATCAAATATATAAAGCATACCAATGACTATATCTGGGGAGCTCTCTTTCTCCTGGTAAAAATCCATAGCATAAAATTGATTCTGATACTGACCACCACTAGTCATGGATGATGTGTCTTAATATAGAGTTAGGTATCCTAATTGAGCTACGAAAGTAGTGAATTAATCTTGAGGGAATAAATCTTTATTTCCCTTCTTAGAAAAAGGGCATTTCTTGATCCTATGGCCTATTTTACCATAAATATAAGCACCATATCTACCCATCATGCACTCACCCAGATGATTCCTATTGCATTTTTTGTTAGTTAGATTGGTTCTTACTCTAAAGATGCTAACTTGAGATCTAATGGTTGGTGTCGTACCCCACTGCTCCTTCTTAGACTTTGGTGTAGGGGCACTGGATGATGATGGTGCGGGTGTTGACAAATGGATTTGAAACTAAGAACAGTTTCCTTCACCTGACTTGTGTTGACCACAGTCTAATTATCTGATGTTATCCCCTTTATTCTTTTTTTCTTGTTCCTTTAATTTCTGCATCTCGATATGTTGA
Source organism: Capsicum annuum (assembly GCF_002878395.1). Classification (NCBI taxonomy): domain Eukaryota; kingdom Viridiplantae; phylum Streptophyta; class Magnoliopsida; order Solanales; family Solanaceae; genus Capsicum; species Capsicum annuum. Next base: position 82,022,961 of record NC_061121.1, read on the forward strand.
GCATGAGTTATCAACTGAGCAATATCCATATACCCAATCAACATAGAAGTCCTACACTTTTTGACTACTAAGTCAGACACTCTAGTGAAAAACTTATTCATATGACCCCTATAATCTAAAACAACTCTAGAACATACATAGCTAGCTGGGTAAACTTAACACAATATTCTATTACTAACATAGAGCGTTGCCTAAGTGAAATACCCTAGTTTTTGGACCTTAGAAAATTTCTTTGATTTATGGTTTCTGGGAAAGATACAACATAGGGAAACTAGTCATACACTTGGGTATGGGTTGTATAGTCTAGTCGTATGCTGACCGGTGTTAGTTGGCAAGATAGATTTAGTTACTGGAATAGGTACGACCTGGGTGGTATGAGTCATATCAATAGATATGGGTTTTTTGGTTACTTTAATTAACCTTAAACTTAGTGACTTAGTAGGGATATAAGTACTAGTGGCTCACTATTAGCTATAAGCTATGGTACGATTCATACCCAGGATTTATATAGGGAAATGATGTTCAAACCTTCTAGGATTTTATTCTTCTTGGGGTACAGTTTATCGGTACTAGTCATACTTGGATACAAATTAGGTTTGGGTGTGTTGTACTTTGGACAGTATTGGGTTCAAGGGCAAAATCTTAGGGTATGAGAGGTAGGTATCACTCATATAGATAGGTACGACTCATAAGGGTCAATCATACCCTATGAAGGGAATTAGATATAGTTTAAGTGAGGGCAATCTAGACATTTCCCCACTTATCAAATAAGGTCCCATAAATTATATTGAACTTGGGAGGTTATTTGCCCTACTATTCTATTCTGAAACAATTAGAAAACACTCATAAATTCTCTCTAGACTTCTTGGGCAAAAGAAGCTAGGGTTTCATCTTAAGGAGTAAATTGGGGCTTGTCTTGGTGTTTTCTCTCCATTATTATCCTGGTTTAAGGCATGTTCCCATCCCTCATTGTTAGTTCCAACTAAAGGCATGGATTTTATACAATGTTTTCATGATTTAAATGTTGTATGATTTTGGATTTTCAAACATGATTTAGGGGTTTTGGATATAAATGTTTAGTTATGATTTTCCCATGTTTTAATTATGCTTTTACATGCTTTAATGATGGTTTTGGATAATTGGTTGCATGGGAATAGTTATTTTGTAATGGATTTTGGTTTGGGTGATATTATGCCCCCAAGGTATTTGAGAAAATGCCTAAAAGAATGTTTTTACTACATTATTAAGCTTTCAATGGAACTTATGCATGGTTTAAACTTGGTAATGGAACCCTAAATGGTTTTTATAGTTTTGGAATAGTTTGGATTAAAAAACATGCTTGAGAGCTACAAGGGAATCCCCCAAATTAATATGGTAATGAATACTTGTAAGGTACATAAGAATACCTCAAGTTAATTGGATAACATAGTCTATGGGTATATAGGAATCCCTTGACCACTAAAAGGTTTGGATAAGGAAAATACTTGAAAGTTATAGTCGGTATGACAATAGCACTACTAATAGACTTGGTTAATAATAATGGTTAAGCTGGTTGGAAATGGTTTTAAGTGGGCAAAAATGGCGGGGTGTAATAGCTAACCGTGAAGATGGGAGTTCAATGAACGAACATTGGAAACTCATTCTTGCCAACATCAGGGTTAGGGCATGGTGACACTTTTATGATAGTGATGAGGTACACGAGAATCCTCTAAGCACATTGTACATATGTATCAAGGAGAGTGAAGGGTACATAGGAATCCCCAACTCCTATGGTATCTATAGTCTGTACTGCTACATACATCGAGGCCTATTCAGGGGGTTATACTGGACCCATATATCCCAGGGTAATTAAGGACAGCTAAGCATTACATACCCATGCTAAAGGTTTTAAACGAATGCTAAACTCAATTCCCTTTTCGCCATGGTTATATAGATATATATATGTATAGTTTGTATGTATATGGTTAGTTTACTTGGTTTCACTAGTTTGGATTATGTTATCCTTATCCTAAATTCATGTTATAATTCACCCTCTAACCCATCTTTGGGTGTTGTATCCCCACGTGATACAGGAATCAGCCGTTATACTCCCACTTCTTAACATTCGGACATTCAGGGTCATCTTTTGGATTGAAGTGGTGAGCTTTCATTTTTTTGGATGGATCTATTTTATGGATGTTATTCTATACTTTGGTTTATTTATGGATATAAGTTTTTTATATAGTTGGGGACATGGGCATGTCCCAATCAGATTTTTGGTATTCTTTGGTTAGAGGCTTTTGTGGAACTACAATGGGTTGGCATGGGCGAGATCGGTATTGGTTTCAGCCTTAGTATTAGCATTGGTATTGGGGATGATATCATTAGACTTAATTTCTCATTGTTACATTCTTTTATGTCATGTTATAGAACTTGGTTTGGTTTCTATTTTGTATTGCTTCAGTTTAGGTTTGGTATGATTTAGATTGGGTTCAAGTGATTGAACTCGGTAGGTTCGGTATCAATTATGGATCTATCCTAGAGTTTAGAACTAAATAAATTTGCTATCTTATTTTATGTTTGAAATTTAGCCAAATTAGTGCAGGTGCCTAGAGGTTGGGTTGGGTAACTGGGGCGACCCCCGATCCGGATCTGACTTGGGATGCCATTATAATAAGGCCCAAAGTCAGATTAGGTCAAGTTGGTATTAAGCTTTAGGTTCTTAGTCAATTGGGAATCCACAAACTTATGTCTGGTAGAGTTTCTTTTAGGGGTGTGTAGTGCGCCACACTCATAAGAAAGAGGCTATAATATTTTTGAATGTTTCACTTCTTAGAATTCTGTTTTCAAGCTTGGAGTCTAAGTCTATGAAGTCATCTCTAATCCTTGGTCGTTCACTTTTCAAACCATGCCTTGAAAATTTAGAACACAAGGAAAATCTTTTATGCTATTTGGGGATGATATTGATGGGGTACATCCTACACCTAAAGTTGCTACTAGTCATACTCAAGGTGAGGTAACTAATGCAGAATTTTGTCAATCGATTTATACTATTACTCGGTTGGTTGTTGCTCAGGCTGCGGGATATATCTAGTGTTTTATATACTGAGGCCACAAAGGTTTGGCCATTTTATGAAGTTGAATCCTCCTACGTTTATTGGTGTAAATGTGGAGGAGGATCCTCAGGCTTTCTTGGATGAAGTAGAGAAGATATTCAAGGTGATGCACGACACAAATATGGAAGGTGTAAATTTTGTAGCTTATCAACTCAAGGATGTTATGTACCAATGGTACGAGGAGTGGGATAAAGATATAGGTGATGTGGGGAGTTATCTTTGTAGAAGGCCTTTTCTAATGCCTTCTTGGATCACTTCTTTCCTTAGGAGATGGGCAAAGCAAAAATTAAGGAGTTTATGTATCTTAAGCAAGGAAAAATACATGTGAAGGAATATTCCTTGAAGTTCCATTCCATTAGCTATCAAGGTATGCTCCTAATTTGGTGGCTGACATGAGGACGAGAATGCTCCTAATTAGCTATTGAGGTTGGTTGTTTATTTGCATAAAGTGGAGAATGAAAAGAAAAAATATACGAAGTTTAGAAATAAGATGGGTAAGAGAAGAAGGTTCTCTGAGTAGGGTAGTTCTCAGCAACAGGGAAATCAGGATAGAGGTAAATGGCCTAGGAAGAAATTAGGGAGTTCAGGTTCCTTCTCTATTGCTAGTGCTCCTTACCCCAAGGCAGATGGGTAATATGCGTTTGTAAGGTGGTGATAATCTCCAAGCACAAGGTTCCCAATCTCAGATGAGTGAGGGTCAGTCAGGATTTTCATGTCCTCCTTGTCGGTTCTATGGTCGTCTTCATTAAGGATATGTCAAAACTTTAGTTGCTTCATTTTTGGCTCCTACACCTAGTGGTGCAGCTTCTGCGTCTACTCCTTTTTTTGGTACTAGTACAGGCTGGATTAGGTTATATGCTCTTACAACTTGATAGGAATCTGAGGCATTACTTAATGTCATTACTGGTACATTACAACACTTTTCTCATGACGTGTATTGCCTTCTTGATCTGGGGTCCACTCTTTTTTATGTGACCCCATATATGGTTGTATGTTTTGGTTTTTATCCTAAGGTTGTTTTGAATCTTTTTACTATTTTTACCCTGCTAGGTGACTCAATTATTTCTAAAAGAGTCTATAAAGGTGTGTCATATATATAGGTGGTAAATAGACCTTAGGAGATCTGTTTAAACTAGATATGGTAGATTTTGATATTATTTTAGGAACGGATTGATTACACTCTTGCTATACATCCTTGGATTTTTAGACCCATAAGGTTGTCTTTAGGTTCCCTAGTGAACTAGTTATAGAGTGGGAGAGTGGCTTCCTTGATCCTAAGGGGAGGTTTATTTTTTATCTTAGAGCTCGGAGGTTAATCTCTAAAGGTTGTCTCTATCATTTGGTCCAGGTTAAGATTCTAACTTGAAAAGTCCTTTTTTTATTTGGTTCTGGTGGTAAATGAGTTTTCTGAAGTCTTGTCGGATGATGTTCCTAGTGTTCTTACGAATAGGGAAATAGAGTTTGGCATTGATTTGGTTCTGAACACTCATCCAATATCTATTCCTCCTTATAGAATGGCTTTGGCTGAGTTAAAAAAACTCAAGGAGAAATTTAAAGATCATCTGGATAAGGGGTTTATTCATCCTAGATTATCCTTGTGGGGTGCACCAGTGCTGTTCATGCGCAAGAAGGATGGTTCCCTTCGGATGTGCATTGACTATCAGCAGTCGAATAAGGTGCCAATAAAGAAAAAGTATCCTCTTTCAAAGATTGATGATTTGTTTGACCAGTTACAAGGTGTAAAGTTCTTTTCTAAGATAGATCTTCAGTCTGGGTATCAGCTTAAGATTAGGGAGGAGGATATCCCTAAGATGACTTTTCGTACTCGGTAAGGGCACTTTGAATTCTAAGTGATGTCATTTGGTTTGGATAATACTCCATCGGTATTTATGGAGTTGATAAATAGGGTTTTCAGGTAGTTTTAGGATCTTTTTGTCATTATGTTCATTGATGACATTCTAGTTTATTCCAAGAGTGAGGTGGATCATGCTAATCACCTCTGTGTTGTATTTCAAACCTTAAGGAAATAGCAGTTGTATGCCAAGTTCTCCCAGTGTGAGCTTTGGTTAAACGCTATAACTTTCTTGGGTCATATTATTTCTAGTGAGGGGATCATGGTGGATCCTCAAAAGGTTCCAGTGGTGAAAAAGTGGCCTAGATCCATGGCTCCAACTGACATTCGGAGATTCTTAGGTTTTTCTAGGTAATATAGGCGGTTTGTGGAAATATTTTCGATTATAGTTGCTCCTTTGACCAAATTGACTCAGAAGAAAGTGATGTTTTCTTCGCCGAAAGAGTGTGAAGGGAGTTTTGAGAAGTTGAAAGATAAAGTAACTTCATCTTTGATTTTGACATTACCAGAGGGCAGTGAGGGGTTTGTTGTTTATTGTGATACATCTAGGGTGGAGCTTCATTATGTCTTTATGCAGCATGGGAAGGTGATTTCCTATGCGTCTAGGCAGTTGAAGGTGCATTAGAGGAATTATACTAGTCATGATTTGGAATTGTTGGCGGTGGTTTTTTATTTGAAAATATGGAGGTATTATCTATATGAACTGAATGTGGACATCTTTTCTGATCATAAGAATCTATAGTAAGTATCACTCAGAAGGAGCTAAATCTTAGGTAGAGGAGATAGTTGGAGCTTCTTAAGGACTATGATATGAGTCTTCACTATCACCCAGGTAAAGCTAATGTGGTTGTTGATTCTCTTAGCAGGTTATCCATGGGGAGTTTGGCTCATATAAATAAAGAGAAGTGGTAATTGGTGAATGATATTCACCGCTTGGCTAATGTTGGAGTTTGTCTCTTAGACTCCGAGAATGGTGGTGTGATGGTACAGGAAGTGGTTTAGTCATCTCTGGGCGCAGAAATTAAGGAGAAGCAAGTGCAAGATCCTATCTTAATAAAAATCATGAGCGATGATGGTGGGGAAAAATTTATGGTATTCGAGATCAGTGGTGACAGTACTGTACGGTACCAAGAGAGGTTGTGCATTCCTAATGTCGATGGGTTGCGACAAAGGATTTTGGCGGAGGCAAATGAATCTCGCTATATTGTTAATCCCGACTCGACTAAGATGTATCATAATCTCAAGGAGATCTATTTGTGGAATGGCATGAAGAGGGATGAGGCTACTTTTGTGGCAAAGTGTAATACTCCGTACCTTTTCCTAGCTTAAAATCGTCTCAAAAATGTTAGGAGCTTTCTTGGAAATACAAATCCACTTTTGTCATGTGGGAAATTCAATAAGCTTTCCATCGATATAAAATTCACCTAAATACGATAACAAGGTAAGAGTTATGACTATTTCAAGTTCCAATTGTAAAACAGCGCCATATTGGTCAGTGGCGCACCGCGCCATAAGCTAAAATGGCAATTGTCCTTTTCCAGTGTCTCAATGCATTTTCCTCTGTGTCGCGCCAAAGTTCCAAGTCGTAAAAGAAGGGGCAATACGATGGCTCCGCGTCACGCCATCCTTTAGTTTCCCAATTGTCAATTTCCAGTGACACGACACGATAGAGCCGCATCGCGCAAGGGGTCTAATTCAGAAAATTTTTACTGAAATTACAAGACACATCCAAGGTTAAAAGGGTCAATTTCCCACCCTTATTTAAGCCCTTTAACACGTGATTCAGTCACTTTTCACCCAAAATACACTCTCTTCTCTCAAATACCCTCAAGAACAACCTAGGGCTTTTCATAGAAGATTCAGAATTCAAGAATTTCCTCCGTCAATATTCATGTATTTATGAACCAAGGTATGCGTTATGTTCATTCATGGATTCCTTCCATTCATGAAGCTCAAGAACCTTGTTTTATCTATAAATCATGGTATTTATGTTGTGGGTTAATTGTAATCATGTTGTTGACGTTGATTGATTTCAAAGCTGGAGTCCTTGTGTGTTTTTCATGATATTATGTTAATATTCAAGATAAAATCCATGAATTTAGTTGCTTATGAGGTGTAATTTGATGATTTCACCTATGCTCTAAATTGTGCATGCAAGGTGTTTGATAAAATACTTGATGGAGTAGAAATCATGCCTTATAGCTCAAAACATAAACTAAATGTGACATGCTTGTCATCCTCCTATGTTTAAATGGTCTCCATGCTATCATTCTGAAATATATATGTTGTCGAAATGCCCATGATATTAGAACATGAGATTATGATATGATTATCAGAATTCTCATCCATGTTAGGCAGTATAATAACCATGTACTTAATGAAATCCACAACTTATTAGATTATATATTGTTGATGTGGATCTTGTACGCGAGAAAGTCATGCTTTGTCAGTTTCCTTATATCGAGTCCTGGGGTACTTGTACCCAAAAAATATAGTTGTGTGCCTAAAATCAGTTTCATGTTTCCAAGATATCCTCAGTCAAACCATGTTCAGTAGAATTCAGTCAGTCTCATGAATTAGGAAAACTCAATAATCTCAGTAATTTCGGTCAGTTTCAGATACCAGTAGTGTTCCATCAGTAAATGGAACTTATTTAACTTATCCCAGTTTAGTTCAGTTAATCATGTTTAGAGTCTATTCAGATGGGAGTAAAAATTAGCATCGAGTGAACCCAAGGATGGGAACACACACTGTCAGATGAGGGTATGATTCTTAGAAGTCATCCTTGCATTTCAGAACTATGTAGCCAACATAGGTTGAGACATCAACACTGTCTGATGAGGGTTGATGAAGTGGGTAAACACTGTCAGATGAGGGTCCCTCCATTCTCGTTTAAGGGATGCTATCAGATGAGGGTCACCCACAACTTATCTTTACCAGTGGTACGGTATTGACACCCTTCCAATTGGGGTTATAGATTGGACCTCAACTCATCCATAATAGCATATTAGGGGAATGTCAGTTAGATAACTATCTCCCACAGTTTTAGTATTAGTCTCAGTAAAAAACCTTAAATAGTTCTTCAGATTTCAGAACTGTCAAATACAGTCAACTCAGATACAGTACGGGACTCAGCTAGTTCCATTAGATTCAAGACTGTCAGATACAGTCACTCATGTTATTAGTTATATCAGTTATCAGTATTTCATGTTATCAGTATTTAGATTCATTAATCATGTTATCACAGTATCAGTGTCAGATATTATATCTCATGCATATATTCTCACGCTCATGATAGTCAGTCTGCTATTGTTATTGTTCATACATATGAACCCCATGCATTCAACCTACCTCACATGCATACCAGTACATTCAAAGTACTGACGCATTTGCACTATGGTGTCTTATACCATAGGTTAAGAGACACAAGCTCCAGAGCATCAGTAGATTCTAGTCTCAACTATCAGAGTTAGCAGTGAGTCCTCATTATTTGAGGACATGATCATCATTTTATTATCTCAGTAATTAGTTTATTAGTTGGAGTTAGTTGGGGATATGTCCTATCAACTCCTTATTCAGACAGTCACATTTTAGAGGCTTTCCAGACTACAGTATGTTCAGATAGCTTATTTCAGCTATTTTGGGTATTTCATACCCCTCCCTGATGTTTTATTTCTATCAGATACTATTTCTTAGTTTTGAACCTTATGGACTTTCAGTTCATGTTTCTGCATTATAAAGTATTTTATGCATATACAGGTACAGATATCAGTCATAGGTTACCTTGTGGTCCTTTAGGGTCATGAGCACCTTGTAGTATTCCGGGTACCAGATTTGGGGCGTTACACAAAGTGAATAGTGTGTCAACAAGTTAAGGTAGAGAACATAAGGTCAGGTGGGTTGTATCAATAAATTGATTTACTCAAATAGAAATGGGAGGTGATCAATATGGATTTTGTTATTGGTCTTCCTTGGTCTTTGAACCAATTTGATTTGATTTGAGTCATCATGGAAAGGATGACAAAGTCTGCTCACTTCTTGTCGATGAGGACTACCCTTTCGAAGAAAGATTATGTGTGGTTGTATCTACAGGAAATTATGAAGCTATATGGGAAGCGAAGAAGGACATAAAGTCCAAGTATCTGTATTTGTTTTATGCTCCTGAGATTCGTATGGATGGTATGTGTTCTTCAACATATCTTTATTTTTTGGGTTTGTTAAAGGAAAGATTATTATCTTTGCATAGCTATTTTCAAACTTTATTAAGATGGGGAATATCTTTGATAATGCAAATTACTCATGTGTGTGGTTATCCCTACCTTATCCGTCATAAGAGGACAAATGTTCCTAGTTGGGGGGACTAAAACACCTTGGTTTCTGGACCATAGAAAATTTCCTTGATTTTGGGTTTCTAGGAAAGATACGACTCATACACTTGGGTATGGGTGGTCTAGTCCAGTCATATGCTGACCAGTGTTGGTAGCGGGATGTATTTAGTTATTGGAATGGGTGGTACGAGTCGTATTGGTGGATACAAGGTGTTTGGTTACTTCACTTAACCTTGAACTTGGTGACTTAGGTTGGATCTGAGTACTAGTGTATCACCATAAGCAGTAACCTAGGTACGAGTCATACTCAGGACTCATACAGGGGGATGGTGTTCAAACCTTCTGGGATTCTATTATGCCAGGGGTACAGTTTATAGGTGCTAGTCGTACACTTGAATACGACTTGGTTTTTGGGTGTGTCATATCTTGAATAGTGTTGGGTCCGAGAGGGAAAGCTTAGGGTATGAGAATAGGTACCATTCTGAAACACCCTAATTTCTGGAAGATCTCTGGACCCAATATAACTCATGGGTACAAGCCGTAAGTTGGGGCATGGATGGTATGGTCTAGTTGTATACTGACCAGTGTTGATTGGTGGGATGGATTTTGGTTGCTAGAATGTATACGACTTAGGGGCACGAGTCATATTGGTGGTTATGAATCGTTTGGTTCCTTAACTTAATCTTAGATTTGGTTACTTAGGTTAGATCTGAGTATGATTGGCTCAGCATGAGCTATAAGCCAGAGTATGATTTATACCTAGGACTTGTATGGTGGACAGTGTCTAAATCTTTCTTAGGTTTACAAGGGATATGGATGAAAGGTATAGGTCATATGCTTTGGATACGACTTAGCTAGATGAGTTGTATGTTGGACAGTGTTTAATCCAAAGGTTGAGGCTTAGTAAACGAGTGGCGGGTACCACTCGTATCGAATGGTACAACTCATGAGGGTCAGTCGTACCCTTGTGAAGGGATTTTATACAACTTAAGTTGGGATATTTTTGGACATTTTTCCACTTATCCTAATAAGTTTCCACAACTTCTCTCTTGGGAGGTTATTTACCCTTTTATTCCATTCATTAATAGTTGAAACTCTTCAAAAACACGCTATTATTCTCTTAAAAGCTTTTAGGCAAGGAAAGGTAGGGTTTCAACTATAGGATTGATTTGGGGCTTGTCATGGTGATTTATTTCCATCATTATCTTGGTTTAAGGCATGTTCTCTTCCCTTATTGTTAATTCTAACTTTAAGCATGGTTTTTATGAATGTTTTCATGACTTCATTGATTGTATGATTTTTGTTTTCAAATATGAATTGGGGTTTTGCTATTAAATGGTTGATTATCATTTTACATGGTTTTAATTATGTCTTATGTGCATTAATGGTGGTTTTGGATAATTGGATTGAATGGTAATGGTTTAATAGTGATTGGAATTTGTTTTGGTTATATTATGCCCCCAGTGTGTTTGACAAAATTCCTGTAATGAAATTAAGTATTTTAATGGAACTCTTGCTTGTTTTAAAACTTGGTAAAGGAATTATGCATGGTTTAAATGGCTTGGAAAGGTAAATAGAAAAAATTTTATGCTTGTGGGCTACATGGAATCCCCCAAGTGTTTTAATATGGTAAATAGGAAGGGCACTTGGAAGTCCCTTAAAGCTATATATGGTTGGCTTTGGATAGTACTTGCAAGTATGGTCGTTATGACGATACCACCAAAATGGCCTTGTTTAATAAATTGTAAATGGATTAATTGTTTCTTGGTAATGATTTTAATTGGGTAATAATGGAAGGATGTGTAGCAAAGCCGTGGAAAGTGGAGGTCCCCGAGGGACCAAAACTGTAAACTCATATTTGTCGATTTGAGGTTGGTCTTGGTAACTGTGTGCATGATATCACATTATATTTTGGGGGATGTACTAGTCATCCCAGTTTTTCTTCCCTGTTCATGCGACTACACGCACTGGGGCCCTTACATTTAGGGATCTGAACCTATATATCCCATGGTTGGTTTAGGATAACAAAGCTACACAGCTTAGGTAAAGGTTTTATAGGCTTGCTAATAACGCCCAACTTACACGTTAATTTGAGTGTAATCGGTCATCGTTAATATATTTACCCAACTTTGGAGTCGGGGTCGAATCCACGAGGAACAATGTGAGAGGCAATCAAATTAATTCAAAATGTTAGTTACAAGTTAGATCCAAACAAATGGTACAAAAAGATAAAATGGGGGAGGTGAGTTCCTACACTAATGTTTCTTTTTGGGAGTTTCTAGATAAATTCGGGGCTACAAATTATTAGAGTTTTAACAATTATGCATGGATCTTGGGATTAAGCATTACTAAGGGAGTGACATATGGGAGTTAGACATCAACATAGATTTAGTAAATCAAATATGGGTAGGCTTGGTTATAGATTTTGATGCTAGTCTTTCAACTAAACACCAAACTTTCACCCATTGATTCTTTCAAATACCTGATGGTGTGTTCAACAATTTGCAACCACACCCATGGCATAGTTAGCCTCACATTCACCCTTATGTCTAAGATAGTGAAAATTTAGCAAACTACAAGCATAATTGTCTATCATTGCTTTGGTCCCCATGTCCCTCTTTCAAGGATGATATGAATTCCTAAAGTTCACCTAAAATACTTCTTTCGAAGATAGTATTGAACTTTCTAGAGCTTAGAGCTTTCACTCATCAAACCCATGTGGGTATTTAGAGCTTTCACCTATCAAATCCTAACCAAAATAGCATAGCAAAAGTAGAATCCATAACAAGAACTACCAAATAGATGCTAACAATCACAACCCACACACACTTTAGTCCCTATTCACACATAACCCCAAGAAAGAGATTTATCTACACATAAGATAAACAAGCATAGATATACCCTTAATCTCCACTGAATCAAATTTGTAGAAGATCTAAGCGAATGTAACTTCAAACTTTGCTCTCCCAAAATATCAACAATGGAAGTGAGCAAATCTTCCACTTAGAAAGTCTCCAATGTATTCTTCACCCAAAATTTACACAATATTTTCTTCTCCAAAAATGGAGGCTACAAAGTCTCAAGTTAAACCTAGAAAAATTGGTAAAGAAGGAATGTAATGGAATAGATCATACATCCAATTAGGGTTTGAATCTTTTTTTCAAATTGGGATCATCACGTGAAATTATAGTTTTGCCCTTGGGCTGAACATTTCCACCAAGCCACGATCGCGCAAGTCTGGCTGTGACCGCGGCTACGCGACCGCGATTAACTTCTGCGGTCATAATTAATTGATCATCTTGATTGACTGCAATGCGGACCATGGACCACCACCACGGTAACTGAGACTAGTTAACTACAGGTCTTCAGCTGCACTTTTTCTGCTCCCTTTTGGTCATTTCAAGCTCCAATCCACATCTCTTTATCTTTTCAATTCCTATACCTTCAAAGAGTGGATATTAGTATATTAAATCAAAATTATGACTCATTTACTCATTTGAGACAAGGTAATATACACTAAAATTGAGTGCAAATGAGTGGTAAAATCGCCACTCATCAATACCCCAACTTAATCATCTGCTTGTCCTCAAGCAGCACTCTTTACTATGAGTCACAACATTTATGCCCACATTTCATGCCTTAATGCCATAACGACTTCACCTTGGATTGGAACCACAAATACCTCACTGCACATATGCTATACCAAATTCACAACATCCCTCATTATAAAAAACAATACTTAAAGAATGCTTAAAACTTTAAAGAGCAATCAAACAACAAAGACCAATACTCTAGAAGTGGCTCATCTTTGGCTAGAACTAATCCATCCTCTATTTGCTTCATTATTTAGAAGGTGACAAAAATCACTCACCTCAACTTGTTTTCATGCCCGTCACATAAGAAAGAACAGTTTCACACACCAAACTACCAAACAAGTAACAAGAAATATTAAGGGTAAAATTCTCCCCTCAAAAAAGAAATATCAATGCAACAAGTGTCATGCCATAGGCTTGGCCCTATTTTCAATCACCACTACAAAGAAGGTAAATGTTTGGAGATCTCAAAGGACTTTCTAAGTTTGTAAAGTAGGTTTCATTAGGGTAGGATATCATTTTGGGAACTTATTTATACCCAACCATGAACATTTACATCACACTTTGCAACACTCCTCCTTTCTACTCAGGTCCACTCTACTTTGTTTCTCTCTTTTCTTAAGCCTACTTTTCACATCCTTTGTTCCACTACTTTCCTTTTACTTCTATTTCCTTGCATTTTTTGTGCAAGTCATTCTTTTGTTGAGTCCTTTCCTTTTTCTAAACATTTGTTTTCAACACTTAGGCACATTTGGCATTTTCACTAATACTTTTTAGTCCCAAACTTACTTCCATCGATTTTTACCACCCCCAACTTAGGTTAAAAGCCTAAATTTACATTTTCAAGTTCAAGGAGAGTATGGTTCAAAGAGGGATAAAAAGAAAGGCTCACAGCTTGTAACGTGTTTTCCAAAGAAAGGTAAAAAAGCTCAAAGTGGGTACTAGGGATTGCAATTATGCATGGGTAGGATTTTTAGTCTAGAGTGGGTTCCAAAATCATAAAGAGGGCCTAAGATTATTTCTCCAACCAAATACAATCAAAAGTAGTTTTGAAAGACTAATGGGGCAAGTTCTAGATAACACAAGTATACAAGAGATAAATGCAATATTCTCACCACACATGGCATGCAAAATTCATTAAGGGAGCTCAAATGTCCCTTCCGATGGAAACAAACATGGAGTATTTATTACTATTCACAAGTAAAAAATTTGGGGAACCACAAAAAGAGAAAAGAATTTGCTACAACATTGCTCATGTCCATGCCCTTCATATTTTTCAAAAACTTTGGATGAAGGGGGTTTCTTGATTTTCCATAGCACCATTGACAAATTGTTAACATATGGAGATAACTACAACCAAAGCCTCAGTCTCACATCTTGGCTCAAAATAGGCATACTAACCATATGGCTACTTAGACTCTGCCAATGGTGTACAAAGTGATCCCAACCTTATAAAACAAAATAAAATGCCACAGGTACTTAGACTTTTCTTGGATCTTCGACAGTTGTGCTATGGGTACTTAGAATTCCCCTGCATACTTGTCACAACATCACTAAGATCCATAACAAAATTTAAAGTACATACAAAAAACTAGAAATAAAAGAAAAGCATGATAATCTATAAAACTTGGGCACCATCCAGGTACCCAGGAATGTAGCATCAAAAACATAAGAAGCAATATCCACAACATCATCCAAAATATTCATAAATAGTAATATCTAGTACCACAACCCATAAAAAGGTAAGAGTAAAGAGGACTCCTTGTATCAATATCTCTATCTATCTCTTTCTACTAACTCGGCATCATCAGCTGACCACTCTGTAGGTGCCTTATTCTCACTATCCAATCTCAGTGAAGGTAATGCTTTGTTGGGAGCTAATATAGTGCATTAATTTGCTCTACTCCAAATTTGACCAATTTTCCCTGGATTCTCATTACTGGGTCTTTGAGTGAAACTACATAGAGGTTTGTGTAGAATTCATGCACCCATTGTTCATTTTCTAAGCAGGGTTCAGGGGCAAAACATGTCCACTAGGTTGCAGTGAGACTGGCATGAAATTCTGGAAACTTTTCTTCCATTTTTTGTAAGCTGATACCTCTTTTAAGGAGTAACTTTATTCTGTGGAAGTCTGCAAGATACTGGTGTCGGCATTCTGTAGACATGAATTGGGTATCGTCAAAATCTCCCATTTTTGAGTATTTTAGAATCTATAAAGTGTAACTTAGGCCAATATTTGTGCAAACACATCAAAAACATGCTAGAGTAAGCATATAAGATCATGTGGTAGTGTTATGAAGGGTTTTAGGGTCAGCAAAGATTGTGAAGAATTTTTACTTCCTATCAAAGCATGCTTTCAAATATGGCGATCGCAAACTACTAACCGCGATTGCAGTACTCGAGAACAAATTTGACAAGTTCTGCATATTGTTTAAATTTCAAATTTAATCCCAATCTCTTATTCTAACTAAGCATAGCAACATTTTAAATAGTGAAGTTAATCCTAGAATGTGTGATCATAGCCCCAAATGCAAAGAAATTGATCAAGGAATTCGTAGGGATATTTAATTGAACACAAGGTATACACGGCAATTTAAGCAGCTTAAAGCACAGTTTTGTTTACTTAAAACTTTCCCAATACATATGTACACCAACTACAACAACCAACCATAGTATAATTTTAAACTACGCATGTATTTAGTAACTAAAAGCACTATTCTAGGCTGTATTCTACACTACAGGCTCTATGCATGCATTTATGTTCATAACAATGAGGTAAGGACTACATACAACCCATAAAGATGCAAGTGGATTGAAATAATAATTGGAGATGCCATAAAAACCCAAAGTTAGAGAGAATTTTATAGAGAATTTGAGAAAGGAATTAAGATGAAATAGGAGTCGGAAGGTCACTTTAAGTTGATTAGACTGTGATCACGGTCTATTCCATCATGATCACGATCACAGGGCCTCCGTGATTGCGGTGGCACAGGCTGCGGTTGCGGTAACTGAGACCAAACAACTAGGTTTCCTGTATTTCCTGCTTAGTACAAGTTTCCAATTCCATACATCCCCTTTTTTAAAATCCAATAAAAACTCCTCTCGGCACCCAAATTCTATGGGTTATGCATGCACAACAACAAAACTTCATTCTACTCTACCATACATAGAATAGAAAGGATACGTAACACTTTTTGTGGCATGATGGGTTGCCTCCCATCAAGCGCTTAGTTTAACATCGTAGCCCGATGACTTTTCGATCCCTATTTGTGTCTCCACTTAGAGGATTTGAATTTCTTGCCCAATTTTTATCATTATATCTTTGAGGTGCATTGGGTAAATGTAAGGGCATAGTGATGAATATTATATTATGCCACTTGGAAGACTTAAACCTTTTACCCAACTTTGCATCCATTTTATGATTTCGTACCTTGGGTAAAAAAAAGTGTGCATCAATAGGCCATTCCTTGGACTTAGAGAGTTAAGTTCTTTGGCCATAGATGTGTAGGGCTCCATATTCTTCATTGGAATTTCAAATTCCAAAACATAAGAATGGAGTTCCTTCTCTCCAACTGTCATTATTAACTCAGGTAGATAGACTTTATTCCAATCCAATAAGCATAATATTGACAAGTGGTTAGAATAGGGCCCTTTTCTTAATTTGGGACTTGCATCCAACTTAGCATGCACGCCCCAAAATGAACTAGAGTCTACATCGAAATTTAGCATCGATTCTTCTTTTGGCTCTAGCACCATTTTCTTTATTTGGGCTTCTTCTCCCTTGTATGAGTTGGATGGTTAGGAAGCCATCGATGAATCTTCACAACCAAACTTTTCATCATAGCTTGTTTTATCTTCTTCATAAACCTCCTCTTAGGGAATGGGCAATGTTGTGATATTTGAAAGAGTTATGTCGTTGCCCGATTCCCTTGCCTTTATAGTTGCCTATTGGAACACCTCTTGGGACTTATGTAAGTCTTCAAGATTCTCCCCCTTTTCTTCAACTCGGTCTAAAATAGAAAGTAACTTTGGGTCACATCTGTTGGACTCGGTATGTTGCTCCTTCAAGCTCATAAGAGAAACTAGCAACTCGGTTAGTATAATGGAGGGAGGGGGTATTTGTACTCTCTTCCCAATGTCCTTGTAGATGTCCACACCATACTCCCAATTGGATTAAGATGGTAAAATCTCTCCCTGGGGAGCATATTTACAATTTTTGTTGAAGTGTGGTCCATAACAATACTAACATGGGGGGTCATGATATGACTTCCAATCATTAAACTCATATTTATTAGAAGATTCCATCAAGAAAATTAAAAGTGAAATAAAATCTACCTACAAAGAAAAATCACAAACAAATATTTACAAGATTGTATTCAAGCAAGTAACTAAGATTGAAAACTAACTTAATACACCAAATTGTTCCCTGACAACGACGTCATTTTTTATAACGCTCAATTTATGCGTTAATTTAAGTGTAAGGCGGTCATCATCAATGTATTTACCCAACTTTTGAGTCATAATCGAATCCACGAGGAATAATGCGAGTGGAGATCAAATTAATTTGAAATAATAGCTACAAGTTAGATCCAAACAAATGGTACAAAAAAATAAAATAGGAGAGGTGACTTCCTACACTAATGTTTCTTTTTGGGATTTTCTAGTATAAATTCGGGGCTATGAATAATTACAGTTTTAAAAATTATGCACGAATATTGGGATTATGCATTACTAAGGGAGTGACATGTGGGAGTTAGTCATCAACATTGATTTAGTAAGTCAAATATGGGTAGGCTTGGTTATAGATTTTGATGCTAGTCTTTCAACAAAACATCAAACTTTCACCCATTGATTCTTTTGAATACCTAACGGGTGTGTTCAACAATTTGCAGCCACAACCTCAATCAAGGCAACCCTATTTCTAGGATAACACCCATGGCATAGTTAAGCTCACATTCACCTTTATGTCTAAGATAGTGAAAATTTAGCAAACAACACGTATAATTGTCTATCATTACTTTGATCTCAATATCCCTCTTTTGGGGATGATATGAATTCCTAAAGTTCACCCAAAACCCTTTTTTTGATGATGATATTGAACTTTCTATTTCTTGGAGCTTTCACTCATAAAACCCATACAGGTATTTGGAGCTTTCACCCATCAAATCCCAACAAAAATAGCATAGCAATAATAGAACCTACAAATAAGAACTACCAAATATTTGCTAACAATCACAACTCATACACACATCAATACATATTTAAACATAACCCTAAGAGGGAGATTTTATATACATATAAGATAAAAAAGAATATATATACACATAATCTCCATTGAATCAAAGTTGTAGAATATCTAAGAGAATTTTGATTCAAACTTGCCTCTCCCAAAATATCAACAATTGAAGTGAGAGAATCTTCCACTTAGAAAGTCTCCAATGTATTTTTCACCCAAAATTTATACAATATTTTCTTCTCCAAAAATGGAGGCTACAGAGTCTCAACTAAACCTAAAAAAATTGGGGAATAAGGAATGTGATGGAATGAATCATACATCCAATTAGGGTTTGAGTCTTTTTGTTCAAATTGGGATCAGCACGTGCAATTATAGTTTTGCCCTTATGCTGAACATTTTTGCCAAGCCACAATCACGCAAGTCTGGCTGCGATCGTGGCTACGTAATCATGATTGAATTTCGTGGTCGCGATTAATTGACCATCTTAACTGATCGTAACCCATGGACCGCAACCACGGTAACTAAGGCTAGTTTACTGCAGGTCTTTAATAGCACTTTTTCTGCTCCGTTTTGATTATTTCAAGCTCTAATCCATATCTCTTTGTCATTTCAACTCCTATACCTAAAAAGAGTGTATATTAGTGCATTAAATCACAATTATGACTCATTTACTCATTTGAGACAACGTAGTTTGCACTAAAACTAAGTGCAAATAAGTGGTAAAATTGCCGCTCATCACTGATCCCCTTTCTAGACATAGTTATATCTATATATATATATATATATGGTTGTGTTCATATAGATGGTTTTACTAGGTTTTATAAATGGTATTATTTTATCCTTATTTTGAGATCATGCTAGTGTTCACCTGCTAACCCATCTTTTGGTGGTTGTATACCCATGCTATGCAGGAACAGACCATTCTACTCCTCCTACATAGTGATTGACTTGGGTATCAGTATTTGGACTGAAGTGGTGATCTTTCATCCTTTCAGAAGGGTCAATTTATTATTATGGATATTTTCTAGATACTTTGATTTTATTTTAGATATATGTTTTGGCCATGGTTTGGGGCATATCCCAACCTGATTTTATTACTCTTTTGGTTAGAGGATTTATGGTAATATTATTGGTTGAAATAGGTGGGATCAGTATTGGTGTCATCTTTAGCTTTGGTATTGGTATTGAGGTTGGACTCATTGGACATAATTTCTCATTGTTCAATCATATTTTATTTTAGGATTAATTATACTATATTTTGGAACATCTTTGGTTATAGCCTAGTTTATGGCCCTTGTTTTGGTATTAGTTTGGTATGGTTGGATCATTGGTATAGCGTGGTTAGACTCAATTGGTTCGGTCACAGTCTTGATCTTATTCCAGAGTCTTTATGTGAGTTGTTAAATTATCTTATTTCATGTTTCAAATTTAGACAACTTAGGGCAGCCGTTGGAGGTTGGGTTGGGTAATGGGGGCAGTCTTCGGTCCCTGTTAGATTTGGGACGCCCATTATGATAAGGCCCCTGGTTGGTTCACGTCAAGTTAGTATCAGAGCCTAAGTTATGGTCAATTGGGAGTCCACAAAGCTGTGACTAGTAGAGTCTCTATTAGTAGTGTGTAACGCGTCATACTCATAAGGAAGAGGCTACAAGGCATTTAGGAATGTCTCAATTTCTTGGTATTCTATTCTCAATTTGGATTCTCAGTCCTGGAATCTTTTTTAATCTTTGTGTGCTCATATTTCAGATAATGCCTCATAGATCTAGAATACAAAAAAATTCTTCTATCCCATCTAGGGGTAATGCTTAAGGGATGCATCCTACTTTTGGGGTTCATCTTCGATCTCATGGTCCTATCCCTAATAGATTTAGACTTTAACCTGTTACTACTACTTCTTCTTAAGGAGAGGTGACTAATGCAAAATTTCATCAATCTATTCATGTTATTACTTAGATGGTTAATGCTTAGGCTGAGCGGGGTGCGATGGGTGCTTTGTCTTTTAAAGCCAAAAGGGTTGGCCAATTTATGAAGATGGGTCCTCCTACTTTTTCTAGAGTGAAGGTGAGGAGTATCCATAGGGCTTCTTAGATAAAATAAAAAAGATTTTAGGTGATGAATGATACCAATGTGGAAGGTGTAAACTTTGTAGCTTATCAGCTCAAAAATGTTACATATTAGTGGTATAAAGAGTAGGACAGAGATAGGGGTGATGTAGAAGAATCAGTATTGTGGGATACTTTTTCTAAGGCCTTTTTGGATCATTTTGTTTCCCCAAGAGTTGAGGAAAGCAAAGATAGAGAAGTTTGTGAACCTCAAGCAGGGGAGGATGTCTATCAAGGAATATGCATTGAAGCTTCACCAATTGTCAAGATATGCTCCTAAATTAGTTGCTAACACACGGGCAAGAATGAGTAAATTTTCTTCTGGGTTGAATCGGGATCTGATTTTGGAGAAAAAGACCGCCTTGCTAATTAAAGGTATAGACAGGGTAAGAGGAATAGGTTTTCTGACCAGGGAGGTGCTCAGTCTTAGGGTGGTGTAGATGGTGGCAAATGGAAAAATAAGAAATGAGGGAGTTCTAGATCCTTTTCTTCTTCTATTGCTCCTTACCAATCAGGTGACAGGCATCATTAGGGAGGTGATAATTTCCAGGCATAGGGTGCCCAATCTTAGGAAAGCAGAGTTCAATCAGTTTCTTCATACCCTTCTTATAGGTTCTATGGTCATCCACATCGGGGTTAATAAGATGAAAAAAGGGACAAATTCTTCAAATTTGTCCAGGAAGGCCATCGGCTCAGGGATTGACCTGTTAATATGGTTTCTACAGAGGTGAATAAGATTCATGTGGCTTCATCTTCTACCTCTACACCTGGATTTTTTGCATCTACTTCTATTATTTCTCCTAGTTTTAGTGTTGGTCAGAATAGGTTTTATGCCTTAGCATCCCAATAGGAATCTGAGGCATCACCTGATATCGTTACTAGTATGTTATAGCTTTTCTCTCATGACATATATTATTTGCTTGACCCAGGGTCCAGTTACTTCTATGTGACTCCTTATGTGGTTGTATCTTTTGGTTTTGATCCAGAAGTTATTTTAGATCCATTTTTTATTTCTACCTAGGTAGATAACTCGGTTATTACTAAGAGAGCCTATAGGTGAGTGTGGTATCTGTCGATGGCAAGCAGACCTTGGTGGATTTGTTTGAGTTGGGAATGGTGGATTTTGATGCCATTCTGGGTATGGATTGGTTGCAATCTTGTTACACATCATTTGATTGTCGGACCCATAGGGTTATCTTTAGATTCCCTGGTGAGCCGGTTATAGAATAAAAGGGTACTTCTTTAGCTATTAGGGGGAGATTTATTTCTTATCTTAGAGCTCAGAGGTTAATCTCTAAAGGTTTTCTTTATCACTTGGTCTGAGTTAAAGATTTTAACTCAGAAGGTCCTTCTTTCTAGTCGGTTCCAATGGTTAATAAATTTCCAAAGGTCTTTTCGGATGATCTTCCTAGTGTTCCTCCGAATAAGGAAATAGAGTTTGGTATTAACTTGGTCCAGATACTCATCCAATTTCTATTCCTCTATATAGAATGGCTCCAGCTGAGTTGAGGGAACTTAAGGAGCAACTTAAGGATCTTAGAGATATGGGGTTTATTCATACTAGTATATCTCCATGGGGTGCACTGGTATTTTTTGTGCGTAAGAAGAATAGTTCCCTCTAGATGTGCATTGACTATAGGCAGTTGAACAAGGTGACGGTTAAGAACAAGTATCCTCTTCCAAGGATAGATAATTTGTTTGATCAGTTCCAAAGTGCCAAGTTTTTTTCTACAATAGATCTTTGGTTTGGGTACCATCGCTAAAGATTAAGGAGGTGGGTATCCCAAAAATGGATTTTTGTACTCGATATGGGCACTTTGAGTTTTTGGTGATATCATTTGGATTGACTAATTCTTTGGCGGCATTTATGAACCTAATGAATAGGTTTTTTATCAGTATTTAGATCTTTTTGTTATTGTTTTTATTGATAACATTTTGATTTATTTAAAGAGTGAGGTGGATTATGCTAATCACCTACGTGTGGTATTGCAGACCTTAAGGACAACAGTTGTATTCCAAGTTCTCCAAGTTTGAGTTATGGTTAAATGTTGTAACTTTTTGGTTCATATTATTTATAGTGAGGGGATCATAGTGAATTCGCAAAAGGCTGTTGTAGTGAATAGGTAGCCTAGACCCACAACTTGATCTGACATTTAGAGCTTCTTAGGTTTAGTCGAGTACTATAGGCGGTTTATGGAAAGATTTTCATCGATAGATGCTCCTTTGACTAAGTTAACTCAGATGAAGAATAAGTTTCTTGGTCAGATGCTTGTGAAGAGAATTTTTGAGAAATTAAAGGATAAGTTGACTTTGACTCTAATTCTAACTTTGTCGGGAGGAAATAATGGCTTCGTGGTTTATTATGATGCATCTTGGGTGGGGCTTGGATGTGTCTTGATGCAGCATCAGAAGGTAATTGCCTATGCTTCCAGGTAGTTAAAGGTAACTGAGATGAATTATCCTACTCATGATTTAGAGCTATTGGCAGTTATGTTTGCTTTGAATGTATGGTCTCATAATTTGTATGGTGTGCACTTGAATATTTTTTCTCATCATAAGAGTCTACAGTATATGTTTACTAAAAGGGAGCTTAATCTTAAGTTGAGAAGATAGCTTGAACTCCTCAATGACTATGATATAAGTCTTCACTATCACCTAAGTATGGCTAATATGGTTACTGATGCACTTAGCAGGTTATCCATGGGAAATTTGGCTCATGTGGAGGAAGGTAAGCAGGAATTATTGAAGGATATTCACTGTTTAGCTAATCTTAGAGTTTTCCTCTTGGACTCCAAGGATGGTAGTGTGATGGTACAAGAAGTGGTTCAATTGTCTCTTGGTTTGGAGACTAAGGAGAAGAAAGTGTTAGAACCTATCTTGATGAAGATCAATAGTGACGTTGGTATGAAAAAGATAGTGGTGTTTGAGATCGTGGTGATGGTAATTTATAGTACCAAGGGAGGTTGTCTGTTACTAATATCGATGGTTTACGACCAAGGATTTTGGATGAGGTATGTTAGTCTCGCTATGTTGTTTATCCTGGATCGATAAAGATGTATCATAATCTCAAGAAGATCTATTAGTAGAATGGCATGAAGAGAGATGTGGCTAATTTTATGTCCAAGTGCATAGCGTGTCAATAGGTTAAGGTTGAGCACATGAGGCCAGGAGGTTTATATCAAGAAATTGATTTGCCCGAGTAGAAATTGGAAGTGATCAATATGGATTTTGTTATCGATCATTCTTGGTCTCAAATCAATATGATTCAATTTTGGTCTCGTGGATAGGATGACTAAGTCTGCCCACTTTTTTCCAGTATGGACTACCTTCTCCGTGGAGGATTATACAAAGTTGTATCTTCAGGAGATTATGAAGCTACATGGAGTGCCTATTTTGATTATTTTTTATCATGGCATGCAATTTACATTTCACTTCTGGTGATCTTTTCAGAAAGGGTTGGGGATTATGGTGAGTTTGAGTACTGTTGTCCATCTGGAGATGAATGGGCAAGCAGAGAAAACTATTCAGACATTAGAAGATATGCTTTGAGCTTATGTGATTGATTATGGTAGCAATTGGGTTCAGCATCTAACTTTGGTGGAGTTGGCTTACAACAATAACTATCATTCTAGTATTGGTATGGTCCCTTTTAGGACATTATATAGTAGGAGGTATAGATCTCATATTGGTTGGTTTAAGCTTGGTGAGGTGGATATATTTGGTCCCGACTTGGTTTACCAGACTATGAAGAAGGTGAAGGTGATTCGGGAGAGGCTTAAGGTTGTCTAAAGTTTCCAAAAGTCCTATGTGGATATTAGGCACAGGGACTTGGAGTTTGATATTGGGGATAAGGTTTTCCTCAAGGTATCTCATATGAAGGGAGTAACGCAGTTTGGTAAGAGGGGGAAGCTTAGTCCCCTGTATGTTGGTCCTTATGAGGCTTTGCATAAAATTGGTAACATTGATTATAAGTTGGAGTTGTCTTCTATCTTAAGCATGGTTCATCCAGTCTTTCATGTTTCCATGTTAAGGAAGTGCATTGGTGATCTTTCTTTGGTTGTTCCTTTGAAAGGATTGGGTATGTTGTATTCTTTGTCTTATGTAGAAATTCTAGTTGAGATCTTGGATAGGTAGGTTCGTCAGTACGGGCCAAGGATTTGGATTCGATTAAGGTTCTATGGTAGAACGATAAGGTGGAAGAAGCTACATGGGAAACAGAGGAGGACATAAAGTCCAAATATTCGTATTTGTTTTCTGCTCCCGGGATTTGTGGGGAAGGTATGTGCTCTTCAACACATCTTTATTTTTTGATTTTGTTAAAGGAAAGTTTAATATATTTGCATCCTTGTTTTTACACCTTGTTAAATATTGGAAATATATTTGATAATGCAAATGACTCGTATGGTTACCCCTACCTAGTCCATCATTTAGGGACAAATGTCCCTAGTGGGGGAGACTGAAACATCGAGGTTTCTGGATGTTAGAAAATTTCCTAGAATTCTGATCTCTGGACCCAATACGAATCATGGGTATGAGCCATATGTTGTGGTAAACATGTTATGGTCCAGTCGTACACTGACTAGTGTTGGTTGGTGGGATGGATTGTGGTTACTGGAATGGTTAAAACTTAGGGTATGAGTTGTATCACTGGTTATGGATTATTTCATTCCTTAACTTAATCTTAGACTTAGTTACTTAGGTTGGATCTGAGTATGAGTGGCTCACTATGAGCCGTAATCTAGGGTACGAGTCATACCTAGGTCTCGTATGGTGGATAGTGTCTAAATCTTTCTTGGGTTTAAATTTGCCTGGGATATTAATGAAGGGTATAGATTGTATGCTTTGGATACGACTTGGTTGGATGAGTAGTTTGTTAGAGAGTGTTAATCCAAGGGTTTAGGCTTAGGATATCAGTGGAGGGTACCATTCGTATCAAAGGGTACGACTCATGAGGGTCAGTCGTACCCCTATGACAGGATTTTGTACAACTTAAGTGGGGATATTTTGGACATTTTTTCACTTATCCTAACAAGGTCCCACGACTTCTAACTCTCTTGGGAGGTTATTTACCCTATTATTCCACTCATTAACACTTGAAAACTCTTCTAGAATACTCTATAATTCTCTCAAAAGCTTTTGGGCAAGAGAAGCTAGGGTTTCAACTAGAGGATTGATTTGGGGCTTGTCTTGGTTATTTTATTCCATCATCATCTTGGTTTAAGGCATGTTCTCTTCTCTGATTGTTAATTCTAACTAGAAGCATATTTTTTATGAATGTTTTCATGACTTGATTGATTGTATGATTTTGGTTTTCAAATACGAATTAGGGGTTTTGATATTAAATTGTTGATTATGGTTTTCTATGGTTTTAATTATGCCTTATGTGCATTAATGGTGGTTTTGGATAATTGGATTACATTGGAATGGTTTAAAGGTAATTGGAATTGGTTTTAGTTATATTATACCCCCAATGTTTTTAACAAAATGCCTATGATAATGTTTTTATTGCATTGAGTATTTTCATGGAACTCTTGCTTGTTTTAAACTTGGTAAAGGAATTATGCATGGTTTAAATGGATTGGAAAGGTAAATGGATAAATGGTTATTCTTATGAAGTACATGGAATCCCCCAAATATTTTAATATTGTAAATGGTAAGGGCACTTGGAAGTCCCCTTAAACCTAGATATGGTTGGCTATGGATAGTACTTGCAAGTATGGTCGGCATGACAATACCACCACTAGATAGCCTTGGTTCATAAATGGTAATAGGATTAATTGGTTACTTTGTACTATTTTTAATTGGGAAATAATGGTGAGATGTGTAGCAAGGTCGTGGAAGGTAGAGGTCCTGGGAGGACCAAATCTGTAAACTCATATTTACCAATATGAGATTTGTCTCGGTGATCGTGTGCATGATGTCACACTATATGTTGGGGGATGTACTAGTCATCCCAGGTTTTCTTCCCTGGTCGTGCGGCTACATGAACTAGGGCCCTCTCAGCAAGGGGATCTGAACTTATATAGCACATAGGTGGTTTATGACGGCAAAGCTACACAGCCCAGGTAAAGATTTTAAAGGCTTGTTGAACCTGGTCCCCTTTCCCGACATGGTTATATATATATGTATGGTTATGTTCATATGGATGGTTTTACTTGGTTTTATAAATAGAATTATTTTATCCTTATCTTGAGATCATGCTAGCGTTCACCTACTAACCCCTCTACTAGCAACTGTATACCCATGCTATGTAGAAACTGACCGTTCTACTCCTTCAACATAGTGATTGACTCGGGGATCAGCATTTGAACTGAAGTGGTGAGCTTCCATCCTTTATAAAGGATATATTTCATGTTATGGATATTTTTTAGACACATAGATTTTATTTTGATTATTCATTTTGCCCATGGTTGTGGAAATGTCCTAACCAGATTTTATTACTCTTTTGGTTAGAGGCTTTATGGTACTGCTATGGGTTGGAATGGGCAGGATCAGTATTAGTGTCAACCATAGCATTAGTATTGGTATTGAAGCTGGCATCATCAGACATAATTTTTCACTGTTCTATCATATTTCATTTTGGGATTAATTATACTATGTTTTGGAATATCTTTGGTTATGACCCTTGTATTGGTATTTGTATGTTGTGGTTGGATTGTTGGTATGGGATGGTTGGAATCGGTTGAGTCGATTACGGTTGTGATTTTATCCCAGAGTCTTCATGTAAGTTGTTACACTATCTTGTTATATTCTTGAAATTCAGCCAACTCAGGGTAGACGGCTTACGGTTGGGTTGGGTAATAGGGGTTGTCTCTGGTCCCGGTCAGACTTGGGACGCCCATTACAACAAGGCCCCCGATTGGGTCGTATCACACTTGTACAGGTTGGGTACGACTCATAAGGGCCAGTTGTACCTTATAATGGGAATTAAATGTAGTTTAAGTAAGGACAATCTAGAAATTTCTCCACTTATCCTAATAAGTTCCCACGACTTATATTGTACTTGGGAGGTTATTTGCCCTACTATTCTATTCTTAAAAACTTAGAAAACACTCTTAAATTCTCTCTAGGGTTCTTGGGCAAAGGAAGCTAGGATTTCATCTTAAGGAGTAAATTGGGGCTTGTCTTGGTGATTTCTGTTAATCACCGTCTTGGTTTAAGGTATGTTCTCTTCTTTCATTATTTGTTACAACTAAAGGCATAGATTTTATACAAAGTTTTCATGATTTGAATATTGTATGTTTTGGGTTTTCAAATATGATTTGGGGGTTTGGGCTATAAATGTTTGGTTATGGTTTTCCCATGTTTTAATTATGTTTTAATGGTGGTTTTGGTTAATTGGATGCATGGGAATGGTTATTTGGTAATGGATTTTGGTTTTGAAATTATTATGCCCCAAGGTATTTGATAAAATGCCTAATAGAATGTTTTTACTAGATTGTTGAGCTTTCAATGGAACTTATGCATTCTTTAAACTTGATAATCGAAGCCTAAATGGTTTAAATAATTTTGGAATGGTTTGGCTTCATAAACATACTTGAGTGGTACAACGAAATCCCCCAAGTTAATATGGTAATAAATACTTGTGGTGTACATGGAAATCCTCTAAATTAATTGTATAACATGGTCTATGGGTACATGGGAATCCTTTGATTACTAAAAGGTTTGGCTAAGAAAAATGCATGCAAGTGATAGTTGGTATGACAATACCACTACTAATAACCTTGGTTAATAATAATGGTTTAGTTGGTTGGGAATAGTTTTAATTGGGCAATAATGGTAGGGTATGATAGCTAACCGTGAAGGTGGGAGTTCAATTAACAAAAACTGGAAATTGATGTTTGCCGACATGAGGGGTAGAGAATGGCGACCCTTTTATAATACTCATGAGGTACACGGAAATCCTCTAAGTACACCATACATATGTATCATGGAGGTTGAAGTGTACATAGGAATCCCCGACTCTTATGGTATCTTTGGTCCGTGCGGCTACATGCATTCGTGCTCGTTCAGGGGGTTACACTAGACCCATATAGCCTGTGGATGGTTAGGACTGTTAAGCTTTGCATACCCAGTTTAAGGATTTTAAATGCATGCTAAACCTAGTTTCCTTTCACGGTATGGTTATATATATATGTGTGTGTGTGCGTGTGTGTGTGTGTATGGTTTGTATTCATATGGTTGGTTTACTTGGTTTTACTGGTTGGCATTATTATATCCTTATTCTGAGTTCATGCAAGCATTCACCCGCTAACCCATCTTCGAGCGTTGTATCCCCACGCGATGCAAGAACCGACCATTCTACTCCTCCTGCTAAGCATTCAGACATTCGGGGTCATCTTTTGGATTGAAGTGGTGAGCTTCCATCTTTTCCGAAGGCTTTATTTCATGGATGTTATTCTATACTTTGGTTTATTTATGGTTATTGGTTTTGGCTATGGTTAGGGGGTGGGCACGTACCAACAGGACTTTTAGTATTCTTTGGTTAGAGACTTTTGTGGAACTACTATGGGTTGGCATGGATGGGATCCGTATTGGTGTAAGCCTTAGTATTAGCATTGGTATTGGGGCTGATACTGTTAGACAAAATTTCTAACTGTTCCATCCTTTTATGTTATGTTATGGAACATAGTTTTGTTTTATTTGGTATGGTTTCGATTTATGGTTTGGCACATTTCAGATTGGGTCCGAGCGGTTGGACTCAGTTAGGTCGGTCTTGGTTGTAGCCTATCCCAAAGTTTAGAACAAAATAAATTTTTTATCTTTTTATATGCTCGAAATTCAACCAGCTCAGGGTAGGTAGCTGGAGGTTGGGTTGGGTAACGGGGGTGGCCGTTGATCCGGGTCGGACTTGGTATACCCATTACGAAAAGGCCCAAGGTCGGATCATGTCACAAGGTTCATGAACTCCTCTACCTTATCCTCCCCTATATCAAGAGGAAAGAACTTGTCTAGGAAAGTCGTCTGAAATATATTCTAAGTTATTGAGGTTATGTTCTCTCTCCTACTTCACTTCCACATCATGACCCAATCATCAGCTACATCTTCTGCCGATAGAATGCCAATTCCACATTCTCATCTTTCTTAACATATATAATATAAGTAATCTTCTTCACTTTACTAATGAAAAACTATAGGTTCTTATTCACTTTCGACACATAGAACTCATGTGGATTCATTCTCATAAAATCAAAAAATCTGGTGGTAGCTAGATTTCAATTTACTGAATTGGGACTGATGTTGTTGGTTACCCCGATCATTTACATTTACAACCTGAGCTAATATTTGGAAAGTAGCTCGAAACTCAGCATGGGAGACATTCTCATTCAAGGGGTCTGCAGATGGTAGTGGGGTTGGCTAGTCCCTATTTCTATGGGCATAAGATTAGCGAGGAGGCATTATCTATCACGTGAGAGCACGAGTTAGAAAAGATAGATATAAATTCAAAGCATGATAGAGATCATGAAATAAAGGATGGTTCCCAATACATTCTGTAGCCACTTTCTCATGAGTGTGGTGCACTTCACACCTACAATCAAGCCTCTACGTAATATGGCTTGTCAGACTCCATAGGGCTCTTTAAACCTTAGGCTTACCAAGTTTGTAATGACTTAGGATGCCCCCTGGACATCACACGATTAATAGGACTACAAGTATCCCAAAGCTAACTAATGATATCCACTCAACACTACACCCTGATAAAATAAACTCATATTAAAAGTGGAAATAAATAAACTTATAAAACTAAGTTTACATCGATAGACCATCTCACAAAATGTTATAAACTTAAACCAACCAAACTTTTGAGAAACTGAAAGAAATATATCATCTGACTAGCCTTGACAAGCCTCTAACTAATACTGAAGAGCCACTGGAACAGTCCCCAACTGACCTAAACTAAAAACTTATAGTCTAAATTGATTAAATTGAATATTTACAAGTCAACATAAAATTGGCCCTTAAACCATGAGGACTCGCCAACTAACGAGATATAACTGTGGGTGATTGGGGCTAATCATACTATTG
Organism: Capsicum annuum; assembly: GCF_002878395.1. Lineage (NCBI taxonomy): Eukaryota > Viridiplantae > Streptophyta > Magnoliopsida > Solanales > Solanaceae > Capsicum > Capsicum annuum. Next base: position 82,053,193 of record NC_061121.1, read on the forward strand.
AGGACGAACTCCAAAACCAACATTATGATACAATGTAACCACACAAACATATATGTGGTCAGTACTTCTATAATGCACTGAGTATATGGGGGTGAATGCAATTAGTAAAACTAATATATATATTATGAACTAAAAACATGCATGCTAAGTGCAAATGGACTCACCAAGGTACTAAATTAAACTAAAAATTGAATATCATAAAGAATGAAAAGCAAAGCATAATCTGATAAACGATTTGAGTCACTACACTTAGTTTCTGAAACTTATCTTTTTTATGGGAGATTCTTATAACCGACCTAAATCATGTGAGCTAGTATGGATTCCAACGTTTGACCCATGTTGAGGAGGGATTTTCTACCCTTGTCTTCTATATAGAACCTAAAATGAACTAGAGTAATCACTAAACTAAGCCCTTTGGGGCAAAAAGACACTATCTGGTGTGTTCCCTTATACCTATGGTGGCACGTAGTTTCTAGGAAATAGAATGAGTTGAACCCACATTCCCTCTCGGTGGTAAATTATATTCCCAAAATATATATAGTGGTGCTCCTAGTATATGAAATTCACCTTAAATTAAGCATATGAGTTTATCAATTTAAAAAACTGATTATCCTTTTGTTAATATATCATACTCATGAATAACTGTGTCAATTCATATCATGTCTAAAATCATAAGATCAAAACTTAAATCTGAATCATACTGTAATAATTTAAAATATGAAATAGTAAGATTGAACTTCTTGAAACTGAGAGAATCATACTAAAATCAGATTATCTTACTAGTAAATTGACCAAATCCTATACATTTATCAACTCAAGAAACTTTATGTCAAAATACTAGAATTCAACTCATAGTAGCAATCGTGTTATTAAAAACATGAGTTAAGGTAAATTCTTGTATTATCTAAACTTTAAACACATGATAGTGTCATAGTTTTGAAAACATGAAAATAGGGTATGACCCTAGCCATCAAATCTCTAAAACTCATTAAAAAAAACTCAACTTTTGAGCATAAAGATGAAAATTTATCCTTTTTCAAACCTCATACACCTGAAATTTAAGAATTTCCTTGAGAGAAGTTTGAATGCTTGAATTTTGATGAAGCAATTCCTCCTTTGTGTTCTTGAAGGTTTTGAGAGAAGGTGAATAGTGTATAAGGATTTATGAGAGCAGGAAAATGGGTTTATTATGGTTGGGAAATCATTTAAGTGGTTAAAGACCAAAAGTCCCTAAAAAAATTAAAGGAAAAACTAAACATTGACATTTTTGCGCCCTTGGGCATGTCACGCCCTTATTGCACCACAATAATGGAGTGGCACTTCCTTATTGTAGACAGCAGCCGGTGCGGCATTCCCTTATCGTGTAATGCCACTATTTTTTACATAAGGGTGTGTCATACCTTCGTGGCATGTCCGAAATGGAGAGCCTTACTATTTTGGAGTCCCAAAATATGTTCCGAAAATTGTGAAACACTTTTCTAATGGTCCCGTTATCATTCCATATCATTATTCAACTCAGAAATTAGAATAAAATGCGACAAAGCTATCAAAATAAAATCTTTGGAATCTAGGGTCTAACAATAACATGGTAAACTAATGCTAGACTAAGTAATAAACATGTGTTGAATGATATGTTGAGTAACTGAATACAAGGTCACGCAACTATCTAAATCTGAACTATAGACTGAGGGAGATACCATTAACCGACATACACTAATGTAAGCTAATCGAGGTCCAACCTATAACCCCAGTTGAATTAGTGTTCAATACCTAACCAAGAGAATGGATACTAACTAATGTAGATCTACTAAACTGATGTCTTAAAGGACAAAGGTGTTAAGCCTGATTTGATAGGTAACCCTTTAGAACCTACAGTGGCTTCATAGTTCTAAGACTTAGGGAATTCTACTAAAGGTATCATCATACCTGGCAGGTGAGCCTTCATCCCTGCATCGGTTCGGTGCTAAGTACTACTCTAAACTAAATATTAACAGATAACTGGAATTCTCAATAATATCAATATTTTGAAGACTGAAATAATTATTTTATCCGAAAGCATTAAAATCATAAAAACTAAAGGATCAAATATTCATATTTACATGCATGAAATCCTAGGGCATCGGGTGTTCATAACCCGCCATCTTAGAAGAATGCAACTATTATGACAATTATCATAAACAAAATGAAATACAAAATTTTTAACTGGAGTCTAAAATCATGAATTATATATTACAATGATTATTAATAATTATAAGTATGTGATAATATTGAAACTCATGGGGTAACATGGGTCTATGGCTCAATTATGACAAGGAACTGAAGTATAAAGGAATTCATACCACGAATGAACACTGGGCTCTTAAGGAGGATTTAAACTGAGGAATTTATGTTAAATTAAGGACTCAGGGGCTGAAAGGACACCCAAATATCAAATCCCACATCCCTAGAGATAAGAACCTTGATGAAATCGTTGAACTTAGAGATTGAAGTTGAAGAACCCTAACTCTGCCTTGGGAAAGAATATTGTCTCTTTCTCTATGATTTTGCTAACTGTCGATTGTAATAGGAGGAATAAGTGACTTAGTGTAATATTAGGGTTAATAATCCACTTTGAATAGCTTAAGTGACATAATTTTAATGTTAAAATAGTGGTATAATACTGATATGCTTTTTAAATTCATAAATGAAAAAACTACAGAAGGTGACATACGGGCTATCCCACGATTGCGGGACCCACATATGATCATCGGTGGTCCTCGTGGTTAGGTGGAAATTTAAGGCTTATTGGACTCCATCAGGTGCGCCTTGGTATTACTCGTGAGACCCACCCATGATCTTACCTTGGTTCGTAGGTAGTCCAAGATGAATGAACTTTAGGAGTCAAGATCGTTCCCAAGATCATGGTTTCTAACTAAGATCAGGCCTAAGATCGTCGTTTTTAACCATGATCATGGTACTTTTTTTATGGTTGGAAGGCATACTTGTAAACTTTCAGGTGTTTGGGCTATTTTATGCAGATGATTGGATTATACGATTGTACAATCTAACCATAATCGTGGTTACGATCGTACTATCTCACTGTTGGACAGTCATTCACTAAAATGGTCATAATTCTTAGCTCCAGAATTGGATTACAGCAAAATTGGATGAGTTAGAAAGGAGACTCAAATACCATACATTAGTGGGTCTGGAGCTCAAAAATATTTCAAAACCTAGGAATTAGTCTCATATGAAGTTTACTATATGGAGATTCTTTGCAAAAAAAAAAAAAAATCACTAATAAGAAAGGTTTCAACTTGGCTATGAGCAAGGAGGTACTTGTGTCCTTAATACATGTCTAAATCACTTCTCATACTATCAAAACATGATGCTTGAGTTTACATGTACTTGAAGCTTGGTTCTAATCTTAACTTTGATATTCGAAGTGTTACACCTAGATTTGAGAATATTATTAATATTGAGCGTGTTTGTGAATATTTTAAAATTAGAATTTGGTAAAAAGTTATTTTTTGTTGCAATCCTAAAATGTTTAACTATTTGTAAAAAAACATTTAGTTACAATACTCTCGCATATGCATTTATTTTAAAAGAGTTTTATAATTTATTACTATTTTAAAGGAGATAGTAATTCTAATATGTTGACAAACTATTATTACGAATGTTAGGCTTTATTAAAAATAACTTTTTATTAATTATAATATATTTAAAAGGCTAAAATTATTTTATGATTAAACCTATACAACATCCAAATACATAAATCGGATAGGAATAAGGGTATGTGGCACCACCACTTACATGTGGAAGTGGTGGAGAAAGGAAATAAGTGGCATATTCAAAAGGTGCCACTCATCTTTTCTATATGGTTGCCACCAGTAAATTAATATAAATTAGTAGGTGCCATTTATTTATTTGGCTAAGCGTTTGTGATATCGTATGTATATGTAAGATTAGTACAGAATTCTCATTCGTTACTAATGATGACTAAATATAAATCTGTCATACTCTTCTCATTTATTCTTAATTAAATTCATTACAAAATTTAATTCATAGTCGTTACATAGAGTTATTCAAATTTGAATCCAAGGTGTGTAAAGTATCCCTTTAGATTCATAATTTTCGGTCTAGCGTGCTATCGAAAATTTGGTTATTCAAGATCCACTTTGACATGTCTGTTATTACATTACACTAAAGGTTAACGGGTACATCTTCTGGAGTACAATCCAATTCTCTCGTTATGTGTTTCAACATTCTAGAATCTAGAGTTCTTTTGGCTGCTATATGAAGCAGAACTACTTGATGTGAGTATTATGATTTTATTGAGAATTTTAAGTGGAGTGAATGACAACTTAAATAGACCATTTGTTACTCTTTCGAGATGCTATAAAGTATTATAGGCCTTTTAAGTTGTTAGCATGGTCTATTATGCACATGATCGTTGGTAGTTAACATTATGCGTTCAAAAATGAAACTTGAATTTTTATAGAATCAAAATAGAAATGATTTTAGAATTTGATCATTTCTTAGATTCTGTTGAATTGTATCGAATCCATTTTCGATTTTAAAGCCTTATAAAACTTTTTCTTTTTACTTTAATTTAAGTTTAACTCATTAGATTCAGTAATATATTAATTCACATAATATCTTGAATGATTATCTTTCACCACGTAACTTGTTTGCGCGGTGATAAAAAAACATCATTAATTTTCTAACTTTCTTATAATATGTTTCATTATATATTCAAATATATAAAATTCTTTTTTATCTTCAGGTTTTAATAAAATAACAACTATAAAATATTTTTTTATAAAAAAAAAAATATACTCAACAAAACAAAGAAAGAAAGAAAGAAAGAAAGGAAGGAAAAAGATCAAGAAAATTGATCTCTGAATATATAATTTTAAACACACAGTTTTGTTATTTTGTATATTTAAGATTGTTTACATAAGTATTACTTATTCCATAACGTTAGAGAAGAAGAATATATAAAATAGAGAAGAATGCAATAGTAGGGGGTGCGGATTAGGCACGGTAACTTTACTAGATGATAAATAGTTATTAGGTAGGGGTGCGGATTAGGCGCGTAACTTTATTAGATGATAAATAGTTATTAGGTAATAAGTATTTATTTTTAAGTAAATTATTTCGTGTATATTATTGGTTGGTTTAATTTTTATTTTTATCTTCTTAACTTAAGATGTTTTATTAATTCATATTCTATTTAAATTATCTAATGTTTTAGGATCTTCGTTAGTACTGTGTAATCTTTTGTATTCTAGGTATAAACTATATAGTTTAGTTTCGATATTTTTTAATGATTTATTCTTTTTGTAAAATGTGTTCATTAATTTGTGTAGTTTATTATTTTATCCTATTGAAATTTTAGCAATTTTTGTGTAGTATTTTACTCTAACTTTGTTATATTCAATACGTAGGTTTATGTTCTTTATCTGATTAACTAGTATTTGTTGTTCATGTATAAGTAATTTTTCATCTGTATTAAATAATTTTTCGTATGTATTAAATAAATTATTATTTGTATCTTCTTTTTCTAAGGTTAATTTTATTTTAAGTAATTTTCCTTCTAGTTGTCTTTCTTTTATTTCAAGTTGATTTCTGTAATTAACTTCTTCATATATCTAATTTTGCCTTTCTCTAATTTTTTTTTATATATTCTAACATTTATTTATTCTGAATAATATCCATCTGAATCTAAGTAAAATTGATGTTCATAATATATGTGTAAGTTTTCTATACTGTTTAATAATTCTTTCTCTTCATAATCTTGTAATTTTTTCCATATTATTTTCTTTATGTCTATAATTTCCATATCTCTAAGTATATATAAAACAAGTATTTTAATATCATTTGTCATTTAAGTTCGATTAAATACTTTTTCATAATATCTAATTGTTTGTTTTAGTCTAAGTAATTCTTGCATATTTTCATTAAGGAATTCTATATATTTTATATCTTTAGTTTCCATGTATTTATCTAAATTTGTTTTCATTTATTTTTCTACTAATTATATATTTTTCATATTTTTTTTTCAAAATTCTAGATATATGTGATTTATCATAGTTGATGTGTACGTAGATATTTATAAGAGTAATTAGGTAAGTGTGGTATGTAATTTATTCTAGCTATATAATCTTTACCGAATATTTTTTCTGATATTATTTTCCTTATATCTATTATTCTTATATCCTTAATCACATACAAATAAGTATTTTAAATTTATCTACCATTACATCAGATAAATAATTATTCATTTTCATAAAATTGTTATTTTCAAAATATTCCCTTCAATCATATACATAACAAAATATGGTCATCTTAGATTACTATATACTAGATTATTCTTAAATAATATGTTCTTCGGTTACTATTAGCATGGCAATCTGGATACTTTTCCCTTAAACAACGCCTCTACTCTGGTTACTCCCCACCACGACTTCTTACCTCATTGGTTTCCAAATCAAATTCATCACCCCAAAATACACAAAATCAAATTATGTATTTATTCTTTTATTCCTTTTGTTTATCATTTTCTCTCTTTTTTTCTTTACCGTTTCTATCTATTATTAGTTATTCATCTTTCAAAGAAAGAAATATTTGAAAATATCCTACTATAAAATAGCTTCCTTTCATCCAAAAATCAATAATTGATACTAATATTTCTCAAATTTTCAAAAATATATTTTTCAATAAATTCAACACAATTAAAAAAGAATTATTTAGACTGAAATATTTTGAATTTGTTTTTGTTCATTCACCTAAATAGTTTATCATATTAGAATAATAAATAGTAAATTATACATTATAAATAAAAATAATAAAAAACATAAACAAGAAAAAAGACATCAAGAAAGAAAAAAAATATGAAAATAAATAGACTTCCATAAGAGAAAAATATAATAAAATATGATAAAAAGATGTAGAACATACATCTTATCTTTAGTGAACTGTTGATGCAATTTATATTATTTTAATATTTGAATATTTTGTTAAAATAATCTTTTTTTCACAAATTTTTAATGATAAAATGACACTATGATGTTACAGATCAAAGAGTATATATAATGCAATTTCTATGAAATAGTTGAAATACTTTTATCAATTGAACTTTTGATCTTCAAACTTTAACATTGCTATACACAATACGTAAACATGACATACAAAAAAGTAGGTGTGTGCATCGGTCGGTTTGGTTCGATTTTATGTATTATCAATTTGGTTTATCAATTTTCGATTTCTAAATATGTTAAACCAATGATCAAATCAATAAGATATTTTTTATCGATTTTCTATTTATCGGTTTTTAGTCCTTAAAATTTGATTTTGATTTAACCGATTAGAAAATACTCATAAAATTGAAAAAACAATAACTAACATAAAAAAATGAATGTAAGTTACAACCAAAATCATACATGATTTATTTTAATTTACAAGAATACTCAAGTTTGAACTAAATGTTAGTTAGGAAAAATTAAGAGATATATGTGTGTGTGCGTGCTTGCATGTGTGCGTGCGTGTGAGTGTGTAAAATAGTAATTTACTATATTCTTATTGGGTTATCAATTTATCCAATAACCTAATAAAAAAAATCAATCTACCAATAACCCAAATAATTATTTTTATAAAATTATTAAAAAATCGTCACTACTAAAAAACTGTCAAAAAGTGACGGACAGTGTTGCTTTAAGAAGCGACGAGAAATGAGACGTTGACCATCGCTTTTTTAGTTTAATATTAATTTTTATTTATTTATTATTAAAAGCGAAGGTTAACGTCTTAATATCCGTCGCTTTTTTTTGCGGATTTTTGTACCAATTAATTAGAAAATAATTTATAATATTTTTTTAATAAAAGCGACGAACAACGTCATAATTTATTAAAAAAAAATAAAAATTATTTTTTAAAAAGCGACGTAGTCCGTCGATTTTTAAATTTAATTTTTGTTTTTTTTATTTTATTAAAATCGACGGACGACGTCGCTATAATTTTTTTTAAAAATATTAATTCTAGAAAATTGACGTTGTCCTTTGCAATTTGTAATTATTTTTAATTTTTTTTATTTTTTACAAAAAGTGACGGACAACGTCGCTTTTGTTAAAATTAAATAAAAATTATTTTTTTGAAAAGCGACGTTATCCATCTCTTTTTAAATTTATTTTTTATTTTTGTTTATTTTTATTAAAAGCGATGGAAAACGTCGAAATAATTTTTATTTTCTAAAATTTTAATTCTAGAAAAGCGACGTTGTCCGCCGTAATTGGTAATTATTTTATTTTATTTTTTACAAAAAGCGATGGACAACGTCGCTTTTGTATAAAAATTAATTTTTTGGAAAGTGACGTTGTTCGTCTCTTTTTAAAATTAATTTTTATTTTTTTCTATTTTTATTAAAAGCAACGGACAGCATCACTATAGTTTTTTTTTAAAATATTAATTCTAGAAAAGAGACGTTGTACGTCATAATTTATAATTATTTTAAAATTTTCTTTATTTTTAGAAAAAGCGACGGAAAATGTCATTTTTTTTAAAACTAAATAAAAATTATTTTTTTGAAAAGCGACATTGTCCATTTCTTTTTAAATTTAATTTTTATTTTAATTTATTTTTATTAAAAGCGACGGACAACATCTCTATAATTTTTATTTTTTAAAATATTAATTCAAGAAAAGCGATGTCGTCCGTCACAATTTGTAAATATTTTTAATTTTTCTTTATTTTTTTTAAAAAGCGACGGACAACATCTCTTTTGTTAAAAATAAATAAAAATTAACTTTATGAAAACGACACTGTCCTTCGATATTTGATTTTTAATTTACTATTAAATAAATAATTTTTATATTAAAAAAATTAAATGTATTCAATTATATATTGAATACATTAATATCATACGATCGATTGATCAAAAAAATATACTGTTGAAGTTATAATATAATAATATAAGCTAAATTAAACGATAATTTATCATTGTATATATATAAAACGTTGTATTACGAGTCAATTTACATGTGTATGTGATGTATCTAGTACATATTGTGAATTTTATAGTTAATCAACTATATATATTGAATACATTGATGTTATACGATCGATTGATCAAGGTAATAATATATTTTTGAAATTATAATATAATAATGTAAGCTAAATTAAGAGATAATTCATCAGAGTAGAAATAAAATACGCTATATTACAAGGTAATATACTCGTGTATGTGATGTATATAGTTAAAAGCTAGCTAACTGAATCTGTATATCCAAATATTTTGAATAATACGTTAACATCATATGATCGAGGTAATAATACACTATTGAAGTTATAATAATGTGTTTTATTTTGCAAGAATCTTCAAGCTTAAATAGGTTTTCGAGAAGGTCTGTGTACACTGTACCCTCCACAAACCGAATTTGTAGGACTAAATCTGTTTAATTGTGTTGACACCCAGTTTTGACCTCACGATACCCCTCTCAGGTTGCTATTTTATATAGTAATTTTACGTAACATTAATTCTTACATGCTTAGTTTATTTTAATATCGGCGTTTTACTATTTTTCTCGTTTTTAATTATTCCACTAATTATTATTTATCGATAATTTAATATAATATTTTGACGTAACAACAGTTTTACATGCATTTTTATTTTAATATCAGCGTCTTGTTATTTTTCTCGTCATTATTACATTTACTAAAATAGCAAACCTAATTCAATTCAATTTTTCCAATTCATTTATTTTCTAGCCTAATTTTATAAATTTTTAGCCTGATTGGACTCAATTACAATTCTAGCCACTTTTTTTTTAATTTCACATAATTTTAAATCTCAACCGTTGATCAAAATTGATCAAACAGCTGAGATCAAATCTCCACCTTCTTTCTATTTATATCAAAACACAAACCCTAACGCCTTTCTCTAAAAAAAACAGCCACATAGCTCCTCTCTCTCCATCCTCTCCAGCCAACAACGGATGGAGCATCTTCACCAGTGACTGTCATGGCCACTCATCTTTCTCTTCGTTCTCCCCCTCTGATAACAACCAGCCCCACGCAAGCGATGAACCAGCCTCCAGCTCCACCAGCACCATCTCGCCATCCACCATCGCCGCCTCCGTGTCACCAGCCGCCGTCAACGACGACAACAACATTACAGACCGGTGACATGGTTATCATCTGGTCCATTTTCTTTCGGGGTTCTCTGTTGAAATTTGAACCAACTGCATAAGTTCCTTTTCTTTCAGAAATTTTTGTTTTTGTAAGCAAACAAAATTTGCAAAAATTGGAAACACTTTTGGCATTAAATTAGAAAACAATTGAAGTGTCGACTATGCTTTGAGTACACGAATGTGTACTGTGTTCTATTTGTTAATTAAGTTTGATGCTATGTTAGATGACATTTTGATTGCTTAAATTTGGGAAATAGGAACAAGGTCCTTATTTGTTAACTAGTGTATTTGTTAGATCATTGAGAAAGTACTTTAGGAAGATCTATAGAATTTGGTAGATTTGAAATTGGAAATTACTAAGAAAAGGTGATTGAATCAAAATTTTCTCTTGATTTGAATTAGAGACAAAAGCTAATACGTATAAAAGAGAATATAATAATTTGGATCGTTAAGTATAAACAGTTGTTGCTTGAAAGAATTTGGAAGATTTGAAATTGGAAATTACTAAGAAAAGGTGATTAAATCAAATTTTCTCTTGATTTGAATTAGAGACAAAAACTAATACTTATTAAAGAGAATATAATAATTTGGATCGTTAAGTATACCTTGTACATATTATTTTACTTAGCTAACGTGAAGAAAGATACAATAATAATTAAAATGGGATGGATAAGATATTTTTTAGGGGTGTGTAAAACATCAACACGATAAGCAAATGAACTGAATGGAGTAATCTATAAATGCAGTTTAATTATCATTTAGTATCCTTGTAGATTATTATGAAGCTAATTAGAGAGTTGAAAATGGTTAAGTGTTTTAGTGTTTTGAAATGTGTACTAGTCACTTGAGAAGTGGATTAGAGATTTGAAAATGGTTTAGTGTAGTGCTTGAAAGTTGAGCTTGTGTTTTGAAACTTGTAAAGTGTAATCACTTTAAAATGTGAATTCATGACTTGAAATTGGTTTAGTGTTGCTACTTGAAATGTGAATTAATGACTTGAAAATGGTTAAGTTTAGTCACTTGAGAAATGAATTAGAGAGTTGAAAATGGTTAAGTGTTGTAGTGTTTTGAAATGTGTACTAGTCACTTGAGAAGTGTATTAGCGACTTGAAAATGGTTTAATGTAGTTCTTGAAAGGAAAACTTGTGTTTTGAAATTTGTAAAGTGTAATCACTTGAAAATGTGAATTCATTACTTGAAATTGGTTTAGTGTTGATACTTGAAATGTGAATTCATGATTTAAAAATGGTTAAGTTTAGTCATTTGAGAAGTGAATTAGAGAGTTGAAAATGGTTAAGTGTAGTGCTTTGAAATGTGTACTAGTCACTTGAGAAGTGTATTAGCGACTTGAGAAGTGAATTAGAGAGTTGAAAATGGTTAAGTGTAGTGTTTTGAAATGTGTACTAGTCACTTGAGAAGTGTATTAGCGACTTAAAAATGGTTTAATGTAGTTCTTGAAAGGTGAACTTGTGTTTTGAAATTTGTAAAGTATAATCACTTGACACTGTGAGTTCATGACTTGAAATTGGTTTAGTGTTGATACTTGAAATGTGAATTCATGACTTGAAAATGGTTAAGTTTAGTCACTTGAGAAGTGAACTAGAGAGTTGAAAATGGTTCAATATTGTAGTGTTTTGAAATGTGTACTAGTCACTTGAGAAATGGATTAGCGACTTGAAAATGATTTAGTGTAGTTCTTGAAAGTTGAACTTGTTTTTTGAAATTTGTAAAGTGTAATCATTTAAAAATGTGAATTCATGACTTGAAATTGGTTTAGTGCTGATACTTGAAATGTGAATTAATGACTTGAAAATGGTTAAGTTTAGTCACTTAAGAAGTGAATTAGAGACCTGAAAATGGTTTAATGTAGTTCTTGAAAGGTGAACTTATGTTTTGAAATTTGTAAAGTGTAATCACTTGAAAATGTGAATTCATGACTTGAAATTGGTTTAGTGTTGATACTTGAAATGTGAATTCATGAGTTGAAAATGGTTAAGTTTAGTCATTTGAGAAGTGAATTAGAGAGTTGAAAATGGATAAGTGTAGTGTTTTGAAATTTGTACTAGTCACTTGAGAAGTGTATTAGCGACTTGAAAATGGTTTAACGTAGTTCTTGGAAGGTGAACTTGTGTTCTCAAATTTGTAAAGTGTAATCACTTGACAATGTGAATTCATGGCTTGAAATTGTTTTAGTGTTGATACTTGAAATGAGAATTCATGACTTGAAATTGGTTTAGTGTTGATACTTGAAATGTGAATTCATTACTTGAAAATGGTTAAATTTAGTCACTTGAGAAGTGAATTAGAGAGTTGAAAATGGTTATGTCTGATGTTTTGAAATGTGTACTAGTGACTTCAAATTAATCAAATATAGTTACTTGAGAAGTGAATCAGTGACTTGAAAATGGTTTAGTGTAGTTATTTGAAAGATAAACTTGTGTTTTGAAATTAATAAAGTGTAATCATTTGAAAATGTGAATTCATGACTTGAAATTGGTGCACCTCCTCCCGTAGAAGAAGATGTTGATGCAAATTTGATTGGTCTAATTCCTGGAGGTACGGACATGCTTGGTAGAGTGTTTATCGAGCCTAATGGATCTTCGTAAGTTTATTTTTCAATTCATAGGTTTATTTTTTTTCATTACTAAAATATTCAAGCTTACATACTTATTATGTTATTTACAGGTGGTATCACGCGTCAAAAGAAGTTAATGAGGCTGTAAGGGAGAGCATTATGAGACTTTTTACATATCCTTTCCACGAGTGGTGGGACATTCCAATAGTTTCTAAACAAGCCATGTTTCAAGAGTTTAAGGTATATTAGATTTAATTATTATTTTATTATTTTATATATATATATATATATATATATATATATATACATGCTGCTATGTCACATCAGATTGCACATTTAAAATGTGCCTTGACACAAGTCATTGCTCCTGATTCAAGTAGCGTAGAGGAAACATAGAGTGATGAGGAGTTTGTTGGAGCTACTCCTTAGTGTTGTGTTGTTGAACTTGACATTTAGATAATTTTTAGATATTTTTGAACTTAGCTTTTAATTAGTGAAAAATCTTTAGGAGTGTTTAAGTATTTTGAATGTTGTTGGATTCATTGTTTAAGTGTTGTTGATTTGAATTGCTTAAATGATTTGTTGATGTAGTGTGTTGTATGATTATTGTAATAATGTGTGTTGCATGAGGGATGTATATATTCAATTGCATTTTTATTTGGCAGGTGGGATGCAGAAAATGCAGATTTCTGCATTAAAAAAAATGCAGAAAAGCGACGACCAACGTCGCTTTTTATTTATTATGAAGAACAAAAAGTGACGACGGCCGTCGCTTTTTATTCAATATGAAGAACTAAAAGCGACGACCAACATCGCTTTTTATTCATTATGAAGAACATAAAGCGACGACCAACATCGCTTTTTTTTTAAATAAATTTTATTTTTTTCAAATTATGATGGACGGTGTCAATTTTTCTGAAAAAAAAAATTTCAATAAAAGAATGCACAGCGTCGTTTTTTATTCATCATGTGTTGAACAAAAAGTGACGCACGTCGCTTTTTGTTCATAATGTGTTCTTCACCTGAAGAACAAAACGTCGCTTTTTTAAAAAAATAACAAAATTTTTTTTTTCTAAAAGTGACTTTGTTCTTCGTAATAAAAGTGACGAAGGCCGTCGTTTTTCAAAAAACAACGTTTCTTTTTGAGACGAAAAAAAAGCAATAAAAATTCGTCGCTTTTACCCAAAAAAGCGATGCCGACCGTTGCTTTTTGGTATTTTTTTAGTAGTGCTTTAACCCAATAACAATAAATAAATAATATTTTTATAGATTCTATTTATTGTTTGGTTCGATTTTTATGCATCCCTACAGAAAGATAGCTATGATTACAAGAAGTCAAATTAAAACTGTAAGAGTGAGTTTCAATAAATGAAAGCTCAAAAGTTAAAAATGAAATAACAATATTATTATAAGATAATGGTAATTCAAGTAGCATGTTGATCATAATAAGGATAACTGATGACAATGGAGAAACAACATATCTCTTACAGTATTAACCAACAATTTTTTTTTCTGCAGCTTGCAATAAGAGATTAATACATGTATATATTATAGAAATATGAGAAGCAAAGAGAAGATCAAAAGATTTGTAACTTATTTAAAGTTATAATGATTAATTAGTGAAAGTCAATCAATAGATTAATAGTAAATATGATTAAATTTCTTAAAAGTAAAATTTCTTTTTTTTAAGGGAGGGAGGGGGGAGGGGTGGGGGAGGGGCATAATACATCACACATATAAATATATATTTATTTATTTATCTTGTAAATTATTTAAATGAAAATAATCCTACCTTCCTAATCAATAAAAAGAGATCAAAGATATTAAGCAACATTTTTTGAGCTCATAAACCTGTATATATTGATGATTTAATTTAATACAAATTAATCACATATTTCCAATAAATTTATCGTTACAAATTTACTTTGGTTCATGCATTGCCCTTGAAATTTAATTCTCCTCCCAAAAACTTTTACAAAAGACAAAAACCAAAAGAGGGAAAAATTTCCACCTAAAACTACTCCAAAGGTGCTGTTTAAGTTTTTTTTTTTTCAAAAAGAATGAAAAATTTTTCCTGGAAAAAATTCTTCAAAAAAATAAAGAAAGTTTTATAAAAAATAATCTAACACTTATTGAAAATAAAATACGCTACTTCTCGCAATCAATAAGATATCACAAAAGAAATTGCTAAGGCCAGGAAATTTCATTGTGTATATTACGGTTAAATTTTTTAAATGTATATTATAGTTTGGTGAATGTTAAATTCAGTTGACTTTTTCATCTGTTTATTTCTTTTAATTTAGCTCACTTAATGAAAATATAATCCTTGCTTGATCTGCAAATTCATTGAAAATTTTAAAAAGATAAATATAACTCTATTTTTTGTGTTTTTGCCTTGTCTTTACACAATATTTGCTTAAACATTTTTCTGTTGAAGAAAAATGATTTACGTTAATCGGAGGTGGATTAGGAAGTTTTTTTTTTTTTTTTGGGTGAACGGATTAGGAAGTTGATTGAAAGAAATACCAAAAAAAGAAGAGATTCCTAGTTTTAGAATTAGATAATTGTCTCTTTCTTTTTTTTAATAAGTATATTAACATTTTGGAAAAATGAGAAAGAATTCATTTTGGAAAATTGTCTCTTTCTCATGCATATAATCGCTCACAAGAAAGCATAACTTTTAAGTGTTTAATCCGTTGATTATAATTTTAAAACGAACATTTTGACAAACAAATTTCGAAATTTTCAAATAAAGTAATTATTTTAACAAATAACCATTTTCTACTTTTAATTTACTATCTAATTTACATATTGCGAGCCAACTTGTAGTCACTTGTGACACTTCAGAGTGAAGCTATTGCTCTCATTCCATGTTAATTCATTTCCGACAATAGAATATGCATATTTCATTTATATTGTAGTAGAGTTGTCAAAATGGGTTGGCCCACCCAACTGAACCCAACACTAGTGGGCTAGAGAATTAAATGGGCTAGGACGGGCCAACCCTTTTAACAAAAGGGTCTTTAAAATAGTAGCCCAACGCAGCCCTAAGCGGACCGCAGGTTGGGGAAGGTTGGCCTTTCAGAAAAAATAAAAGTAACCTGAAACATGATAAATGAAAACATTGTAAGTACTAGACTATCATCAACTTTTATGGTTCACTTTAATATGTCTCCTACTAATTTTTAGCATGTTATAGAAATCTTACTAATACCTTTAAGAGTCGTTAGGTTGGAAAATAGTTATCCTAGAATAATTAATCTCGGAATTAGTTATTTCATTATGTATGCGGATAATTTATCGCATCACTATGGTGTAAATGGTGTGATAAATAATGTTGTTACTAACTAATACCTCACATCAAACATGGGATAAAATAATCCTTTATTTTATCTCGGACTATTTATCCCTTATACCTCACACCAAACGATTCCTTAGTTGTAATTAGCTCATGGCATTTACCGTAATAAACAAAAAAAATAATGATTAGCTACAAATTCCATAGAAAAATTCTAATATGGTTAAGATAATAAATATAGATATACACAAAGTATCTACATAAAAGAAGCAAGATTATAACAGAAGAGAGCCTAAATTTAAAGAACAGAATATTGCATTAAGAAAAGGCAATAACTTCTAAACCATTACGAGTAAAAGAAAAAGAAACTTTTTGAAGTTCTCAACTAAAATCAGCTTACTAGCCATTTCAAACACACACTAAGAACTTTCAAAAAATTAGTATCAACCAAAGAATGAATAAAAAAATAAGTAGCTAGTTAGAAAAGATTGACAGAATTATAATTCCTAATAAATAAATGATTTGTTATGATATATATCAATTATAGTGAATGTCTATCAAGATCTATTTGACGTCTATCAGGATTTGATGTATTTGTCTTTTAGTGTGAAACTAGGAGCAAATTCCTCCTATAAATAGAAGGGCTTCCTTCATTGTAATTTATCCCTCAAGAGAAGAAATAAGAATCACTCTCTCTATTCTCTCTAATCTTCTTCTTTATTCTTTCTTATTTTATAACACGTTATCAGCATGAGACTCTACCGTCTCAAATTTGAAGGCTAAGCCTAAGGTATTATTTTTTTATTTCTTTCTTTTTTCATATGGCTAACAATCTTACGAAGTGTGAGTTCGTTGCCTTTCAAAGTTCGGGCAATAACTATATTTCATGGGTGTTGGATGCTGAAATCCACCTAGATGCTATGGGTCTTGGAGACGCCATAAAGAATGAAAATATAGCATCTAGTCAAAATCGTGCTAAGGCTATGATTTTCTTGCGTCATCATCTTGACGAAGTACTAAAATTTGAGTACCTTACTACTAAGGATCCACTCGTATTGTGGAATAGCTTAAAAGAAAGGTTTGACCACTTAAAGATGGTCATCCTCCCGAAAGCACGATATGAGTGGATGCATCTAAGATTTCAAGACTACAAGTCTGTTTATGAATATAATTCTGTCTTGTTCAGAATTTCTTCTCAATTGAAACTTTGTAGAGAGACGGTCAATGATAATGATATGATGGAAAAGACGCTCTCCACTTTTCATACCTCGAATGTGCTATTACAACAACTATATCAAGAAAAAGGTTTTAAGAAGTATACTGAACTGAGTTCTCATCTTCTTGTGGCTGAACAAAATAATGATTTGTTGATGAAAAATCATGAGAACCGAATGGTCGTGGACGTGATCATGGTCGTGATGATCATGAAAAAAATCCTATTCCGGATGTTAATCATTCATCTAACAAAAGGAGAAAAGATGAAAAACGTAAAACAATTACTTGTTTTCGATGTGGTGGAAAAGGACATTATTCACGTGATTGTCATGCTCTCAAGCACTTGGTTGATCTTTATCAAGCATCATTAAAGAAGAAAGAGAGAAATCCCGAGGCTAACTTTCTCTCTGAAAATAATGTTGACATCACATGCTTGAATGTAGCAGACTTTTACGAGCACCTTGAAGGAAAAATTGATCACTTGATTGATAATAGTTTCATAAACATGGAAGAATGAATGATTTTAATTTTTTTTTAAATTATTGATAAGAGTTAGAGAATAAAGAATCATGTAAAAATAGTTGTTTGCATGAGTATTGTTTTTAATATTGTTATTTATTATTGAGTTGAATCAAATTTAAATTTTGTCATTATTATTGAAAAAAAAAAGAACGATATACGTAACACTTGTCACTGTTATATAAATATTAATATGTTATATTGTACATGGTAAATATAATAAATATGCAGAATAGAGTATGACAATTAATTAGTATTAAACGAATAAATTGTAGTGATGTGTAGACATGCATATATATAGTATGCAATCTTTTTATATAGAAGGGTATAACTTATATATATATGGTCTCATGTGTGCCTTTTGTCATCTTGCAACTTGGCATTTGCAAAATTGTTGGCACAAATAATACGATTACGGGCTCAATTTCCTGATAATCAAATTAATTCTATTCGTCTTGATAATGCTGCAGAATTTTCATCCCAAGCATTTAATGACTATTGCTTATCGATTGGGATAAGAGTGGAACATTCTGTACCCCATGTTCATACTTAAAATGGCCTTGCTGAGTCATTAATTAAACGTCTGCAGTTGATAGCAAGACCATTACTAATTAAAACTAAGTTGCTCACTTCTGTTTGGGGTCATGCAATTTGCATGCTACAACACTTGTTAGTCTTAGACCAACAAATTATCATAAATTTTCTCCATTGAAATTGGTTTTGGGTCAAGAGTCTAATATATCTCACTTGAGAACTTTTGGGTGCGGTGTATATGTGCTTATAGCACCACCAAACCGTACCAAGATGGGCCCCTAAAGAAGGTTAGGAATTTATGTTGGGTTTGAATCACCCTCTATTATTCGCTATCTTGAACCATTAACGGGAGATATATTCACTGCTCGATTTGCAGATTATCGTTTTGATGAGATACTTTTTCCAAAATTAGGGGGAGAAGATAGTGATATCAAAAGAGAAATTTTGTGGAAAAATCCATCACTATCTCATCTTGATCCACGTGCTGCTATTTGTGAACAAGAAGTACAAAATATTATTCATCTGCAGAGAATTGCCAATCAAATGTCGGACGTATTTACAGATTTGAAAAGGATCACTAAATCACATATTCCTATAGAGAATGTCCCAATTCGAATTGATGTCCCTAAAAGACCATCCACTAGTGTCATAGCTAATGAATCTAAAGAACGCTTGAAGCGTGGTAGACCATTAGGTTCTAAGGATCGAAATCCTAGAAAAAGAAAAACAAATGGTCAAGATGACACTACAAAAGATCCACATATAAAAGTTCAAGATTTGAGAAATGTTGATATTCGTGAAGGAATCAATAAGCCTGAGACTCAAGAAAACGAGGAACTGTCCATAAATTCAAGTGATATTAAAACTAATTTGAATCGATCTGAAATAGTAGTGGATTATGTCTTTGCATATAATGTTGCAACAAAAATCATGCAAGATAGTGAGTATCTTAAACCTCGATCTATCACAGAATATCTACAAAGAAATGACTGGCCAAAATGGCAAGAAGCAATTCAATCTGAATTGAATTCACTTGCCAAATGTGAAGTTTTTGGACTTATAACTCAAGCACCTAATGGTGTTAAGCTTGTTGGATATAAATGAGTCTTTGTGCAAAAAAAATGAGAAAAATAAAATACAAAGGTATAAAGCACGCCTTATTGCACAAGAATTTTCACAACGGCCTGGTGTCGATTATGATGAGACATATTCACCATTTATGGATGCAATAACATTGCGTTATCTTATTAGTTTCACTGTCCATGAGAGACTTGAAATGCATTTGATGGATGTGGTAACAACCTATCTATATGGATCACTTGATAATGAGATATACATGAAAATTCCTGAAGGATTTAAAATAACAAAAGCATATAGTTCAAAGCCTCGGGAAATGTATTCCATTAGATTGCTAATATCATTGTATAGTTTGAAGCAATCTGGACGTATGTGGTATAACCGTCTTAGTGAATATTTATCTAAAGAAGGTTATACGAATGATGAAATTTTCCCATGTGTTTTCATAAAAAAAACAATGTCGGAGTTTGTTATACTTACTGTCTATATCGATGATATAAACCTTATTGGAACGCTAATAGAGATTCAAAAGGCAATTGATTACCTAAAGAAAGAATTTGACATGAAAGATCTCAAAAAAACAAAGTTATGCCTTGATTTGCAAATTGAGCATTTGACAAACGACATCTTTGTTCATATGGATGGAGCATATTTATTAAGTACTCCGATGGTTGTTCGATAACTTGATGTGAATAAGGATCCATTCCGACCTCAAGAAAAGAATGAGGAACTCCTTGGACCTGAAATACCATATCTTAGTGCAATTGGTGCACTAATGTATCTTCCAAATACTACAAGGCCTGATATTGCCGTTTCAGTAAATTTTCTAGCAAGGTATAGTTCTGCCCCTACTAGGAGATATTGGAATGATATTAAACACATATTACGGTATCTAAAGAGAACTGCCGATATGGGATTATTTTATTCTAAAGATTGCAGTTCTGATCTTGTTGGTTATGTTGATGCTGGGTACTTATCCGACCCGTATAAATCTTGATCTCAAACATGCTATGTATTCATATGTGGGGGTACTGCCATATCTTAGAGATCAACAAAGCAGTCTATCATAGCCACTTCATCGAATCACGTTGAGATTATAATTATTCATGAAGTAAGCCGAGAGTGTGTATGGTTGAGGTCTATAATACATCTCATTCGAGAAAAATGTGACTTGAAATATGACAAAGTACCCAAGATTTTATATGAAGATAATGCAGCATGTATAGCACAACTTAAAGGAGGATTCATAAAAGGAGATAGAATGAAGCACATTTTGCCAAAGCTCTTCTATACACATGAGCTCCAAAAGAATAGTGATATTGACGTACAACAGATTCGTTCAAGTGACAATGTGGCTGACTTATTCACCAAGTCTCTTCCAACTGCAACTTTCAAGAAGATGGTGCACAAGATTAGAATGCAAAGGTTCAAGGAAGTTCTTATTAGGGGGAGCTAATATGCACTGTACTCTTTTTCCCTTATGAGGTTTTGTCCCACTGGGTTTTCCTTGTAAGGTTTTTAATGAGGTAGCCTATATGCGTATTGTTAGACATTCAAGGGGGAGTGTTATGATATATATCAATTATAGTGAATGTCTATCAAGATCTATCAAGATCTATTTGATGTCTATCAGGATTTGATATATTTATCTTTTAGTGTGAAACTAGGGGCAAATCCCCCCTATAAATAGAAGGGCTTCCTTCATTGTAATTTATCCCCCAAGAGAACAAATAAGAATCACTCTTTCTATCCTCTCTACTCTTCTTCTTTATTTTTCTTATTTTATAACATGATCAACTTAAAGATATTTAATAATTAGTTTTAATATCCCAACCCATAGGCCTTTAAGGCTGACGGGTTAGGCTTCTGAGGTTGACAGGCCAAGTGAGGCTGGACTTATAAGCCTCATTTCTAAATGGGCTTTTAGCCTAACTCCACTTAACTAAATGGTTGGGTTGGGCCGGTCTCACGGGCCAAGTCCATATTGACAACTCTACATAGTAGTCTTCAAAGCTCAATTATAAAAACTCATAATATTCTGCAACTACATGAAAAATTTCTTTCAATTTCTCATTAGTTGAAACAAATATCTTTCAACTTTTACGTTAAGTTCCAGAGAAGAGTATAGTAACAACATGTTGATTGGAAAGGAAGTTTGTGATTAAGATAATTAAGGGGTGTAACTAAAAGAAGTAAGATAACTATAAGCTTGCATGAATATGTATTTATCATGGGTTTACTCAATCATACCTCATAATAATCCCTGCAATTCATTAAGAAACTTTAAATATTATATTAAATTTATTTTTACAAAAACAGTGTATAGAAAAAATTTGAAATGCCCAACAACAAATAAATTTATATTTTAAAATAATATGAAAATCAACTTTCTTCTTGCATTATAATATGTGACGCATAGAGAAAGTTCTCTTAAAAAGAAAAGGAAGACTAAATTTGAAAAAACATTATCAATACATTGAAATAACAAGAATAAAAGAAAAAAATAGAAAATGTTCACCTAAATATGTCTAAGGAGCCATGTTCATGAATTGTGAGTGAATTGAGAAAAAAATGAGTAAACCGAATGTTTTAGCTGATGAAGGGAATTAGGACAATATACAATAGCTCATATTGAATAATGGGAGACAACTGTTAAATTTCTGCAAAACTTTTATAACTCTCAAAAATGTAAATGTGAATATACTAATATCATCAATGGTTCATAAATCAATGATATACATGTATGTATGTATATACTAGTTACTTTGCACGGGCTCAATAAATATTTTTTTAAATTTTATTTTAATTATTGTGATTTATAATATTTTTGTAAATATTTTTTAGAAATATATAACATATTATTTTTTCAGATATTTTAAGTTGTTAACTATTGTAATTTATAATATTTTTATGTAATTTTCAAATATTTTGATGACCATAATAATTAATTATGAGTGATATAGTAAAGTTACGGTTGAAGCAGCAAAACAGACATGTATTTATGACTCATAGCAACTAATTAGAAGTAGTATAGTAAAATTACTATAAAAAATAACTTGTGAAAAAATTTAAATGAGCACAATAAATAATTAGGAGTGACATAGTTAAATCACGATTGAAACAACGAACCAGACATGTCCAATTAGAAGTGATCTAACAAAATTACTATACAAAAATATTTGGGTGAAGCAGTTGAAACAAACATGTCATAAATATCTATAAGATATATTTTTTATTAAATATTATTAATTTTTTAATACATAAATAAATTATAATAATTAATTAGAAATGATATAATAAAATTATGAAGGAAGTAGCTCATGAAGAGGCAGGAGAAGCAGGTATGTTGACAGAGAGCTGCCTGCTTCTCCTTCCTTTTGCCTCTTATTATACTAGATATCGAAGGCCCATGCTAGCACGAGCCCAATATATGTTATTTTTAGTCTCAATTTATATAATACAAATAAAACTTTTATAATTAACTATATTTAAAATATTTTTTAGATATTTTAAGTTGTTAGCTATTGTAATTATAATAGTTTTTTGACATTGTAATTTACTATTTTAAGTTGTTAGCCATTATAATTTATAATACTCTCCTTGTCCAAAGTTTTATCTCATTGATAGTCTATTATATTTTTAGAATAATTTAAGTTTTTAATTACAGAAATTTATAATACTTTTTCTTCTATTTCAATTTAAGTGACATTGATATAATTTCGAGAGTCAATCAAATATCACGATTGAAGTCCCGAAGTAGACATGTCTTAAATGACTCATAATAACTTATTAAAAGTGATAAAATAAAATTACTATAAAAAATAGTTGTGAAAAAAAAATTAAGCGAGTCTCATATAAGATGTCAAGTTAATTTAAAACATCAATAATTAATTTATCTTTTTTTTGTTTATTTTATTTTTTTATTAAATATTTTTTAATATTTCGATGACTCATATAAAATTAATTAGGGATAAAATAATAAAATTACGGTTGAAACAACTGAAGCAAACATGCCATAAATGTCTATTTTACCTTTTATTTTTTTATTAAATATTATTAATTTTTAATACGTAAATGACATATAATAATCACTTAGGAAATAACTTATTAGCAGTGGTATAAGAAAATCAATATAAAAAATAGTTGTGAAAAAAATTTAGACAGGCCATATATAAGATGTTAAATTAATTTAAAACTTCAATAGTTTGTCTATCATTATTTTTTGATTTTTTTATTAAATATTATTAATTTGTTTAATACTTAAATGACTTATAGTAATTAATTAGAGATGAAATAATTTCGATTGAAGCAACTAAAGCAGATATGTCATAAATATGTATTTTATTTTTTGTTAAATATTATTAATTTTTAATACTTAAATGACATATAATAATTAATTAGGGGTGATACAGTAAAATCACGGATTAAAACTTAAATGACCTATAGTAATTAATTAGGGATGAAATAGTAAAATTACGGTTGAAGCAGCTGAAGCGGACATGTCATAAAAGTCTATTTTATAATTTTGTTAAATATTATTAATTTTTTAATACCAACATGAGGTATAATAATTAATTAGGGGTGATATGATAAAATCACGGAGGAAGCAGGTATGACGACCTCCTCCTGCTTCCAAGCCTCTTCTATATATTAGAATATATATATATATATAAATTTGTAGGTATCATTTTCCTTTACTTTCTGCACTCTATTTGAAATCAACTTGAGGTATAAGTTTTACTTAGAAAAGGTAAATGATGGTCTTGATGGTTGTAATACATGAAGCAGTAATACTAAAGACAGGAATTAAAAAGTTTGATTGTCGTATTGAGATAGAAAAGGATAATAAATAATTATTGAATTTGTTTCTTCTCTTTGGTTATAGGAAGAATGCTATATATGGTTTAAGTTCCAACTTGTGAAGCCTGCAAATCATTATTATCGGACTCGAATCCTCTTTATAGTACCTCATGTTTAGATACATTTTAGCTATGATTCGCATAGGTCAGTTACAGTTGAACTTTTCAATTTCTTAACCAAGAAAAAGAACTTTTCAATTTCAAGCTATTTGATTTCCATGTTGGCCTCGGTTATTGTGATTAGATGAAAATGTTACTTGTACCTATGGGGCTATATGTAGATTTCTTAAGGGTCTATTGAGATAAGTCGAAGATACAGATTAAATATGGGATTGTTAATTTGTACACGTACATATATGTCTTCACTAATAGGAAGGGAAACGGGTAGACGGTGTGTGTGGTAGCTTTAAAAAGCAAGCGTTAAGGTATGTGAAGGCTATTTTATTCTTTTTGGCATGGTTCTATAGGATATGTGATTTTCTGAGTCCAGTGTGCTTTAGAATCGATATATTTGATGTCTTTAAACTATTACTGATGTTACTCTTCTCAAAAACTCCCATTTAGGGTGATGTTGATATCGTGTCAGTTAAGGAGTAGGAGGTGGTATATTCCTGTGATTATTGGATTCATGTAAAGGTCGAATTTATCGTAGTATGATGATTGGATTAGCTAGGAGAAAATAAGCTACCAAATACAATGAGTTAAAAGAGAATTAGGAATGAATTGAATTAAGCAGATTCTTATTGTTGTACAGGGTTAAGTAAACATAGCATATCTTATTGTTTAGGGCTCCGTGTTAAGTGCAAAAATATATTTTGGAAATCTAACAAATAGCTTTACAACGGTTATCTTCATATAAAAGTTGGTTTTGTGGTTATGGAATAGAAATAGGGGACCAGGAGAGGACAAGTTCTATCCAGTTTTTTCGATTTAGAAATCCCCTTTGTGCTATTGTTGGTATTTTTGATGATATCTCTTTATATGAAACATATCTTTCAGTGACGTTGGACTCTTTGAAACCCAAGACCTATGCCTACAACTTTCATAAGGGTTATAAAGCTTGGTTTATCCATTTACCTATTCGAAACTAAGTTATAACACTAGATTTTGGGGTTGTTCACTGTTTTGAGGATTTAGTGTAATTTCACAAGCTAGGCTTACTTTAGATGTTTCATCTTGATTCGTATCAACTTGCTAGAGTTACTGGAAATTCAAAAGGTATTTAATTGTGTATTCAAGATTGTGTGTACTCGTGTATAGGTTGAGAAATTTCAAATAATTGTTTGGGTTTCAATTTGAACTCTTAGATCTATCATTAGACTATTTATGTGTTAAAAGACTAAGGTTTGTGTATAAACTTGAATATGTACTCTTGTTACCTACTGCTGTATTTGAAATATTATCTCGGTACCTTGTGCACCTTCTATTGTTATTTTGATGTCCTCAAAGTCTTGCAAAACACTTGTTTAACTCGTGCACTTGTATGAATTGCTTGATCACTTGGCATTCTTGTTGGGACGTTATCCTTCTTGTAGTTGTAACTTTGTCTCTATTGACATGCCTCTTGATTTGTATCTTTTGTCATCTTGATTATGTATTATGTTTTTTCTTAATTATGGAAGTCGTCCATTTTAAGTGTAAGCTAGAAATCCATTTTTAATATGGTTCTTGATTTCTTGATTATTGGGTTTCGACCCTATTTCTTACAGAGTTTTGACCTTCTTGATATAGGACTTCGGTCCTTCTTGATATTTGATTATGTTTTGTGTGACGACATGATGTACATATTGGGCGATACTCATTACTTGACCTCATTTGAGTAGTTCTTGGAGCTTTCTCTACAATTGAGTCTTTAAAGTTGAATTTAATATTTTTCTAAACAAGGAATTCAATTTTAATATAATTCTTGATTTTCTTAATATTGAGTTTCCTCCTTACTTCATACATGGTTTCAACCCTTCTTTATATAGGGCTTCGGTCCTACTCGATATTTTATTATGCTAGGTATGACGACATAATGTACATATTGGACGAACCTTGTTACTTAACCTCTTGTTAACTAGTTCTTGAGTTTTCTTTACACTTGAGTCCTTAAATATCAAAT
This sequence comes from Capsicum annuum, assembly GCF_002878395.1. Classification (NCBI taxonomy): domain Eukaryota; kingdom Viridiplantae; phylum Streptophyta; class Magnoliopsida; order Solanales; family Solanaceae; genus Capsicum; species Capsicum annuum. The sequence continues at coordinate 82,079,543 of NC_061121.1, forward strand.
TTGATACTGAGTCATTTTTAATATTATTCTTGATTTTCTTGATTATTGTGTTTTGACCCTACTTGCTATGGGGCTTCTATCCTTCTTGATATTTGATTATGCTTGGTTAGTGGTATGATGTACATATTGAGTGGAACTAGTTATTTAACCTCTTGTAAAATGGTTCTATGAACTTTCTTGAAACCTGAGCCTTTAAATGTAGAATTTGATACATTTGATATATTTGTTTACTTGATTCATGTCAATCTTAAGGGGTTGCTTAAGTTATTTGATTATAATTTTATAATTTTTCAAGCTTCGATCAGTGACTCTTTGTTAAAATTTAAGGTGGATCGTTTAAGAAAGCGAGGAGAAGTATATATCTAGGGTGATAGCTCTTAGTGGATATAAAATATAGATTCTCGTAGTTGAGAACGATATGGTCATTTTAGTGGTAGTGTTTTTTTAACTCTGAGTTAATCTTAAACAGAGAATTAGCACGGAGCCAAACTTAACCTTTAATATCCATCTATAGTGTATCCCTAAGGGAGTTAGAAAATTTCAGCTAGTTAAGTGTGGTATATTCATAAGATAGAGCATGGTTGAAATATGTTGTTAAGTTGGAAAGTCACCGCATTGCTTAAGGCATTATAGTCATATTCTTACTTCTATCCATAGATGCCCATGTTCCATGATATATAGTTTCAGACCAAAGTTGTATAATGGTCAACTCTAAGTTCTTCCTATTCTATGAACTTAGATTAGAGGACTTGGATGCTCAGGACCATGTTAGAATACCATAGTAGGATGCTTCTCTTAAATCATGCACGTGATTCTTTCCAATAAATGCTACTGAAGCTTTGGACAATGAGCTTAAGAGAAAATAGATATTCCTCTCTCGAAGACTCTTAGAAAATTTTCACTCCATTATCCACCACCTCACAGTTCTAAGAAGGTGTTTGTGTCGTGAATGCTTCAGTGGAGTTCTAAACTCTCAGTATATATCAGTTCTTATAGCCAGTAATTCAGTGCAAATAGTTGGGAAGGCAGTTCCAGTAGTTTTCCAACCATTCTTTTAGTCTTACTCTCTTAAATTTTATGTTTGTGCCTTTTTAAGTTTTATGTTTATTGATTATTAGCTATCTCCTAATTTTAGCTCAGTTTGGATTTAGCTCTTAGCCAAACTTTAGCTCACTTTGAAATTTTAGCCCCAGTGGTTTGAATAACAGTTCCATAAATTAGTGTTATGATAGTATCTCATATTTTCAATATAGTCTAGTCTTCATTTGAGGAAGAATATTCTCAAGGGGAATATATTATAACATCCTAAAACTTTTTCAGGCTCAAGTATAGACTTACTCAAGAAAACCAGTCAAGAACTCTAAATTTTCATTTGTATAACCCAATCTAGGGATCGAAGGTTGATTGTACGGGTTATACATAGGCTCGTAGTGTGCAATACGTGAGAGTTTATATTTTCTCCCAGAAGTCACGGGTCCAAAACATGAACCGTGGAATGCAGTCGTGGTTCTCAGAACAGAGACCCTTCAAGTCGAGTTGAAAAACCAATAGCCCAGACCATAACTTATGAATTCAATCCATGGGCTATGGGTTAACTCAAGGAGTTCCATCCAGAAACCATCTAGAACCATAAATATAAGTTTTATAAGGGTATTGGATGTGATTTATTGTCATAAGAAGTCTGTAACATAAAGTGTTGAAAACTCCTCTACCAACTAAGTTCTAGTGTAATATTTTACTTAAGTCAAATTCAAACGATCATTCCTATTAGATTATAATGACTCATATGGCCTAGTACCTACTAAATTAAAGTTCTTTGACTCTTACTTCTAATGCCTCTAAATGTTATTTCAATTCAATTTCAGAGCTAAAAGTTATAGGCATGTTAGTGGAGCATTATCAAATTGTCAGTAATTATGATGGTAACTACGAGCCATGGTTTGATACTACGACCCATGATTTAAAACCATGACTCCTACACCAAAAAATTCAGAAACTTCTTAGAAATGTTCAAAAGGGATATTTTAGTCTTTACCTACTCTGTTAACCCCAAACCCCTAAACTACATCAATTTAAGTCTCTGAGAGAGGGGTGTTACCAGTTCAAGGGAATCATTCCCCTCATGCTCACACTCTATGACTTAGAAATCAAAAAAGTCTTTCTTACATTCCAAAAGCCCAGGTTTTATCTCCAATTTCAATTCTCAAGCTTTCTGTTTGAATTTCTCAGGCTTACGGGAATTCAACAAGAGTATTCCTTTCATTCTTGTGCCCTAAAACTTTCAGTTTTCTTAAAGATTTATGAGTTTGCCTAAGTAGGATTGATACCCAAATTTCATGATTTATGAAGTATTATGTTCCCGTAAAGATTTTTTGAAATTATTATCTCAGGGACTCTTAAATTGCATGATTTACTTAGAGTTTCATAAGTGATTTAGTCTATGATTCATTATTTATTAGATTTAGCATGACCAAAGCATGTTTGACATGATTTGGCCTTAAGATCTCTGTTTTACCAAGAATATCCAAATACTATCCATGACTTATGAAAATGGCAAAAAAAGCACGAACTTGTCAACATGTCAGGACAATGGTCATGTAACGCCCCGAGAACCTATCCCGAGACATCACATGGTGCTCAAGGTCACACGTGGCCTCAAGATAACCCTCTAAACCTGTCATCACCTTCAGAACTCTCTACGACACAAATCATTATAAAGTAGGGAAGAATAATCATGACATGAACCTACTAAGGTATGAAGTAATACGGTTCTGTACAAACAAAATACTAAAATCTCTGTACATGCTGGCACACTAGTCTGACAAAGCCTCTACTTCATAGGACTGAGGTGCCATTGAGACAGATCCCCAACTGACTCGTACTGAACTAAAAGTAAATAAACATCAATTAACAAGACAAAATTGGGGACATAGGTCCTCGAACCATAAGGACTCACCAACCGCAGAAATGTAGATGAAGGTACTCAAAGATCACTATCGCTGCTGAGACTGAGCACCTGAACCTATATCATGAGGAAATATATAGAATACAACAGATTATGGGAGTCAGTACTTCGGAAGGTACTGAGTATGTGGGGGTGGATGCAACATTTTAAATAATATCATAAATGTATAAGAAAATCATGCATGCTGACAATAATAACTTTATTCGCTTGAATTAGCTAAAATGTCATTTCCGTAAGTCATTAGTAATAACATATGCTTCATCAATCTCATAAATCATTTAAATCAACTAAAACTCTTTGAATCATGACTTAGAGTGACTCGGTATCTCATGGTACTTAGATCATTATGGACGTGGGAGTTTTTTATAACCGACATAACTACACTATGTGAGCCGCATGGAGTCCAACGCTTTGCCCTCCTAAGAAGAGAACCCCACATTGGCGGGGGTGTTGTACTTTTTCTAGGGAGTACAATCTCAATCTCATTATCACAATCCCATACTCGGCCTCTGGTCCACAATTATCAACATCAATCCTATGGTGGCACGTAGTTTTAGGAAAATACCACATTTCCCACTCGATGCTAAATACTCCTCCCAGACTCAGCTCAGAACGCGTTAGGAAATCCACCTTAATCAATATCAACTCATGGGTCTATTTTAAAGACCAAAACATAAATATATATATCATCTGTAAATCATAAACATCTTGTGAATTCCTAACCCGACTCAACTCAACACAATCTTTCCCAACATCAAGTATATTTGCTTATCAAGTATATCATAATATCAAAATTAATCAACTCAAATCTCATAAATAATTAATAGAGAATTTTGGGTGTAATCCCACTTTGCAAATTCATGTAAATCAATAATAGAAATTAAATCTTTAGGCACAAGAACGAAAGGAGTGTTATTGTTCAAACTCCACATACCTTGGATTATAATTTTGGAGATGTAGAAACTTATTTAGAACTTATTTCTCACACTTTTAGACCAAGATTCTTGATTCTCTTGACTTGGGGAGCTTAATTCTCGAACAACTTGGAGAAATTTATGGAAGATCCTTGAATTTCTTGGAAGAAGATTGAATTTTTGGATTTCGGAAGAAACCCTAATTTCTAGATGTTTCTTGGAAGAGGAAAGGAAGAAAAATGAATGGCTATTCTCTACTAGGATATATATAAGACCATATGGGGCGAAAATGACCAAAATGCCCTTTTAAAAAAGCTGAAATTCTTTGATCGGGGCCTGTGATGGTTGATCTGACGGTCCATCAAGTATCCTGACGGTCCACCAAATTATCCGTCACTAGAGTGCCAAAACTAGAATGTTCTGCCTCGATGTGACAGTCGAAGTGATGGTCTGTCAGGAAACTGATGGATCACCAAGTCGTCCGTCACTCGAGGGCCAAAAATGAGACATTTTGTCTTGACCTGATGGACCCCTTGACGGTCCGTCAACTTTTTGACGGTCCACCAACTTGGACATCGCACGATGGCCTGAAAAAGGAGTCACTGCCTTGGCTTGATGGGGCACTTGATGGTCTACTAGCTACCTGACGGTTCGCCAGGTCGACCATCAAACCTGGGCAATCTGATACCGTTTAGTAAAATGGCCATAACTCCCTCGTTTGATGTTGGATTTCAATAAAATTGGTATCAATGGAAAACTTATTCAATTCTATACATGAAAAAAGTATAAATTAGAGAAATACAACATGGTTTAAATATAAATCACTTTGGAAGTTATACATATCCACTCAAAAGATAAATTTAGGCTTAAGAAACGATCGAGGTATTACAGGTCACCAGTTTAATTTAAAGCTAGTATAATGCTTACTTTCAAGATGAGTTATCTAAAGTATAAGCAAATAATATTATTTTGGGGGTAGTATTAAGACTAGAGATGATGTAGGTTCAGTGCACCCAAGACTCCAACCTAAGTGCCAACTCATAATATAATTGCCTCAATGGGCTCATGTTTAGCGATCACATAGTCATGACTTAATATTGTTGACAAGGTAAATTACAGCCTTTCGACAACGCATATGTTAGAGTCCATATTTCTTACATGGTTTATGTTAGTTAAGAGTATCTCCCACAAAAATAATTTTAATATAACTTTAGTACTTAACCTAAAACTTCATTTAAATTAAATTATTTCATGACTTATAGTTATACCTCATGTTTACAATTTATAATTTACTTTGGGGTCATTGTGCTACAATTTTGATATTTTCACCAACATCAAGTTTAAATCATATGAAATACTTATGCTTCCTCAGATTTCTAGTTTTGAATTATATTAGCTCATGATTCAGCATTTGTCTTATAGTTTTCTTTAACATATTCCTTACATGTTTGCATCCTCAGGTTTTAGATATAGTTGGTTACCATGATTTTTCTTATTACGTTCAATCATAGTTTAAAAGTATGGCTAAACATTGTTTTATGATTTTATCATATCTCACATTCTCAGTACACCTGAAGTACTAACTACATACCTTTTTTTGCCCTATATCCTATTATGACATAGGTTATGGTTCTCAAATTTAGTCGTGTAGTTATATATATATATATATATATATATATATATATATATTCTAGTGATAGTTCAACTAGCTTATGGTGACTTCTCATTCTTCGAGTACAATTCTATATCTTATGCTTATTTAAACTAGTATTACAATTTCGGTTATTTAAAGTTAGCTGGGGACTTGTCCCAGCAACACATCAGTTTACTTATTAGTTTACTTAGAGGCTTTCTGACAAAGTTAGACATTTCAACTTCTTGTTTTGTTTAGTCTTTTTTTGGACCAAATATTTCATTTCAGTTATTCTATACTAGTTCAACTATTCATATGTTGTCCTTAGCTTTCACTTAGTATTTCAATACGGATTTTAGTGTCATGCCAATATTATGGGTTAGCTTGGAGCACTTTTAGTTCAAAGTATCGTGCTATATCTAGGGTTTAGACTTGGGTCTTGACACAGACCCTCTTATCTCTATGCATCACTAGCTCATCGTCTTCAAATCATATATTCAATGTTGTTGCTTACTTTAGTCAATGCTCTTCCTAATTAGATAGCACCTTATATAATAGTTGTGGTCGAGGTTGCAACAATGGTTGCGACATATAATAAAATTATGGGTACAGATCCAAATCTTATCAAGGTTAATCAACTGAATGAAAATAATGGTTTACCAATGGTTTTCATCAAAAGTGTCAGATTTGCAATGGTTTTAATCATCCTGCCCCAATGTGTTTCCATAGGTATAATCATACCATCAATCCTACAACTTATTCTTCACATCAAGCTCCAGCCTATTTTAATATACAATGGTATTCTGACATTGGGGCTACTCATCACATTACTCTATATTTTTCTAGCCTATAACAAGTGAAAGACTATTATGAAACCAATGAAGATCATGTTGGTAACACTCAAGGGCTCTAAATTTATCATACTAGTAATTTAACTTCTATCTCTCCATTTGAAATTCCTTCCCCTAAAACATGTTTTTCATGTATCTTTTATTACAAAATGTCTATTCTCAATTCACAAATTCTGCATAAGATAATAATATCTTTCTTGAGTTTCATCACTTTTGTTTTTATGTCGAGGATTAAGAATTCCAAAAACTTCATCTTTATGTTTGGAGTAGTCACAACCTCTATTCATTTTCATTCAAGTCAACATCCAGGAGTCATAACTTACAGTCCCACAATGCATTTATTTTAGCAAAAACAACACCTAGCAGTTGGCATCTTTATCTTGGGCATCCCCACTAATGTGTCCTTTAGCTTATTAGGAATTATAGTTTCTAATTCTAGTTTTAATTTCAGTCATATTTATAATGCATACCACTTGATAAGTTGCACAAGTTGAATATTCTAATTTCAATCAATAAAAGTACTTCTATGTTAAAATTACTTTTTGTTGATGTTTGAGGACATGCCCTAACCTTATCGTGTGATGGTCATAAATACTTCCTCATATATATTAATGGCCTAAACTTTGTACTGTAATACTGTTGGATATTATTAATAAGTAAAACTCACAAGATCAAATAATGCATTTGTCGTCAACAAGGTGTGTCAATTCATGCACTCTCCAATTTGAAACCATTGGGCAACTGTTAAACGATACTTTGATATCTCAAGCACACTGTTTCTAGTCGTTTATTTATTCCCAAATTGCTACCTTTTTTCTCCAAGCTTTCACCAACTCTGATTAGGTAGGGTACAGGTGGGTATTCTATTTATTTAGAAAATGCACTAGTTTTCTAGTCGTTAAGAAAGCAATGTACTATCGGTGTTTCTAAAGGCAGAGGCATAAGATGAGGAATTTTACATGATATAAGGCTAGGCACAAGCCTCGAGGAAATGAGACATAAGACCCATAGATCCTATAATTTTTAATATTTTATAAAATAATGGAATTAGAATAAATATATTTAGAAGAGATAAATCTCAAAAAACGTAAAACAACATTAGAATTATAAAAAATAAGTAGAAGATGTATCTAAAATGACTTCAACAAAAAAAATAACCAAAGCCACATAATACAACTAATATATAAAGTCAAAATTTTATATAATCATATGTCCTAAAAAACACAAGTTGTATTTAAAAAATAATGCATAATTAATAACCCTCACCTTCTCATTACTCGATCAGTATATGCACCTATTTATCATGTATATTTACGTACCCATTTATCATATATTATATTTTAAAAAAGAAAAAATAAAGTAAATAACCTAAGAACTAGTCATTATGTGACTTGAAAAGAACTAAAAGAAAAGAAAGAAGCTAGGAAGAAGAAGGTGTTACCTAGTACCTTTTTGAGTAGCAGCACTGTTGACACCTACAAGAAGTATGACTTTTAAGTTTTCTTTTTCTTATTTGATTTAAGTATTTCAGTATTTACCAATCATATATTTTAGTATTAAGTTTAAATTAGAGATTTAATAGAAAAAAATATTTTACTTTTTAAAGTTTTCTGGGCGTATGCCTAATTTGCGCCTCACGCTTAGGAGAACTCCCCAATGATTAGGCAAATGCCTCAAATTTTAGGGTATTAACTCTTTTATACTTTATCTCCCCACAAGGCCTTAATATTTTTTTTAATATATCTCACCTTGGGGCTCACCCCAATGCTCGCCCGTGACTGTCTTTTAAAACATTGCATATTGTTGCTTGATCTTCTATTTTGTCTAAATATAAAGTGCTTGTTGATACTGCACTTGATCTTACTTAGATCCAACAACTATTATTTGAGCTTGGAAATTCAATCTGCAACCCTCTTATTCTGTAGTGTGACAACATAGGAGTTATATATCATTCCATCAATCTCGCATTTGATGCTTACTAAATACATAAAGATTGACATTTATTTTGTGTGTGACAAAGTGGAGCAAAAGGACATATTTGTGCAATTCCTCTCGATGAAAGATCAACTTGCTGATGTTCTGACCAAGGCTCTTTCTACTATAAGGTTTTAATTTGTTAACCCTATGCTGAATGTTGTTTCCCCACCTTCAGCTTTCAAGGAAAGTATTTAACAGTTAACATCCAACTTGAGTATTCTAAATTCTAGTCCAAATAAAACACCTAATCCTACAACCATCAGTTAAGTGTTTGCAGTATTTTTACTATATATAAAAAATAAAGCCCAGGATGTCGAATGGTATTTTTATCTAATAATTTTTTTTAGCTTAAAGTCGATGCACATTATACATTGAAAAGATTCAATTGACCAAAAACTAGGCAACCTTGATATAACTACTGGAGTACCTATCACGACACAAGACTACCCCTAGTCGTAACACGATACTTAGAACCAAAAGTGATCCCAAGCTAACCCATGATACTAGCATAATGATTAAGCAACTGATTAGAACATATATAAAAGTTAAGAGGCGTAATATGAGATAAGTCGCTTCAATACGGTACTAGTAAAAGTTCAAAGCACTGTAATTTGAAATAAAAAGTAATTAAAACTACATACAATAAGTCTAACTGACTGTCTATGAAGCCTCTACTAATAATGACTATGGGTTGCCGAGACATAGTCGCAACTATCTCTAATCGATACATTGGAATAGGAAAATGAAATACTAGAACTGTTAACTAACTTGAGCCCTTAAAATAAGAGAACTCATCAACTACTGGCCGAATGCTATGATATGTCTGACTATGATCCTAATAATAAGCACCTAAATCAATATCACATAAAAAATATAGGCAAAAAATGTATGTGATCAGTACTTTTGAATATACTGAGTATATGAGATATGTACTCATTATGAAAAACACTTAAAACATGCATTAAAATCGAGGACTTGAACCAGTTACCAAAATAAATATTTAAAACATGTATCTACATCAAATTTGTGAGACATAGTGAAATCTCTAAATCATGATATAAAACATTTGTAAAAATTGGAAAGTTGTAGGAGCATAAATATTTCACATAATTTAATATTAGTTCCGAACATATTGTAAAAATGTACTGAATGTTAACTGCTTGGAAAAGAGCTGAATTGAAGTAAACTGACCCTATATGAAATACACAAATGCTAATATGCAGTGATAATATGGATATTCATAGTTTAAAAGTAGAAAGAAAACTGAACTGTGGGTCATGTACAAATACTAAGAATGAAATTGTGGGAGGTTTCTTTAATCGACATAGATTATGTAACTAAAATGGAATTTAACCTGTAACCCAAAGTCAGGGGAAAGGGGTGTTCTGTGCCTGGTCAAGGTTATGAACCATGATTAGCGTGGATTCACTTATGACCCTATTTAGGTTAAGAGAGATGCTTTCAAGACGTGAGGACCTCTTTAACCTAAGATGACACATAGTTTGAGACTTGAGTTTGCTGAACCTCTGTCCTTTTGGTGCTAAGTACTACTCCCAACTGAAAGTAAATTGATATACTGAAATGCTTTATAAGACTATTATTCTAAAATTAAAAGATTAGTGCTTTATATAAAAACATTCTAAATCATAAAAATTGAAAGACATAGTTCTTTACTAATAATACATGATATCTCAAATCTTCTGGTGTTCATAACCCTCCATCTCTGAAGAATGCAACTATCATGACAAATTGTACAATCTAAAGAGAAATGTGAAATTTCATAATAAAGTCCCCAATTATGAATTTATTAACATAACGAGGGTTCATAATTCTATGTATGTAAGGATACAAACTTTCATGGAAAAAATTGGTTGTCACCTAATACAAATGAATTCACAAAATCATGATAAATAATGCTTAGTAGTCTTAAAAATGTAAACATCATACATAATTTGATCATATGCTTTAAGTATAAGTAATTTCATGCAAATCATTCATGGGCATGAAAATATTGTGAATGCTATAATATAGTCGGAAGAAATCATAAATAATTGTAAAAACATTCCTATGAATGGAAAAATATATCACGGAGAACTGAATTTAAGCGTGAAATCAAAATTAGGTAAAAGTCCTAGTTCATGGGAGTTATAGAATTCATGAATAAAAAATCATAATTTGGAAATGAGGATGAAAGGATATCATCATTGAATACCCATATACCTAATTACTTTTGACTCTTGAACTAAAGTTTAGAGGATTTGTACTTGATGATAAGAACCCTAATTTCTTACTTTGAAAAAGGAGTTGTTTGTTTTCTCTATTCTTGATAAGTGTTGATTTAATTTTTGAGGAAATGAGAAATTTTGGATGGTTAAATGAACTTATACCTCTAGCTTTAAGTGAAACAACATAGATTTGAGGTTAAAAGAGTCAAAAAATACCAAAAAACACGTTTAAAATAATCTAAAAATCTTCTGAAATCAGTGTTGATGACCCTTGTGATTAGTCATCGGGTCTAGGGATGAGTCGTGATTTGAGTCGTCATCTGGGACTCAATTTTAGCCTTCTACCATGTTGAATATTAGTCACTTAATAGAACTTTTGGTCTCCTAATGACTCATTGTGTCCGAGTCATCACTGACAGTTTTGACAATGCTTCAGTAAAATGGCTATAATTTCTTACTCTGATATCGGATTAAGGAAAAAATATAAAGACCCTTCAGGTCATTTTTCTTAATCCCATTTTTTTTCTATTAGAGCTCTCCCATAACTGCCCTAAGTCATTTATGACTTGGTATAACTGATAATTCAGTTATTGAACAGTTCATTTGATTTTTTAATCTATTTCTCCATTTAGAAGTCTTCGTTAGTTCCAAATGGTAACCAAGAAAAAACCTTAGTAAAATAATCTCGGATGGGAATTTGACTTCACCAGCAGCTCTAGAATACAATTTTAGTCTAGGTAAGGTCCCACTGCACCTTAGCTCATTTTGACCCATTTGGTTGGGAAGTTGATAAATTGAAAATTAATATGTGGGAACCATATTTTGTTAAAACAACCTCAGATAAAGAATCAAACTTCGCCAATGCATCTAAAATATCGACAATGGTGTGAGTATATATTTAATTTATTCTTATTGGATTTCGGATGCATCCTAAGGCATTGGACAAAACATGGAAAATATTCCAAGTTTCAGCTGTCATCTAGTGTATTAGAAGGTAGCATGGTCGAGCATGGAGCATCATGATTGCAGTGTCCTGATTGCAGCCCGCGTGCACGTGATGCTGGAATTGCGAGACCCGAGTACATGGAAAGGGGTATTTAAATGCCATTTTGGTTGAGAATTAGCTGTTTCCACCTTCCTTTGATTTCCATAAACCCTTATAGAGTGTGTATATTATAAATTGAGTCTTGGGTGTTGATTGGGAACATAAATAACTTGTATTTTTGTGATTAGAATCAGATTTAAGGTATGGATCCTTTATTTCTAGTTTTAAATTTCTTGATTATTTGACCAAAACCATATTTATCTTAAGGGCATGATTTAAGCCCAAATAAACATGTTATCCACTTGATCATTAAGGGTTATGATTCCCTAATGGTATTTGAATATTGGGTTGATTGCAGAAACTTGTTTTTCATACATGGTACCCATTTTGGGGGTGTTTGGTGTCGTTTTGGACTCGAAGAACAATAGTGAAATATAGGTATTGATATTCTCATAATGATGCATGGATTGTGTTTTTGATAGGTTGGAACCTTGAAGAAGCTTCTCAAAAGAAAAAATAGAAGGTTTAGTAGTTTGTTTGCTTTATTCAGATTTGCGGTAGGTTAGGCTTACCTCTTATTAGATTGAGCTTTATTATAGTATAATCGTGATATCTTGTTGAGATTAAGAGGGGTTTTAGGTGTTGGAATGATAAATGGAAATCCTTGGTATTAGATAAACCATTTAGGCCATTTGATCATAATATTGGATACTTGACTTATAGTCTAGAACCTTGGCTTATTGGACATGTTATCGCATGGATATCATGAGAATTCTCTAGTTTTTCTAGTTATATAGGAGGGACCTTGTCACTCATGTTAAGAGTAAGGTGACCTTATTAGCTTTGGATGAGTTAAGCATAAGGCTTGAGGAAGAACTATACCATAGAACTATTGTGGATTGATAAACCTCTAAGACATGATTTAGATAACTTAGCTTAGCCTTGGGTAGAATTTAGACTTGAAGCAAAATTTTAGGGTATTAGAAGTGGATATTGAACCACCTTAAACTTGGATTTTATAGTTTCATTTAAGACTATGATGCTTGTTAAATGCCTAGAGTATGTCTTTGCTAGTATGATGGTGAATCCCTAGTAGATAAGTTATCCATGATATTGGTATTGGAAGTAATATTCTTGGTTGCTTACTAAATCATTATTAGTGCTTGGATAAAAATGGAATGCCTTATAATTTGAGACCATGACTATGCTATTACTTGAATCATATCGTGACTACCATGTGGTCTTTGGATTATGTTATTACTCATGTTATGTTCAAGTCTACTGACTAAACTATCGTTTGAGGTAAAAATATCCCTCATGTGCTAATGTTGTGAGCCATGATGATTAAGGGCTCTAATAGGTATACTTTTGGCTTGATGAGTGGCCATGTGACTAATTATGTTGAACCGGATAATATATTGAATGTCCATGCCATATGTATTCATATACATATTGACAGACGATTCTAGATAACTAATGATGAGATGTGAAGGTATGCACCTCCCTACTTCTCCTATACTTTAGCCCTCTGGGACTTGTCATTTATTCTTGATCTTTGATTGAGTATATATTATTTATGTTGTATTGATAACCGGTTCAAGTCCAGAGAATATGTGGATATTATTGATACCTGGTTCGAGTTCGGAGGATATATGGATATTATTGGTACCCGGTTTGAGTCTGGAGGATGTGTTGATGATATTATTACAAGGTTTGAGTCCGGAGTATGTGTTGATGATAATATTACCCAGTTTAAGTTTGGAGGATATGGATGCTATGTATCGTAAGTATATATGTATATGTGGTTGTGCTTTATTTTGATCATATTCATATGCACACTAAGGGAAGGGTGTTATCCTTAGGATGTCGATTCTAGCTCATTAGAATCACTAACTAAGGGAAGTAGTAATGTTTACTTCTAATTAGTAGGTAGAAAAAAAATTTGCCTAACAACTAACCAAGTCTAGTTGACAAGTGGGATTTATTATAAGATAAGGATCCAACTTGTAAACAATGTTAGTATTCAGTAATGTTAAATCAAGGAGCATTGGCTACTAGGTATAGGCCATGTGGTGACTAGTATCCATTGGCTATCTTACTTAAGGAATATATAATCAGTGAGCTAATGGTTGACCCTTGCTTAGCTAAAATATGATAGTTAGCAAATATAGTTGATACGTGGCTAATGATAATATGAATATAGATTATGACATATTAATTGAGGTTAGTTCTATTGGATGTTTGGAAAGATTGACCAATTGGTGATGAGCGTATAATATGGGTAGAAAATTTTGAGATTCAGTTGTATTGATGGATTTACATGATTTTTACTTCTTTGGGTGTACTCCCCGGTTGTATGGGACGCCGTTATGCATTCTTTTACTTTATGCCCTAGTTGGTGTATGGGTGCCAACTCTGTACTTGAGTGGTTGTGATTTCATTGGTGTTGTTTTACATTTTTGGATCATTTAGTTCGTATATATGATGGCATTTTATATATATATATATATATATATATATATATATATATATATATATATATATATTAATACAATATGTCATATTATTATTCTAGGTTAATTCATTATTACATACAACGATGAAGATTATTCAGGTTCGATTCTGTGCCTTTACTTAGATATGTATTATCTTGCATTATATCCTCTTTATATCATGATTTAGTTCAGTCAATTGATGATGCCTACTGAGTACCCATCGTTTTGGTACTCATACTACACTTCTATACCTTTTTAGTGCACATCTGAGTACCAGTTGCCACCGTTGGGTTGATTTTGTGCGATATTAACATTCCAAAGATCGGGTGAGCTCTTGGAGTTTCGATTCGCTTGTTTCCCTCTATCTTAATTTAGTTTTTTGAGTTCAAGATAGATGTATTGAATGTTTTACATTTTTGTGTTGTATTCCTACTACTATTGTACTTAGATGCTCTTGTAGTGATATTAGTAGGTCTTAGGGTGTGATATCCATGTTTGACTATCTTCTTTATATTGGAATATTATTTGTTTGACTTATGTCTGTATACTTGGGACCAGTGGGCAATTCTTTCCAAAGTAACCCATTGCATTAGCTTCGGGTTATGGCGTTGGCTTACATACCGGCAGGATTTGGTAGGTGTCATCATAACTTATCGAGTCATGGAAGAAATTGATTGAATTGGAAATATAATTCAAATATATATATATATATATATATATATATATATATCAATTAATAGGTCTTTAGTGAAAAAAAATACTATGAAATCTAGGATATATGCTTGTTTGAAGTTGATTGTAGCAAGATACTTCATAAGAAATCAATCGGTAAGGGAAGTTTTGACTTGGATATGAGTTAGGAATTACTTGTGGACTTAATGCATGTCTTATCATACTATAAAAATATGAAGTTTTATCAAGCATGAATGTTAAGCATGGTTTTAATCTTAGTTTGGATTTTTGAGGTGTTTAGTACCCTACCAATATCATGTCGTTATTGCAACACCCTGAATTCCAGAACTAAGATCCAAACCATTCTTTAAAATCATATAGAACCTAACCCAATGATGTTTTTATGTGTGACGAGATTTGGATATGAATTAAGGTCATATGCAACTTCTAGCCCAAAGTTAAGTTGAAAGCTTCTTTACAGATCAAGTTTTCATAAATGATTTTACTAGGGTCAAAATTAAACAAACATACCTCCTAAAATAAAAAGAGATTTATAGCTCATGAACCACCAAATTAAAGATCTTTGAGTCTTCTTTCCAATGCTACTGATTATTCAACAATTAAATTTCAGAGAAAAGAGTTATGGCCTATTTAGTAAAGGAATGTCATGTTGCCATATCTAATGACCTATACAAAAAATCATTGTTTATTAGGAAGAACCATCTTATATGATCATATGTGGAACAACAAGAAAGACCTAAATGTGGTAAAAACACCTCAAAGACTGATGAGTGGTAAATTTACCACTCATTTGCACTTAAATTCGTGAACATTACCATGTTTTGAATAAATAAGTGAGACATATTTATGATTAAACACACTAATATCCACTTTTCGCAGACATATAGGTAATGAGATGAAAATTTGTAGAAGCGAGTTGAAAAAAATCAAAAGAAGGAAAGAAGTGTAGTTTGAAGACCTAGAGTAGATCATAACCGCAGTAATTCTGATTACAGTCTGAGAACCGCAATTGCGGTCAATCTAGAAAGTCAATATATCACGGTTGTGTCCATCTGACCGCGGTCATAGTAGCTGCAAACTTAGACAAACTCCATCTATAGTGGTCTAACGAAAATATAGCCCAAGGTCAAAGTTGTAAATGCACATAGTTGTTCCCAAAATTTCCTTAAGACACTCAAACCCTATATCTTTGAGGAATCATCCATCAATTCCCAATGATTGGAACTTTTTCTTACTTCTTAGTTTTCATTTTTGGAGGACAATTATTGTATTAATTTTGGGTGAAGAATACATTGGAGTAACTTCCAAGTGAAGGATTAGCAAACTCTCATTGAAGATTTGTTGAAGTTCAAAGTTTGGAGTAGCATCCACTTAGTTTTTCATAAATCAAGTTAATGGATATTTTTGGGTATATGTTTGCTTATTTATCTTATTAGTAGCTAGTTCTTCCTCTTGGGATTATGCTAGAATAGGGTGCAATTGTGTGTGGGTTGTGATTCATTTTGTATATGTTAGTTTGTTGATGATGGGTTATACCATTACTTGACTAAATTGCCTAGGATTTATGGGTGAAAGCCCTAAATACCAAAATGGGTTTGCGGGTGAAAATCCTAAGCTCTTAAAAGCTTAAATCATCCTTGAAAGAGGGGTTTGAGTGAACTTTTGGAACCCACATCATCCTTGAAAGAGAGATGTGGAAACTAAGGCAATAATAGACTATTTATGGGCATAGTTTGCTAATTGTCATTATCTTAGACATAAGGATGATTGTGAGGTTTACTATACCTTGGGTATCATCCTATAAATAGGGGTTCCTAATTGAGGTATTGGGTGGCTTTAATTGACACACTCGTTTGGTACTCAAAAGGGTCAATGAGTGTCATCTTTGAGGCTATGTTGACAAACTAGTCTCAAGGACTTTAAACCTAGCCTACCATATTATCAATGATTAGAATTTTCACCAAATCATCACGTTCCTATGCATAACTTACCCTTAAGAACACATAATACCAGGATCCGTGCTTAATTGATTATACTCTAATCATTCTAGCCCCAAATTAGTCCTTTAAAGTATGTAATTAAACATTAGTTTTGATACTCACTCAAATCCCCCAATTTTAATATATTTGTATTCTAGGTTCTAATTTTTGTAAGTTTCATCTATTTTGAGCTAATTCTATTGCCACTAACATTGTTCCTTGTGGATTCGACCCCAACTCAAAGCTGGGTAAATAAATTGACAATGGCCGCCTTATACTTAAATTGACGTGCAAGTTGATCATTATCAAAAATGGCACTGTTGCCGAGGAACAATTTATCGTATTGAGTTAGTTTGAAATTGTAGTTTACTTTCCTTACTCGCTTGGATTCAAACTTGTAAATATTTGTTTATGATTTTCTTTAGTTTCTTGTGTTAGTTAGATTATTTTTGTTTTCTTGTCACTATGGCATATTGGGATAAATATGACTTTGTAAGTTGGCAATCCTATCTTGATGATCCATGTACATATTTTGATGGACCCCACTTTTAGTAGGATTGTATTCTCCCCGGAGAGAGATGGAGGCACCATCTCGATCCTATTAGGAGTATGATTATTCTTTATGTGGTGGTCAAGATGGACATTGGAGTGATTGCTTAAATGCCTCCTCCCCTCATTATACTAACAAAAATGCTAGTTTTTCTTTAGAGTTTGATAGGTACCATGATGAAATAAAGGAAGAAAAACATGCCAAATACAATGGTCTTGAAGCAATGCTTCAAACTCATTTAGAACGGGCAACTACATTGGAGGAGGACATGCACGAATTGTATCAATCAAGTAAGGAATTTAAAAGGGAAATGAAAAAGATAGAGGAAATTTCCAAGGAAACAAACCCTTCAAATACCATTAACTTGCCCACTTTTTAACAGGAGAAAGATCAATAAGAAAGACCAGTCTATGTGGTAAATGATGAGTTTTGTAGAGAAGAATCCTAAGTAATTTCCCAACTAACCGAGCCTAATATAGTTGAAGATGCCAAAATTGAGAAAATGGTGCTATAGTCAAAAGAAGAAGCCAAGCAAATTTCTTATGAATACTCTAGCCTATTTTGGGGTGAGGATGCTAATAGGGATGCTATTCTGGAACTAAGGAATCGATGTCAGCCCAATAATTTTTTGACATTAGGCTTGGTGGATGTGATGAAAGTCCATCCACCAAAGAAAATGATAGATTTTGAGGAGAAGGAGCACCATCCATATATTTTAGAGTTTGACATTCCAAATGAGCACATGAAAACCCCACGCTCGAAGGCCAAGGAGCTCAACTTCCAATTTTCAACTAGTGGCCTATTGATTTTCCGACCATTACCTAAGGATCCCAATTGAAAATTTGATGTGAAGTTGGGTAAAATGTTCAAGTCTTCAAAGTGATGAGATAGAATCTACATCACCATGTCACCCTTTATTTTATGTTTCATCTTAGAAGATCTGAATCTTCTGTCCCTCTTTTGCTCAATTCATAGTGAGCAAAAGTTGGGACGATATTCAAACTTTCTAAGTGGAAACAAAAGTGGTATTTTGAAAGGTGTTTTATCACCACAGATGGGAAACAACCCATCACGCCATAAAAGTTGCACATATCCTTTTAATTTTTGCACGATAAAGTAGATTTTAATTTTTTCATTGATTAATCCATGCATTTGTGTTACTTTGGAGTGAATAAGGAATTGAAAAAGGAAAATGTGGGATGTTTTCATGGTGGACTGAATAGGGGAAAATGAAGGTGCATAAATGCCCTCTGTTATTGCGATTGTATCTCTAAGTTACGATTGCTGTCACTCATATGTCCGCGATCACGAAACTCTAGCTACAATTGTAGTTAAATTAGATTTAAAAGGCCATCGATCTTTTATTCCTCCTATACTTCCCCTTCAATTTCTCTCTCAAATTACACTTGTTTGTGGCTATATTTTGAATATCTTAAAGGCATCTTTGTATCCACTCTACATCACTAGTTCGATAAGTGCTTCAAATTCTTATTTTTTAATTATTATGGGTAGGCCTTAGGGTGCATGAACTAGGTAGGGCCTAAAATTATATTTCTCATTGCTAAATGGTTATTACTTAGTACTTTTGTGGTAATTACTTGTTAAATATGGTGTGCACACACATGGGGAAGTCTTGAGTACTCAAAACTTTTGTGAAATTGAGTAAAATATAGGATGCACACCAAGTGGACGGTTTATTGCCCAAACGAGTCAATAACTAGTTATTTCCACATTGTGGAGGCATAATCAGACACTTAGAATGCATGTTTCATAATATTAATGATAAATTCTTATTTTCGAACACATTTTCGCCCCAAAAATGTATTTTAGAACTGAATAGTCAGGTATCAGGTATCGTGATTACGGCCATTGGGACCGCAATTACATTATACGCGATCACTGTCTTGTAGTTATGATCTCAGTATCCACGATCATAGATAAGCTGCTGAGATTGCTATACCTGAGACTGAATTTTAGCCTGGGCCAAAATTCCCGGAGTTCATATTTTTGTTCAAACACCCCTAAGTATCAATCCCATGAAATTTAGTGGACAATATAGTGTAGTCTAATCATGAAAATGTTGATGATGAATGATTTTGTATTGTCCTCATGTTTTGAAGGTCTCCATCATGGAAAACTTCGACCACATCCGATTCATGACTCCCAACTGCCAAAACCAATATTATGATGAGTTCCCAAGGACTAAGATACTCTTGGAAAGGGGTATATGCTTAGAGAAAGTGCCAGAAAAACTTTTGGCATTTTATGCTAGACTCGTGGCCATCAAAAGGTGTTTTTCCTTTACGAGAGTTCTACGCTAATCATAGCATAATGTCTTTTGCAAACTCGGTTATCATGATCTAAGGGGTTGTTGTGCACTTTGGAGTGGATAAAATCAACAAACTATATGGACCCCCAGATGAAGACGTGGTTGCTTTTGAGGTAAAGAGGTATGAGTCGGGCAGCTGGATGACAAAGAAATTATGCCCAGATAAAAAGGTTCCATGGGCAGCAACAAAAATAGGTATATCCATGAACTACTTCACAACAAAGGCTCGAATATGGTTGGACATCATTTGCAGCTTGATCTCTCCTTGCACGCACATGACTGCAATTACAGATATGCGTGCCTAAATGGTTGCCTTCATACTAGACAACATTTCTCTGAATGTTGGTCATCTGGTGATATCTAATATGAAGTTCTATAGGAACCATGGTGGTACACATCTCTTATTTCCTTTACTTATTACTGAGATATGTAGGAGAGTAGGGGTGTTGGATTACCCGGATGACACTTAGGTACGCCCTCGAACCCCTATTTACCCTCTCAAGATTTAGGGTGATGGGGAACCTGGTAAGAGTTAGAAGATAAATATCAATGTAGGTAAGTCGACAGTTGAGGAGTCAGAGTCGTGTAGACTATCCACTCCTGGGTCTTTGAAAGATATTGGTATTGATATTAGGGTCATCAAGGAGCTGGTATCAGGATTGGCTCAAGGGCTAGGAGAGTCCTCCACCAAGCGTCACTCTTATGTGTCATGCTCAGACTATTAAAAGTAAAAGGAGGAGAAGAAGAAGTAGGAAGCCACGGTTTCTAGGCTTGAGAGGGCATACTTAGCATTGACGAAGTATCATAAGGAGCTTTGGGAATCCCACAAGAAAATAAAAAAGAGGAAGAAATAGAGATAAAAGTTCTTTAGCATGATGTGGAAGGGGGTTAAGGGCCTATGAAAGGTCCTAAAACCCAGTGACAGACTACCTTTTCCCATAGTAGAGAGTGATGATGAGGCCCCTACTGAGTGGACAAGTTCTGAGGCTGGTGGTGATGGTGCAAATTCAATAGCAGAGAGCTACTCGTGATGCAAGCATCCTTTACTCTTGCTTTATTAATTATGTAGTGGGGACACTGTTAGGTTTTTAGTTGAGGGTGCTAGTCCCTGAATTTGTATTATATATATGTTTTATGGATGTTTTGATGACATTTTAAATGATTTTTGTTTTGTTTTTGAGTTGCATAATTTGGGCACTCTGGTGGTTCCCACATTTCATGGATTAGTCATTTTGTTTGTTTTTAAATTTTCTATTTTACTTTATCTTTATTTTATTTGTGATGATATTGAATGAGCCTTTCCCTATGATAGATGAAGTGATGATATTCTTAAGGAAAAAAAATCGTGATTGGGTTTTTGAGTAATAGATGTAGGGGAAGTCTGAGTACCTATGGCATCAAGATTATAAATGGAAGGTAAGTCTGAGTACCTATGGGATTTTGGATTTGGAATCACATTCATACCTATGGTAAAAATTGAGTAGTCATATGGTTGGTTTGCCCGTATGAAAGCCACAATATGTGGTAAAGTCTTGGGTTGTTACCTTGGTTCGCAAATTGTGTGTGGTGCAAATGCAATAGAAAACACCCCCTTTATACAAAATTTTTCAAAAATCAAGGACATAGACGTGAGCAACCTTGTAACAAAACTTTTTCGATTTTTGTGTCTCTAAAAATTTTGGGTTGCAAAAATCGATGGATACTTTATTTTTCTCTCTAGTGGGAGGGGAAATTGAGCCCCTTTAGTGAATTTACATGTCATGTGTGGTGATTTTATTTGTATGAATGTCATGTGTACTTGTGTCATCTAGAACTTTTTTGATTGTATTTGGTTGGTGAGATGATCTTAGACTATCTTTGTGACATTGGAAGCCCACATAGCCTAAAAACCTTGCCCGTGCATAGATATTATCCCTATTCACCCAATTTGAGCCTTTGGACCTTTCTTTGGAAAACACATTACAAGCCATGAGCCATTCAATTTTTATCCCTCTTTTGAACCATACCCTCGTTAAACTTAAAAATGTAACTTGAGGGTAAAAGCCTAAGTTGGGGATGGTGAAGATTGAAGGAAGTAACTTTGGGTCATGAAATTGTAAGTGATTCCTATGAGCTTAAGCATTGAGCAAATTAGTAAGAAAAAGAAAGGACCCAACAAAGGAAAAAAATTGCATGAAATTTTCAAGAAAAAGAAATAAAAGAAAAATGGTGAACCAAGGTAATAAAAGTAGGCATTTGTAAAAGAAAAAGAAGTGGCCCATAGTCAAGAGTTAGATTAAATAGTGTGATGTAGATGTTAAAGGAGGGTATAGCCTTGTTGTTCCTAAATGATATCCTACCTTCCCCCAAACCTGCGTTATAAGCTCAAAATCTCTTCGAGATCTCAAACAATTTACTTTCATTGTAGTGGCGATTGAAAATAGGGGCAAGCCTATGATATGAAACTTTTTAGAATAGAGATTACTTGTGAGGGAGAGAGTTTTGCACTTAAATTCCTTGTTGCATTTTCATAGCTTGGTATGTGTAATTTTCCTTCTTGTGAGGAGGCATGTGAACAAGTTGAGGTTGGTGATTTTGTCATCTTTTGAGAAAAGAGGCAAAATAAATATAGTGTAGTTGAGGTCAAAAAGTGAGTCACTTCTAGAGTATCGGTGATTGTTGCATTGTTTCACTTTGAAGTCTTTTGCATCCTTCATTATTACATTTTATGTTAAGGGGTGTCGGGAGAATAGCTTTGCCCATGTTTAAAGATCTACTTGAGGTAGTAACTAAGCTTGATGTCATTGTGATCATTGGGTCATCTATTGTGGGCATAAATGTGCATTGTCTCATGGTAAGAAGTAATGTTGCTTGAGGACAAACAAAGCCTTAAGTTGGGGGTGTTGATAAGTGGTAAATTTTCCACTCATTTACACTCAACATTTATGTAAATTACCATGTTTGAATAAATAAGTGAGACATATTAGTGATTAAATGTACTAATATCCACTTTTTGTAGACACATAGGTAATAAGATGAAAATATGTGGATGTAAGTTAAAAAATATCAAAAGACAGAAAGAATTGCAATTTGAAGACTTGGAGCAGAACATAGCCTTAGTTACCACAATTGCGGTCTGAGAACTGCGATCGCGGTTTGTCAAGAAGGTCAATATACCGCAATCATGTGGATCTGATCATGGATGAGGTAGCCGCAAATGCGGACAAACTCCAGTGATCGCAGTCTAACGGAAAAAAAGCCCAAGGGCAAAGGTGTAAATGCACAGAAATGTTCCCAAAATTTCCTTAAAAGACTCAAACCCTATCTCTTTGAGGAATTAGTCATCTATTCCGAACCATTGGAACCTTGTCTTCTTCTTAATTTCCATTTTGGAGGACAATTATTTTAATAATTTTAGGTGAAGAATACATTGGAATAACTTCCAAGAGAAGGATTAGAAAACTCCCATTGGAGATTTGTTGAAGTTCAAAGTTTGAAGTAACATTCACATAGTCTTTCATAAATCAATTCAATGGAGAATTTTGGGTATATCTTTTTTTATTTATCTTATGAGTAACTAGGTCTTCCTCTTAGGATTATGCTAGAATACGGTACAATTGTGTGTGGGTTGTGATTCATTTGAGCATATGTTAGTTTGTTAATGATGGGTTATACTATTTCTTGACTAAATTGGTTGGGATTTGTGGGTGAAAGCCACAAATACCAAAATGGGTTTGTGGGTGAAAATCCCAAGCTCTTGAATGCTTAAACCATCCTTGAAAGACGGGTTTGGGTGAACTTTTAGAACCCACATTATCCTTGAAAGAGGGGTTTGGGTGAACTTTTGGAACCTACATTATCCTTGAAAGAGGGATGTGGAAACCAAGGCAATAGTAGACAATTTATGGACATAGTTTTCTAATTGTCACTATCTTAGACATAAGGGTGATTGTGAGGTTGAATATACCTTGGGTATCATCCTAGAAATAGTGGTTCCTAATTCAGGTATTGGGTGGATTTAATTGAGACACTCGTTTGATACTCGAAAGGGTCAATGAATGTTGATAAACTAGTCTCAAGGACTTTCAACCTAGCCTACCATATCATCAATGATTTTAATTTGCACCAAATCATTATGTTCCCATGCATAACTTTCCCCTAAGAAAGCATAATCCCAAGATCCGTTCTTAATTGATTATACTCTAATTATCCGTAGCCCCCAATTAGTCCTTTAAATGTCCGCAAATAAATATTAGTTTTGATACTCACTCAAACCCCCAATTTTTTTTTACATATTTGTATTCTAGGTTTTAAATTTAGCAAGTTTTATCTATTTCGAGCTAATTCAATTTCCACTCATAGTGCTCCTCATGGATTCGACCCAACTCAAAGTTTGGTAAATATATTGATGACGACCGCCTTGCACTTAAATTGACGTGTAAGTTGAGAGTTATCAAAGACCATGAAGGAAACCAATGACCCATTTTCGAATTAATGAGTCATTTGATAAAGTAAAGAGAAAACTAATGAACCTGCAACAACAATGACCATAACCACTAACCCGTTGGTTCATAGGACAGGTCATTGGTTGGTCCGTCTATTATCCGCAGTAATATTTTATTGGTATGAATTTAAATGGGCAATTTGGTCTTTTTCTATTATTTAACGTCCTATACTATGTCATTTTGGCTATCCTAAAGGGGTATACTTATGTGTAACCTATTGTTAATCTGTCATTCCACTTAAACTAACATAAACACTCAAAGTAAAATCATAAATAGGTGATTAAACTTTCTCCTCAGTCAAGAAACTAAAATTCTTCACCTTCAAGCTCTAAGGTCCAAGTTATTGCACGAATTTCACTTTCAGGTTTGCAGGATTTCATCAATGGATATCTGTTACGACCTAATACTACCCCCTAGTCATAACATGGTGCTTAGAATCACAAGTGACTCCAACCTAACCCATCTCCTGCAAAACACTTAGAAATATGGATATTATCTAGTTAAACAATACTTATGCGGAAGCTTAACTTGAATAATATAATAAATATTCAAAGGAAATTGAATCATTACTTAAAAAGGTTAAGATCCAAAGATGAACAAATAACTATAAGTTTGAAAATCCTCTACTAAGATGATTTTTTTGGACAAGCCCCCACCTTTTCGACTGTCAGAAAACTAGGAATGACAAAGATAAAATGAAAAGAAAAGATAACGCTGATCCTTTCATGATGAGGAGATCATACTATGCGCGACAAGGATAAAGAGAGTCCGAACCTATATTATAAGATAATATAGCGGAAAGAAAGTATATGATTAGTACTTTGAATGTACTGATAATATGAGATAAGAAAATAACTGATAGGAGATAGACATGGAACATGTAATATGATAATTAGTGCAAGACCAAGTAATGAACATATGTTGTAAAATGAACTGAATAATTGAATACAAATTAAAGCAAGAATCTGAAATGTGAATGGTAAAATGTGGATTTTGGAAGCTAATAATAACTAACATACCCCAACATAAGTTAATCGGGGTCCAACCTGTAACCCCGACTAGAAGGGTGTTTAGTACCTTTTTTATGGTACGAACATTGACTAACATGGATGACCTAAGATGATGTCCAGAAAGGACTAAGGTGTCAAGCCTAATCTTAGGGGTGACCCTTTTGAACCTGCCACTCTATTAAAGTTCTCAAACTAAGTACTACTCCCAACTGAATACTGATAACTGCAATGCTCACTGATGGTAATAATATGATAATTGAAATAAATGTACTCTGCAAAAACATTCAAATTATGTAAATTGGGGAATATAGCATCTATTAGTATATGTATGAAATCCTAGGTTATTAGGTGTTTATAACCCGCCATCTCTGAAGAATTCAACTATTATGTAATTTTTTAAAGTAATCAAATTAATTAAATTAATGAATCGAGTCCAAAAATCATGAGTTTCATAATATAACTAGTGTTTAGGATCATGGTCAAATAGTAGCACTGGAATTTATGCTAAAATGGGGATTATAACTCAATGACACCAAAAGACTTAGATATCAATGAATATACCAATACCTATAACCCTGAGTTGTGAAAAAGGAATTGTACTTGAGAATTAGTTAAACTTAGGACCTAATGGGAAGAAGGTAGACTATCGATTAAATACCACAAACATAGAGATTAGAACTTTGAATAATTCCTTAGAGTTGGATGCATGAGGAAGATGAACCGTAACTGGTCTTAGGAAAAGGGAATCACCTCTTTTCTCTTCTAAAACTAAGTATCAAATATAATTCTAAGTAATACAACTTAGGGCCATATAAACCTCCTAACGAACCTTGAGATTTCCCAAAATTACGTAGTTTTATTATTAAAAGAGTAGAATAAGATTGCCGTTTCCTTAAATTTTTATAACTAGAAACTACGGGAAGGGACATACGAGACCTTTCCATAATCGTGGGAACAACCTAAGATCATAGGTTGCACTCGGAGCTGGGAGCTAGATGAAAACTCTTTGAACATGTTCATATAAACCTTGGACGATTGTGGATTCTATCTATGGTCTTACCTTGGTTCGTATGTTTGCTAGTTAAATCAAAGCCATTTGTGGGACTTACGATCATACTAGTGGATCGTGGTTCCTTATAATGAAATAAGGTTAAAATTTGTAGACTTTATGAAGTTTGGGTTATAGAGATCATATGACACATTGTACAGTTGTTCAATGTAAACACGATCGTGGTTGGTCTCGTGGTGTCTCACTATAGAGTAGTGCCTTATTGAAAGGCCATGATTTTCTATGTTAGATTAAGGAAAAACTAGATGTGTTGGAAATATAATTATAATATCAATCATTTGGTAGGTTTGAGAATCAAAGAATGCATCTAAATTTGGAATTTATACTCATTTAAGTATAATCACTTCTTTAGGAATAAATCGGTAAGAGGGGTTTTTTGTTGGTTAAGGGCTAGAGGTTATTGTGGCCTTGGTACATGGAAAAATCTCCTCTCATACTATTAAGTATTTTTTGATTTACCCTACATGTACTTGAATCATAGCTCAAGCCTAGGCTTGGATTTTCTGGGGAGTTATATTATCTCCTTCTTGAGGTCAGTCATCCCCGAATTGAAACTGACTTAGTTGGAAGGTTAGGGGAAAAGGGCTGCCATTCCTGCATTAACTTCACCACTTCTCCTTATATTATTAGAACCTTTATACACTATTTGTACCTAATATTCCTACACTGTATTTCTAAGAGATGACAACTGACATGGTACTGAATTGTTAACTGAAACATAGGTTGATTTAGACCTATGAACACATGCTATGGATTAGGAATAGCTGGGAAATTCAAATAAAAAAATTAATTATTTAAAGGAAAACTATTACCTCAAGATGGGACCGAGTTCGATGGGTAAAGATTGGGTAAATGTTCATCATGTCTACTTTACCTCCCAAGTAGCTCCCTCAACTAACTGATTTTGACAAAGAACCTTTACCAAAGTAAATTATTTATTTCTCAACCTATGAACCTGATA
This sequence comes from Capsicum annuum, assembly GCF_002878395.1. Taxonomy (NCBI): domain Eukaryota; kingdom Viridiplantae; phylum Streptophyta; class Magnoliopsida; order Solanales; family Solanaceae; genus Capsicum; species Capsicum annuum. The sequence continues at coordinate 82,106,723 of NC_061121.1, forward strand.
GTCAAAGATTTCAATAGGAACCTTTCACGCCAATACTTTCAAAGGGAATGATCAATGCCAGATCACTAATGCACTTCTTTAGCAAAGAAACTGTAAATCCCCGAGAATACACCATGGGAGTCACTCGATGGTTATAGTCCCTAGGGACCACAAGCTAACCCATGAGATGGTACCTGCTGTAAGCACTGAATAATACAGTAACATACGTGAAAGAAAAATTGTTAAGACATAAGGTTTTAAGTCATGGAAACCGATAAAATATGCAAACAAAACTAATAAAATAATCTGACAATGTCAACTAAAGTCTAAATACTAAATAACTAACTGAAATGTCTGAAAGCCTCTAAACTGACTGAATATAAGTTGATGGGACAGGCCCCAACCAACTCCAACTAACTACTCGACTGAAAAATAAAGAAAAATAGTCTGTCCCTAAAATATAAGGACTCGCCACTGCTACGACTGATAGTCTAAGAAGTCTATATGCCATCCAGAAACTGGCCATCTGAACCTATGATATGATACATCATAGTGCAAGAAAAGAGTATGCGATTAGTACTTTGAATGTACTGGTATGCTAAGTGAGGTAGGCGGATATGAATGGTTTTATTAACATGAATAATAATAACTGTCGGTATGTATATATGTAGATATATAACATGTAAAACTGGATAGAGTGTATGAAATCTGTAGACACTGAGGGTACATGAAGTCTTTAAATACTGGGAATACATGAAATCTGTAAATGCTGAGGATGATTGACCAAACATATAATAGGCTCTGAATATAATCTATAAATACTAAAATACCAAAGTCTGATAGATGAATCACTGATATCTGTATGCAATGGTCAAGCAACTGAAACAGAATTACTGGACTGATTACTGGACTGAAATTGTGGGAGTTATCATCTAACTGATATGCCCTAATGAGCAAGTTTGGCGTCCAACCTATAACCCCAATTGGAAGGGTATTAGTACCGTGCCACAGGTACTAACGCTGGCTATGTGGATCCACTAAATTAATGTATTGAATAGAAGGAGTAAAGGTGTCAAGCCTAACTGATGGGTGACCCCTGCAAGTTAGTCAAGCCTAATCATATGGGTGACTTGTTTTATCCTACGCTGGCTATATAGTTTTGAAGTATAGAGGTTGCTACTAACGGCTCTACCTGTCTGACGGGAAAGACACCATCTCTGTACTCATTCGATGCTAAATCCTTCTCCCAACTGAAATGACTCAGAATGATTAACTATTATGAGTTTAACTGGTTATGATATCTGACTGAACTGATATTACTTATATTACGTTTGAGTCTGCTCTGAATCTTCTGAGACTAATTAAATAGCTATGTTATTTGGGTATTCATTATGCCCAGGACTCGATAGTAATAATAGTAAAATAGTACTAATCTCTAAGGACATAACATGGGAGCATTTATTTAAAATCTACTCTTGTAGGCATTTCATCAAACACTTGATATGCATGCTGTACACTAAGCATGAGAATAGTTTAAAGCATGTAGTAAAAGCACAATTTCAACCCTAATATCAAGAATCTTGAATTAAATCATTGGACAACAACATTCAAACATGTGGAGTGTAATAACCAACATCAATTTCATAGAAATATGGTATAGGACAAGATTCATGGGATTTCATGGTTAAAATCACAATTCAAAATCAAAATAACTTAAAAAGATCCTAACTTTATTTTTAAATTGGATACTTGGGCTTCATGGGTGAAAAGGGACCCATGGATGAACACTTAACACACCTGGGTGATGAATTCTTGAGTTTTATTGGTAAAACTCTGCGATAATCACGGATAATGACACACCATAATCACGAAGGCTCACTGGATTTTGATGATTGCTATTTTGGCTAGCTCCGTGATGCGCTATTGGGCCAGGTGGTACACTGTCTCACTAAAATGGCTCTAACTCTTCGCCCAAGTGTCGGATTTGGGCAAATTTGGTATCGACGGAAAGCTTATTCAATTATATACATGATGATATTAGGGAAATTCTAAATGGTTTAAAACAATTCTCACTTGGTATAATATTTCTCAACCTTTTAGGGCAAGATTAATACTCTACTGAACACACTTTAAGGCTCAAACTACGAGAGAATTTTGTGGGGACTTACAAATATTTTTAAAATGTCATATTTTCTAACTCTAAGATGATGATAGACTGATCTGAGGTATATCTTAAAGAAGCAACTGGCTCCCTGAAGTTGGTCAAACAAGTCATTAATTCTAGGAAGTGGGAATTTTTTTTTGAAAGTGACTTTGTTCAACTGATGGTAGTCAATACATATTATGAGAGAACCCTCTTTCTTATGCACGAATAGAATTGGTGCTCCCCATAGGGAAACACTGGGTCTAATGAACCCCTTGTCTAAAAGGTCCTTCAACTGTTCGTTCAACTCTTTGTGTTCGGTTGGTGCCATTCTATATGGCGAAATAGAAATAGGCTGAGTGGCTGGTGCCATTCTATATGCCATGCTATGGATTAGAAATAGCTAGGAAAATCAAATAAAAAAAATTAATTAATTAAAAAAAACTATTACCTCAAGATGGGACTGAGTACGATGGGAAACGATTGGGTACATGTTCATCATGTCTGCTTTACATCCCAAGTAGCTCTCTCGACTAACTAATTTTGACAAAGAACCTTTACCGAAGTGAGTTATTTATTTCTCATCCTATGAACTTGACAGTCAATGATTTCAATAGAAACCTCTTCATAAGAGATTATATTTCACGCTATCACTTTTGAAGGGAACGATCGATGCTAGATCACAAATGCACTTCTTTAGCAAGGAAATTATAACACCCCAAGAATATACCTTTGGCATCACACAATACTTACAATCCCTAGGAACCATAATCTAAACATGAGATGGCACCTACTGTGAGCACTAAATAATATAATAACATACATGGAAAAACAATTGGTAAGCCATAAGATTTTAAGTCCCATAAGATTTTAAGTCATGGAAACTGATAGAATATGCAAACCAAATTGGTAAAATAATCTGACAATGTCAACTAAAGTCTAAATACTGAATAACTAACTAAAATGTCTGAAAACCTCTAAACTAAATGAATATGAGTTTATGGGACAGGCCCCAACTAACTCCAACTACCTACTGGACTGAAAACATGAAGAAAAATAGTCTGTACCCTAAATATGAGGACTTTCCACTGCTACAGCTGATAGTCTGAGAAGTCTATGCACCATCCAGAAACTGGGCATTTGAACCTATGATATGACACATAATAGAGTAAAAAAGAGTATGCGATTAGTACTTTGGATGTACTGGTATGCTAAGTAAGGTAGGCTGATATGCATGGTTTCATGAACATAAATAATAATAACTGTTTTTATGCATGTACGTAGATATATAACATGTAAAACTGGATAGAGTGCATGAAATCTGTAGACACTGAGGGTACATAAAGTCTGTAAATACTGGGAATATGTGAAATCTGTAAATAATAAGGATGCATAACCAAGCATATAATATGTTCTAAATATAATCTGTAAATAATAAAATACTGAAGTCTGATATATGAATCACTAATATCTGTATGCTATGGTGAAGCAACTAAAACTGAATTACTGGACTGAAACTATGGGAGTTATCATCTAACCGACATGCCCTAATGAGCAAGTTTGTGGTCTAACCTGTAACCCAGTTGGAAGGGTTTTAGTACCGTGCCATGGGTACTAACTCTAGTTGTGTAGATCCACTAAACTTGTGTATTGTCCTGAAAGACTAAGGGTGTCAAGCCTAACTGATGGGTTACCCCTACAATGTAGTCAAGCCTAATCTGATGGGTGACTTTTTTTATCCTATACTAGCTGTGTAGTTTTGGAGTATAGAGATTGATACTAACGACTCTACTTGTCTGATGGGGAAGTTGCCATCTCTATACTCACTAGGTGTTAAATCTTATTCCAAATTGAACTGACTCAGAATACTTAACTATTATGAATTTAACTGGTTATGATAACTGAATGAACTGATATTGCTCATATTATGTATGAGACTATTTTGAATCTTCTAAGACTAAGTGAACAACTATGTTTTTTGGGTATTGATAACCCCCATGACTCGATAGTAATAATAGTAAAATAGTACTAATCTTTAACGACATAACATGGAAGCATTTATTTAAAATCCACTTTTGTAGGCATTTCATCATACACTTGATATGCATGGTGTACACTAAGCATAAGAATAGTTAAAAACTTGTAGTAAAAGAACAATTTCAACCATAATATCACAAATCTTGAATTAAATCAGTGGACAACAACATTCAAACCTGTGGAGTGTAATAACCAATATCAATTTCATAGAAATATGGTATAGGACAAGATTCATGGGATTTTATGGTTAAAATCACAATTCAAATCAAAATACATGAAAAGATCCTAACTTTGTATTTAAATTGGGCACTTAGGCTCCATGGGTGAAAAGGGACACATGGATGAACACTTAATATACCTGGGTGATGAATTCTTTAGATTTCTTGGTAAAATCCAAGAAATTTGATCTTGGATTAAAGGCTAGAGTTTGCTAATTGAGAGACAATGTTTGAATCTTGAGAGAAGTTGAGCAAATAATGACTAATTAGGTTATTTAGGGTATTAATCTCATGCTTAGGACTTATTAGGGAATGGAAAAGACCTAATTATCCCTGGGAGGTTTAAAAATTCATCACTGATAAACCCGATCTGGGCCCTTAGCGCAACGCGGTGCTATCGCACCGTATCACTGTAAATTAATAATTTGGAACTGAGGGCTTGGCGCAGTGCGGTGAAATCACGGAGCTTCACTAGAAAAGGATAATTCTAAAAATGTTGCTTAGCACAATGTTCCATGATCGCGATGGAGAATTGGATTTTGACAATTGCCATTTGGCATGCCTCTACGATGCGTTGATATTCCAGGTGGCACACTATTTTACAAAAATGGCTCTAACTCTTCACTCGGGTATCGAATTTGGGCAAATTTTATATCACTGTAAAGCTGACTAGATTTCCTACAAGATATTAATCTTTAAACTGAAAATACTAAGCATTTAGAATAATTTATATAGTATTACTCATGTATTTAGAGCTAAATTAAGCTTATGAAATACGGAGTATTATAATATCTCCCCTTTGGGAACATTCATCCTCGAATGAGACTAATTAAGCTGAGAAAAACTCATAGACTGAGCTTACACACTGAACATGCATGTTCGATGCATGGAATATATGACTGAGGCTACTAATAAGCTAAGTTTTCCATACTAAACATGAATATCTGATGCATGAGCACATTGCTGAATTGATTCATGAATGCATGACTGACATAGGAATGATATGCAATGATTGTTGAAGTTTGTAACTGTAACTGAACATGGCACTGAGTAAATCTAAGAAGGACTATTACCTTAAGCTGATTCTGAGTTTGTAGAGAAGAGGTGAGGATACTTGATCTGCATGTCTACTTCTACTTCCCAAGTAGCTCCCTCAACAGACTGATTTTGCTAAAGAACCTTGACCAAGGGAACTTTTTTGTTCCTCAGCTTGTGAATCTGTGGATTAAAAATTTTGATTGGGACCTCTTTGCAAGAGAGATCATTCTAAATGTTTATGCTTTGTAAAAGGACTACTACTGTTAGGTCACCAATGCATTTTTTTAGTAAGGTGACGTGGAATACTGGGTGCACTAAAGCTAGATCTGAAGGAAACTCATGCTCATAAGCTACCTTTTCGAAATGACTGAGAATTTGGTAAGGGCCGACATATTGGGGATTGAGCTTCTCCTTCTTGCCGAACTTCTACACTCCCTTCATGGGAGAGATTTTAAGGTATATAAAGTCACCAATCTCAAACTCAAGATCTTTTCTCCTCATATCTGCATACGATTTCTATCAGCTCTGGGTTGCCTTAAGTCTTTCCTTGATTAATTTAACCTTCTCTAAGGCATCAAACACTAAGTTAGGCCCTACAACTACAGTCTCACCTACTTCAAACTAACCAATCAGAGACCTACATCTCTTCCCATATAGAGCCTTAAATGGATCCATCTAAATACTAGAATAATAAGTGTTATTATAGGCTAATTCAATCTAAGGAAAGTGATCATCCCAACTACTCCTAAATTAAACTACATATGCTCTTAACATATCTTCTAGAGTATGAATGGTCCTTTCTTCTTGACGATTTGTTTGAGGGTGAAAAGCAATACTGAGGTGGACTTGGGTACCAAGACCCTTCTGAAAAGCTTTTTAGAAGTGAAAGATAAACTAGGTACCTTTATCTGAGATGATGGATACTGGGACTCTATATAACCTGACCAAATATCTGAGGTAGAGCTTGGCATAGTCCTCGGCTGAATAAGAAGTATGAACTTGCAAGAAATAAGTTAATTTGGTCATCCTGTATACATTGACCAAAATACAATCATGTTGATGACGAGTACGAGGCAAACCCATCACAAAGTCTATGTTTACTTCTTCCCATATCTATGTGGGAATACTGAACTCCTGTATTAACCCACTAGGCTTCTGGTGCTCAATCTTAACCTACTGACACGTGGAGCAATTAGCTACAAAATCTGCGATATCTCACTTCATCCCACTTCACCAATAGATCTCCCACAAATCGTGGTTCATCTTAGTGGCCTTTGGATGAATCGAGTACCTCACACCATGCATTTCTATAAGAATTCGCTGCCTCAAGTCATCTACACTTGGCACACACAGACTACCCTAACAGTGCAACACACTACTCCCCCTTGGGAGAAAACCTCTACTTTCTGATCTCTGACTGACTCTATCGACTTAACTTGACTGGGATCTCTGTCCTGCTTTTTCTTTACTTTAAAAACTAGAGATAATTCTGAACTATTCTGTACCTAAACACTACCCTCAGTGGAATCAATCAAACAAACACCTAATCTGGCAAGATGATGAACTTCCTGAACTAACCTCTTCTTGTTATTCTCAACATGAGCAACACTACCTATAGACAATCTATTGAGAGAATCTGCCACTACATTGGCCTTGATCGGATGATACAGAACACTTATGTCATAATCTTTCAAAAACTCTAACCACTTTCTCTACTGCAAATTCAAATCTTTCTAAGAGAACACATACTGCAAGCTTTTGTGGTTTGTGAACACATCAACATACACCCCATACAGATAATGCCTCTAAATCTTCAAGGAAAAAACTATAGTTGCTAACTCAAGATCATGGTTAGGGTAATTCTTCTCAAGGGGCTTAAGTTGTCTAGAGGCATAAGCTATGACCTTACCTCTCTACATGAGGACACAACCCAAACTTAATCTGGATGCATCGCAGTACAACAAACCCATTTGAATCATCTAGTAGAGTTAAAATCAGGGCTGAGGTAAGTCGAGTCTTCAACTCTTGAAAACTCTTCTTGTAAGAATTTGACCTTTTCAACTTGACTTTCTTCTGAGTCAATCTGGACATAGGGGTTACAATAGATGAAAATCCTTCAACAAACTTACAGTAATAGCTAGCTAAGATTAAGAAACTCTTGATATCTAAAGGAGAAGTGGGTCTAGGTCAGTTTCTCACTGCCTCAGTCTTTTGAGGATAACCTCTAATGCCATCATCGGAAATAATATGACCAAGGAATACTACTGATCTTAGCCAAAATTCACTTACTTAATTTAGCAAACGACTAATGGGCTCTAAGAGTTTTTAACACTATTTTGAAGTGGTCTGCATGATCATTTTTAGTACAAAAGTAGACAAGGATGTCATCTAGGAAGACTATGATGAACATGTCCAAGTACTACTTGAATACTCGGTTCATCAAGTCCATTAATGTTGTTGGGGCATTGGTGAGACCAAATGACATGACTAGAAATTTGAATTGACCATATCGGATTCGAAAAGCTATTTTTGGAATGTCACATTTTCTGGCTCTCAGCTAATGATAGCCTGATGTGAGGTATATCTTAGAGAAGTAACTGGATCCCTGAAGTTGGTCAAACAAGTCATCAATTCTAGGAAGTGGGTATTTATTCTTGACTGTGACTTTGTTCAACTGATGGTAGTCAATACACATTCTGAGAGAACAGTTTTTCTTACACACGAATAGAACTGGTGCGCCCTATGGGGAAATGCTGGGTCAGATGAACCCCTTTTCTAAATGGTCCTTTAACTATTTTTTCAACTCTTTGAGTTTGGCTGGTGCCATTCTATATAGCGGAATAGAAATAGGATGAGTGTCTAGAAGAAGGTCTATTCCAAAGTCGATTTCCTTCTTAGGAGAAACTCTGGGAAGATCTTTGGGAAACACATCTAAAAATTCATTTACTACTGGAATTGACTAAAGACTAAGAGTCTCTGAACAAGAGTCTTTGACTCGAACAAGATGGTAGATACATCCCTTGGATATCATTTTTCTTGCCCTAAGGGAAGAAATGAATTGACCCCTAAGCACTGTAACACTGCCTCTCTATTCAAGGACTGGTGTATTTGGAAATTGGAAATGAGCAACTCTATTTCTACAATCAATTGAAGCATAGCATAAATGGAGCCAATGCATGCCGAGAATGAAATCAAAATTAGTTATCTCTAACTCCATGAGATTAACTGAGGTGAAATTTTGAGAAATCATAACTAGACAGTTCCTGTATACTTTCCTAGCTACCATAGAGACACCCATTGGGGTAGACACTAAAATGGGCTATGCTAAGATTTCAGAAAGGATTCTAAAATTGATGGCTATGTAAGGGGTTACAAAAGAAAGAGAAGCTCCAGGGTCTAGTAAATCATAAATATATAAATGGAAGACCTTTAACGTACCATGAGAATTTTCCTAATCTTGTTAGGACTGAAGAGCATACAGTCTATTCAGATGCTGACCACTGGTAGTACTGGAAGTGGCGCCCTGCTGAATCGGGCGACTGACTAGAACTAATGGCTGATGGTTCTAGCCCTATTGATGTGTATCTTTACCCTTCTGAGAAACTACTCAACACTCCCGGATCCGATGGCCTGGCTTACCATACCCAAAGAATATGTCACTGCCAGCTCTACGCTTACTCTGATGGTTTCAACCATATTTCTGGCAAAGAGGGTTTGTATGAGTGCTGTTAACACTGCCTTGGGACTTAAAGACTCGTTCCCTATCCCTATGATTATTATTGAACTTGGGTACTAGGGAACTAGCTCAGGATGGAGCTGGGACTAAGGATTTATGAAGAAATTAAGGACGGTTACCGCCTTCTGACCTTGATTGACTGAAATTGAAACTACCTATTCTAGCTCTCTTGTTCTCCCTCTATCTATCCTTAGACTTCTACTCTTCAATCTGTTAAGCATACACCATCAACCTAGACAAGTCCATCTCCCTAATTTGCATCACGGTCCTTCACTTCTTGACCATGCTGTCTGATATACTAAACACAAACTTTCTTATCTTAGACCTACTATCAGCTACCATATGAAGGGCATACTCACTAACTGAGTAAAATTGAGAGAATACTCTCTCACTGTCATGTTGCCCTACTTTAGGTTAATGAACTCTAACACTTTAGCCTCCCTCAACTCTAGTGGGAAGAACCTATCTAAGAAAGCTGTAGCAAGCTTTTCCAATTCTACAAGACCTATATATGTGCCCCTATCTACCTTCCACTTCTTAAACCATGTATGGGCTATATCTTGCAACTGCTAAGAAGCTAATTCAGCACGCTCACTAGAATTTACTCTTATAATATCTATCACCTTCTGAACCATATCCAAGAATTCCTATGGATTCTCTTTAGACTTGGATCCCAAAAAGGAAGGAGGTTTCATTCGGGTAAAGTCCCGAATTTTAGCTACGGTAGCATTGGCCACTGGGTTGACTGGAACAACGGCTGGCTATACATTCTGAGCCACTATAGACTATGCTAGATTAGTAAATGCAAATCTGAACTCTGCATAAGAAACATGCTCATTTAGGGGATCTTCCTGAATGGGCTGAGGTGTCGGCTGGTTTACATTTCTTCTTCCGTTTGTCTTTCTAGGAGGCATGTTTTGTAAATGGAAGGGAAAAAAGAATTAAACTGAGAGTTTGAATTAAGCTCATACTTATTTTCATGACACACATACAGAAAGAAGGGAAACTCTTAAACATCTCGCATCTTCTTGTCCATAAGTGTGGCATGCTTCACACCCATGTATAAGACTCTAATTGACGCAGCTTTTAGACTTCCTAGGACACTTTAAAAATTTAGGTTCTAATGCCAAGTTTGTAATGCCCCTAGAATACACCCTAGGCGTCACACGATGCTTATAGTACCTAGAGACCACAAGCTAACCCATGAGTAGGTACCTGCTGAGAGCACTGAATAATACCATAACATACGTAGAAGAACAACTATTAAGCCATAAGGTTTTAAGTAATGAAATCTGATAGAATATGCAAATCAAAATGATAAAATAATCTGACAATGTCAACTAAATTCTAAATACTGAATAACTAACTGAAATGTTTGAAAGCCTCTAAACTGGCTGAATATGAGTTGATGGGACATGCCCCAACTAACTCCAACTAACTACTGGACTAAAAACATGAATAAAACTAGTATTTCCCCTAAATACGAGGACTCACCACTACTACGGCTGATAGTCTGAGAAGTCTATGCGCGATTCAAAAACTAGGCATCTGAACCTATGATATGATACATCATAGCACAATAAAAGAGTATGCGATTAGTACATTAAATGTAGTGTTATGCTAAGTGGGGTAGGCTGATATGCATGGTTTCATGAACATGAATAATAATAACTATCTATATGTATGTACGTAGATATATAACATGTAAAACTGTATAGAGTGTATGAAATCTATAGACACTAAGGGTACATGAAGTTTGTAAATGCTGGGAATACGTGAAATCTGTAAATACTGAGGATGCATAACCAAGCATTTAATATGTTCTAAATATATTCTGTAAATACTTAAATACTCAAGTCTAGTAAATGAATTACTGATATCTGTATATTATGGTCAAGCAATTGAAACTGAATTACTGGATTGATTACTGGACTGAGACTATGGGAGTTATCATCTAATCGACATACCCCAATGATCATGATTAGGATCCAACCTATAACCCCAATTGGAAGGTGTAATACCATGCCACGAGGACTAATGCTGGCTGTGTCGATTCACTAAATAGATATATTATCCCGATGGACCAAGGGTGTTAAGCCCAACTAAAGGGTGACCCCTGTGAGGTAGTCAAGCCTAATCTAACGGGTGACTCCTTTTATCCTACGCTAGTTACATAGTTATGAAGTATAGAGACTGCTACTAACGACTCTACCTGTCTGATGGGAAAGTCGCCATCTGTGTACTCACTCGATGCTAAATCCTATTGCTAACTGAATTGACTCAGAATGCTTACTATTATGAGTTAAACTGGTTATGATATCTGAATGAACTGATACTGCTCATATTATGTATGAGACTATTTTGAATCTTCTGAGACTAAGTGAACAACTATGTTTTTTAGGTATTGATAACCCCCATGACTCTATAGTAATAATAGTAAAATAGTATTAATCTTTACGGACATAACATGGGAACATTTATTTAAAATCCACTCTTGTAGGCATTTCATCAAATAGTTGCTATGCATAGTGTACACTAAGCCTGAGAATAGTTTAAAGCTTGTAGTAAAAGCACAATTTCAACCATAATATCACAAATCTTGAATTAAATTAGTGGACAATAACATTCAAACATGTGGACTATAATAACCAACATCAATTTCATAGAAATATGGTATAGGACAAGATTCATGGGATTTCATGGTTAAAATCACAATTCAAAATTAAAATAACTTGAAAAAAATCCTAACTTTGCATTTAAATTGAATACTTGGGCTTCATGGGTGAAAAAGGACCCATGGATGAACACTTAACATACCTGGGTGATGATTTCTTGAGATTTCTTGGTAAAATCTTGGAAATTTGATCTTGGATTGAAGTCTAGAGTTTGCTAATTGAGAGAGATTATTTGAATCTTGAGAGAATTTGAGGAAATAATGACTAATTAGGTTATTTAAGGTACTAATCTCGTGTTTAGGACTAACTAGGGCCGTGGAAAAAGACCCTATTACCCCTGGGAAGATTTAAAAATTCATCACTACAAAACCTGATCTGGGCCCTTTGCGTGATGCAATGCTATCATGTCGTGTCATTAGAAACTGATAATTAGGAACTGAGGGCTTAGCGTGATGTGGTGAACTCACGGAGCTTCAATAAAAAAAGATAATTATGAAAGTGCTACTTGGCGTGACGTGCCATGATCGCGATGGGGCACTGAATTTTAACGATTACCATTTGGCATGCCTCTACGATGCGTTGATGTGGCACACTTCTTTACAAAAATGGCTCTAACTCTTCACCTAGGAATCGGATTAGGGTGAATTTAATATCATTAGAAAGCTAAATGAATTTACTATGCGTGATAAGCTCTAAACTGAAAAATACTAAGCATTTAGAAAAATTTATATAGGATTACTCATGTACTTAGAGATAAATTAACCTACAATATCATAAGGGATAATAAAGTAGGGATTGACCTCTTCTTGACTCTCGAAACTTTTCACCAGTGAAAAGCTCAAGTTACCTCATCCTCACATCTATGTAGAACTTCTGATGACATAGAGCCATTCTCAATCTCTCTCTAATTAGTAAAAATTTATCCATAGCCTCATGGACTAACTCTATTCCTATCAATATAGCTTCATCAATTTCAGGCCAACCAATAAGAGATTTGTACCTTCTTCCATAAATTATTTTGAATGGGGCCATCTAAATAGTAGGGTGATAACTATTATTGTACGAAAACTTGATCAAAGGTAGATGATCCCAATTACCCTTGAAATTAATCACATATGCTCTTAAAATGTACTATAAGGTTTGAATGATCCATTCTGCTTAACCATCTGTCTACAAGTGAAAGGCAGTGCTGAGATGAACTTGGGTACCAAAACCCTTCTGTAAACCCTTCCAAACCAAGAGGTAAACTGAGTACCTCTATCTGAAATGATAGTTAGGATATTCTATGAAATCTCACCAACTTCTTTAGGTAAATTTTAACATAGTCCTCGATTGAATGAGTAGTGTTAACTGGTAGGAAATGGGAAGACTTAGTCATCTATCCCTTGTGATCTAAATAGAGTCATATTATCAATGATTATAAGGTAACCCTATGACGAATTCCATGTTCACTCCCTCTTACTTCTAAGTAGGAATTTTTATATCCTAAATCATGCTACTAGGTCTATGGGTCTTTGGTTCTCAACCTTAAATTATTGGAAGTTAGACCACTTACCCATAAATTTCATGATATCCTTCTTCATACCATTCCATTAATAGACTTTCCATAAATTAGAATACATCTTAGTGGCTCCTAGGTAGCTAGAATACCAAGGACCATGAGCCTTCACTAGTATCTATTGTCTCAATTCATCTATATTTGGAACACAAAGTCTGCCCTATTACGAAGAACACCATCTTTCTATTAGGAGAAAACCTCAACCTTCTATTTTTGGAATGATCCTTTTGATCTGAGCAAAATAGGATCACTATCTTTTTTTTCTTTAACCTCGACTACCAAAGAGGTATCTAAACCATTTTGGACTAAAATACTACCTTCAGCTGAGTCAACCAAGCAAACTCCAAAATTGGACAAGCTGTGAATCTCACGAGCTCTATAGTTAATCTCCTAAGATCATCGGACACCACATTGGTCATACCCGAATGGTACAAAACACTCATAGCATAATATTTTAGAAACTTTAGCCAGCTTCTCTACTGGAGTTTTAAATCATTTTAACTGGATATCCTGAAGACTTTTGTGATCAATGAACATATTGACATGAACCCATAGAGGTAGTGTCTCCAAAAATTTAAGACAAAATCCACTGATGCCACCACTAATCATGAGTTAGGTAATTCTTAGAGTTATTCATTATAACTTTGACCTTATGCATCAATACACAACCAAGTGCAACATTAGAGGCATCTCAATAAAACAAAAACCATTTAAGCCCTCGAATAAGGTTGAAATCATAGTGGTACTAAGTTGAGTCTTCAAATCCTAATAAATCTTGTCACAAGAGTCAAATCACTAAAATTTGACATTATATTGAGTCAATTTGGACATGGGATAAGCAATAAAGGAAACTACCTCAACAAACTATCTATAGTAGCTGACTAAACCCAAGAAACTCCTGATATCTACTTGAGAGATGGGTCTAAGTCTGTTTCTCACTACTTTGGTTTTTTGATAATCAACCCAAATGCTTTACCGAAAATAATATGACCAAGGAATGTTATTTTCTTTAACTAGAATTCACACTTACTGAACTTGGTGAATAGCTGGTAATCCTTGAGAGCCGTCAAGATAATCCTCTGATGATTTGAGTTATCATGCTTACTTAGAGAATAAACAAGGATACCATTTATGAAGAATATAATAAACATGTCCAAGTACTGCTTGAACACTCTGTTCGTCATGTCCATAAAAGTTGTAGTAGCATTCATTAGTCCAAAGACATAACAACAAATTCAAAGTGACCATATCAAGTTCTGAAGGTTGTGTTTGGAATGTCATATTCTCTGACGCTGAGATGATGATAGCATGATATAAGGTCTATCATAAAGAAGAAACTTACTCCTGAAGTTGGTCCAATAAGTCACTAATCCTAGGGATGAGATATTTATTTTTTATTGTGACCTTTTTCAATTGACAGTAGTCTATTCATATTTTGAGAGAACTTTCTTTATTGAGCATGAAAAGAATTAGAGCGCCCCATGGAGACACATTTGTAACACACAAAATTTTTCCTTGAAAAATTCCTGAGTTATTAAACTCACTACTTAACCTACAACTTACCTTATGAGTCGTGAGGTCACCACATAGATCATAGGACCCAAAGTGTTACCTAACCAATAAGGTTTGTCTAGGTTATAACCTTGACCACGAATTGTACCTTATGAGTAGTAAAGACTCAGTATGAGTCGTAATATACTAATCGTAGGATGACCAGTGTGTTACCCGAAGTTTTATGCTAGAGTACGACTGGACCCTAATAGTCATAAAGTATGCTATGAGTCAGAGGATGTGCATTTGTAAGGTCAATAGTGATGGGTCCTTAAGTTATTTCTCAAACTTCAAGTCATGAAGACAACTCATAGCTAGACATCATGTATCGTATGGTAACCTATGGCTACTGGGTAACATTTTCTGCACGTTTAAGTAGGGGCACTCTTGTTATTTCCCACTTTCCCCACTAAAGTCCCAGCACTATAAAACATGTCGGGGACCCTATTTTCAACACTTAACCATCAAATACACTATCTTAAGATCTCTCTAATCCTTAAGTCAAAAACACCTAGGGTTTCATGGGAATTTACAATTAGAGCATCTAAGGGTTGATTTCCCTCCTTAATTCTTGATATCTCAAGCATATTAGTCATCTTTAAAGTTTATTTTGTTAAACACATGTATTTACAATTGTTACTCATATGATTAAATTGTGGTTTATAATTGTTGGTTGAGGGATTTAAAGCCTTTATGAATAATTTTTTTCCCATGGCTATTATGTATAATACATGGTTTGAATTTATGGTTTTGAACTATTTGGGGTGCATAGATTTGGTTAATTGGAATGGGCATTGTGGTCTCCTCTAAATTGATGGTTTTGAATATTTTAATTTGTATAACCTTAACCCAATCTTGTTAAACTTGTTATGAAGCTGAAAATATGCACATTGAACTACTTTTAGAACTATTGCATGAATTAAAAGGCTATTAAAACATAATGGTTTTGATTAATGAACAAAGGAAGTCATGTCATTCATCTACAATATTTAATAAGCAAAAGGGGTTAAGGTGTACCCCAAGATTAATGCAATTATAATGGCATAATGATATTACCTTTCAAGTGGTTGGTATGACGATACCAATAGTATATGCTCAATATGTATCATTGGTTCAGTGAATAGGAATGTTTAACTATTTTAATTGGGTTTAAAGAGGGTTGTGTAGATGGGTCGTGAAAGTCGATGTCCCGATAGACTATTACTGAAAACTGTATTTGCTGGTGCGGGGTCTAAATGGCTAGGTATTTGAGTTACTCTTGCTTATGATAGGGTGTTAAAATCACCCTTATTAAATAATCGAGATTTCATGTCACCT
The DNA here is from genome assembly GCF_002878395.1 of Capsicum annuum. Lineage (NCBI taxonomy): Eukaryota > Viridiplantae > Streptophyta > Magnoliopsida > Solanales > Solanaceae > Capsicum > Capsicum annuum. The sequence continues at coordinate 82,122,975 of NC_061121.1, forward strand.
ATGATATATGAATGGGAGGTTTGAGTCCCCTATAATTCATATGTATCTATGATTATTCTTTGGTTCATGTGGCTAACATGTATTGGGGCTCTTTCAATAGGGGAGATGAGCCCACTTAGCCCATGGGTTACTTTTTATCACGGTTCAGCTACATAGTCCAGGCTAATATTTTAAAGTTCATGATAAGCCTTGTTCCATATCTTAACATGTTGTATTTATATATATGTATATGCATATGATTATGTGCATTGGTTGGATGATTTTAAAATGTGGATCATGGCATTATTTTGTCCCTTCCCTGAGTAGTATCTATCACTCACCACACTAACCATCCCCGCACATTGTATCCTCATGCAATGCAGGAACTAGAGACATATTTTTTTTTATGTAATGATAGGAATTTTTGGCTGTCAGTAGTTAACTTTGAAGTGGTAAGCTTCCATTCTCTGAAAGGGTTATCATTTTAAAGTCTTGTTTCCTTTATATTTTAGACTAATTCTAGTGGATTCTTTCATCTATCGTCAGGGGCATGTCCCAACTTAGATTGGTTTGGTCTATTTTGAGTCTTTGTAGATTACTGTGGATTGAGATTGGTATTATGGATTCTTAACACATTCTTACTATTATGTACTTTATCTTGTAATATGTTAGAAATTCATCCACTGCTAGTGTATTATGATCTATTTGACTAGGTAAAGGGGGTTGTCTCGATTCCATGACAGACTTAAGATACCTGTCATGACCAGGCCTTAATCGGGTTATGAAAATCTTGGTATCGGATCCTAGGTTCATAGTCAATTGGGTATCCACAAATCTATGTCAAGTAAAGTCTATTATATGGATATATAGAGTGCCATATTCATAAGGGAAGGGAAACGAGGCATTTGGGAATGTTTCCTTTCTTATGCTATACTATTTGGCTGTAGAGTCTAGGATGTTGAAATCTCCTGTAAATTCATATGTTCACATGTTAGATCATGCCTTTTGAAGATTTGATGCTCATGGAAACTCCTTTATCCAACATGAGGAAAATATTGATGGAACTCATCCTACTTATAGGGTAAAGACTGGATCTAGGGTCCCTGGTTCTAATTGCCCCCGAGGAGTTCCATCGGTCCCTACTCGTTCTCTTTCGGCTAGTGGTACTTCTTCCCCAATTCCCCAAGGTGATGTGTTTAATTTTGAGTTTCGCCCAGACCCCACTAAGTGGGAATACACTGGGTTTGTTGTTGTTGTTGTTGTTGCTAATAGATTTACTTTCTTACTTAGTTGGTGGTCTCTCAGTTATGCCAATCTAAGCATGTTGCTTTTGTTACTCCTTTTTCTAAGGCCACAAGGGTTGGACATTTCATGAGGTTAAGTTTTTCGACCTTTATAGGTTCTATAGTTTAGGAGGATTCTCAAGGTTCATAGATAGGATGGAGAAGATCTTCTGAGTGATGCATGCTTCTAACTCGGAGGGTATGGAATTCACCTTATATTAATTGAAGGATGTGGAATATTAGTGGAATAAAGAGTGGGAGCAGTTGAGAGGGGATGATACTGAGCTAGCTATTTGGGATGACTACTCTAGTCCCTTTCTTGATCACTCTTTTCCTCAAGAGTTGAGGGACGCGAAGAATGAGGAGTTTATGAATTCGAAATAGTGCAGGATGACAGTAAAGGAGTATGCCTTGAAGTTTCATCAGTTGTCCTGCTATGCTTCATATTTGATATCTACTGTGAGGGATAGAATGAGGAAGTTTGCTTTGGGTTTTTCTCGATACTTGGTGTTGGAGTGCAAGGCCACTTTGTTTAATAAGGATATGGATATCTTTAGGCTTGTGGTGTACATATAACAAGTTTAGGAAGAAAAGAAGAAACAAGCTGAAATAGGAGAAAGGTAGAGTAAGTAATTTAGGTATTTTAAGCATGGTGAAGGCCAGCAGAATAGTGGTAGAGATGACAGGCAGTGGTCTAAGAAGAAGTGGGGAAATTCTGTTTCTTACTCTACGACTAGTGCTACATATCCTTAGCCATCTGGTTATCAACACTTCTAAATCGATAGTGGATTTAAGGCATAAAGTACCCAATCTCAAAAAAGTAGGGCCTGATCAAATCTCTCATATCCTCCTTATAGATATTATGGTCTGGTACATCATGGAATTTGTGATAAGAGGAGGAATAAATGCTTTAATATGATCATCTTGGTCACATGCAATAAGATTGTCCTTCAAGGGTTTCTTCTAGGTCTAATAAGGTTTCAGTTGCTACGTCTTTAGCTCCAACACCTATGGGTGCTACTTTTGGTACTAGCATTAGTTGGAATCATTTGTATGCTCTTGCCACCCATTAGGAATTGGAGGCTTCTCCCGATATTGTCACTGGTACATTATAACTCTTCTCTCTTTATGTGTATTACTTACTTGATCAAGGGTCTAATCCTTCTTATATAACCCTTTACATGGATATTCATTTTGGTTTTGGGCCTTTGTGTATTTCTGATCCCTTTTCTTTGTCTGCCCTAATGGGTGACTCCGTAGTGGCTAGAAAAGTCTACAGGGGTTATATGGTATCTATCCGTGGTAGGGAGATATGGGTGAATCTGATAGAGTTGGATATGTTAGGCTTTGATGTTGTTTTGGGGATATGTTGTCTCCATTCGTTCTATGCATCTCTTGATTTTACAACTCGAAGGGTCAGTTTCCAATTCTCGAATGAACCGTTGATTGAGTGGCAAAGTAGTTGCCTAGTGCCTAAGGGAAGGTTCATTTTATATCTAAGAGCCAAGAAATTCATTTCCAAGGGGTATTTATATCATCTATCCCTATAGTCAATGAGTTTCCTGAAGCATTTTCTGATGATATTCCTAGTATTCCTCCCAATAGGGAAGTAGGCTTTGGAATTGACCTTTTTCTGGATACCTATCTCTCTATCCCTCCTTATAGGCTGGTCCCTACTAATTTGAAAGAGCTTAAGGAGCAATTTAAAGATCTTCTTGATAATGGTTTTATTTGCCCTGGTGTTTTACTGTGGAGAGATCCTATTTTTTCATGCGTAAGAAGGATGGTTCCCTTTGAATGTGTATAGACTATCGGCAGTTGAATAACGTGACTACGAAGAATAAGTATCCTCTTCCTAGAATAGATGATCTCTTTAACTAGCTTCAGGGTGCTAGATACTTTTCTAAGATTAATCTTTGGTTGGGTTATCATTAGTTGAAGATTAGGAAGGTGGATATTCCTAAGTCTGGTTTCCATACCTTGTATGGCCATTCTGATTGTTTGGTCATTTTGTTCGGTTTTACTAATACCCCAGTGACATTTACGGATCTTATGAATTGGGTATTCCATAAATTTTTTGAATTATTCGTTATTGTGTTTATTTATGAGATTCTAGTTTATTCTAAGAGTGAGGAGGACCTTGATAATCACCTCCATATAGTGTTGCAGACTCTTAAGGATCAATGTTTGTATGCTAATTTTTCAAAGGGTGAGTTCTGCTTGAATTTTGTGACCTTCCTTGGTCATGATATTTCAAGTGAGGGATCATGCTGGATCCATAAAAAGTTGCGATGGATAATAGGCGGCCTAGACCCACGACTCTAACCGTTATTCAAAGCTTCTTGGGTTAAGCTTGGGTACTATAGGAGCTTTATGGAGAGTTTCTCTTAAATTGCTGCTCCATTGACTAAGTTGACTCAGAAGAAGGTAAAATTTTTGTGGTCCGATACTTGTGAGGATAGTTTTAAGAAATTGAAGGATAAATTGACTTCAACTCTAATTTTGACCCTTTTCTAGGGTACCGATGGTTTTTTTGTGTACTGTGATACCTCTTGTGTGAGACTAGGTGTGCTTTGATGCAGCATGATAAGGTTGCAGCATATACTTCTAGGAAGCTTAAGGTGCAGGAGAAGAATTATCTGACTCACGACTTGTGATATAAGAATGACCTAAAGAGATGAAGACTACGAGAAACAAGATAACAAACAAATGCAATAAAGTAAGATAGATAGCTTGACATACGAGATTACAAGAAATAGGAACCAAACCATGTATCAACGATAGGACTCCTAAGATCCGCAATAACAACACCAAACTCTTACGGTGACCGCTAAGGGAGTCAACTCCGCCTTACAACCACCGTTTCTAGGCAAGGATCAATAATAGCTTTTCCAAGCCCTACACTGCTTGGCTTTTCCAAGCCCTACACTACACTCTCAAAGAGAGAAGAAAAGTCTTTCAATGACTCTTAAATATCCATAATCAACTAAAGAGAAAATGACCTAATAGAAGACTATTATAGGCTAGCTTATTACATAGCAAAATAATCAAAATACCCTTAATGAAATTGGTGGTCATGGAGTGTCTTTCCAACAAGTATAATCCCCAAAATACCCTTAATGAAGGGTGCTTCTTCAATGCTCCAAAACCAAGGGGTTATGCTTCAACACTTGTAGACTCGGGTTGGCATAAAGGTAAGCCCCCATGAATCTTCCATACATTGGTTTGCTTTATGTCATACTCAAAACGGGTCCTCCATGCATGTTCTTGTGTCCTCAAGGTGACCAAGTCTTGAGTCTATATGCATTGGCCTCCAATAATGTCTTCAAAAAGCATAGATGGTCATTTGGATTGTATCATCCTCCACTTCTTAAAAAGGATTCAACTTCAAATCTATACCTTGCAAAACTAAAGAAAGGACAAACAAGCACAACTTCCTCATGGAATGTCTAAAGATAAAGACAAAAAGAGGAATGTCTTTCAAATGTAAGGAAGCTCACCCCTTTAAGTCAATTCACGAACCACTTGATCGTCTAATCACAACGCATGAAAATAGAAGATGCTCTGGCACCTACGTCGCATGGGGACATATTGTTCGGAGATGGTTAGCGGTTGGAAAGATAGCTTGTAACTCAGGGATAAGTTATAAGATAACATCTTCAATCAACAACAAGTTAATATATCACATTTCATCACATTTATTCACTTATCCATACATATGCATATTCCATATACCAATCAAGATGTCAAGGCTTATCAACATTCTCAAGCATTCATTCATTAGACATAAATAGACGACTACCACCTTCCATGTTTATCGATTCACCATGCTTAATACACCAAGGAGTTTAGACACATTAACATTATCATTAGACCAGGGACTTTACCTACGTATACACATTCATTATGCTAAGGACTTTAGCCACACAAAAAACTATTCAAACAATGGACTTTAACCACACACATTCATACAGGCGAGGGACTCCACTCTCATGCCCAATTGCTAGACAAGGGACTCTATCCACATGCCATATATGGAATTTACCACAAACCTCTTCATGAGGTGAGGTACTTTGACCTCAAGAGCTATTCTTAAGTAATGGACTTTACCTTGCATTCACATTGGGTGAGGGACTTTAACTTTAAGCCATATCATGGGCCAAGGGACTTTTACCTCAAGCCATCACATAAGGCAAGGGAGGGCAAGGGAATTTGACCTAAAGCCATCATAACCATCATTAGTTGACATTTGGGACTTTACCCTCTTATCTATGCATCAATGCACACTCAATACAACATTTAGGGACTTTAGCCATTTAGCCAATTCAACACTATTTAAGTTCTCATGGTCATTATGGGAGCCTCCATTTCTCAACCATCTCAATAGGCCAATGCCTTTATTCAATTCTTCACTCCTTTCATTTTATGGCCCTCAAGGCCCTTACAAGACATTCATATTTTTGTGTCATTCGGATACCATACTTTAGTTCAATACACTATTCAAGTTCATCTTCCTATTAAGAGACTTCAACTCCATATTGGTCATTTAGCACAACAAGGTTATCATCACACCTTACATGACTCAACATAGTCTTATCATAACATTTATCAAATATTCATACTTATTGGGCCATTGCCCTAGTTCAACACATCATCAATAATTTACTAGACAATTCACTTAGACATTTTCACTAACACCTTTTATGCATACTAATAACAAGGTCATTTACATGGTAGATATCATCAAGACTAGGGTTACTCAAGACCCTCACGATAATAAAAATACAAAAAGCACCCACATATGTGATCTACCATCAATAATATATATCGACACAAGTATAAACAAGAATAACCATCATTCATTGTTAGGTCATAAAACCCTTTTCATTTGATTCAAAACCACCATGTACACTAACTAATTAAAGTGTGAAATACATGGGTTTAGAGTCATTTATAGAGGGAAAAATATACATGCCTTAAACAACTTGAATCACCAACAAAATTGACCTCTTTATTGACACTAGATGAACACCTCCAAACCCTAGCCTCAAATCTTTCTTCAAGAGCCTTTAAAGTGTTTAGGATGTTTAAGTCTTGTAAAATGAAGACTTAGGAGGCTAATATGCCTTAGTGAGAGGGTTTAGGGTGTTAGGAAAGGGAAATGACCAAAATTTCCTTGGTTAAAAGATTAAAACCTCACCCGTGCAGGGGTACGACTCCCCCTTATGATTCCTTGATTAATCATGACCTAGAGTATGAGTGGTACCCTAACTCGTACCCTAGTCATCTCCTAGGTCAGCTACACTTTTATGGGTACAAAAGGGAACCCTTGAGTCAAAACCAAGGGTACAACTCATGCCCTAATTGTGATCTCCACTCGTGACCAAAATAGTCCATATGGTTTGAGGCTTTCACTCCATATGATTGGGTAGCATACGACACATATGCATTGGTTACGGCTAAGGGATGGTCTTGTCGTATAGAAGGAAGTATAATATCTTAACATTCTTTCTATGGTATGAAAGGAGAGAGGGAAAAGGCTATGAGTCATGACCAAGGGTACGACTTAAGCACTTCAATTGTGACCACTCCAGAGACATCCAAAGTTGTTTTTTCAAGGGTTCAAGTCTAGGTGTTTCAATTCCCTTTTGGAACATGCATCCTCGAATGAGGTGCGAGGTAAGCATAAATGCAAGTTAATATACTAACATGCATCAACCAACCATTAGACAAGTTAGAAATAAGGACACAACACACACATAGCATGATTATCACCAATCACTCAAAATTTGCAAGGCCACATTCTTGGGTGTTTTATTCCCCCCATTTAAGATCATTTGTTTGTGAATGATGGGTAAGATAAGCTCGATTAGCACTCATCAAAACAATATCCATACAATTAAGGACAAGGAACCCAATGAGGATATAGTTCAACACATATCATGGTCATCATCAATCTACCCTTTCATTTTATTGGTCTCGAGACTCCAACCCATCACTTATCAAACACTTACTTATTTCACTACTTAGGGACTCCAACCCATAAACTCATCAAAGATATAGAGAAACTCAAAGAATTAGGGAATTTACTCTATCATCTCTCAAGAACTTGAGTTAACTCAAGGTATTAGAGATTTAAACCCTTCACGATAAGAGTACACACAATTTCAAGGAATTAGGGACTCTAACCCCTTGCCTGACTAGACACAATTCAATTCACACATTGGGAACTATAATCCATTATTTAAGAAAGACCTACATCAAAGTAAGGGGATCAACACATACCTCCATCATAAGCTTTTGGAATGGGAAATAAATGCGGGTACTTGAACTTTATGTTCTCTTCCGCCTCTCAAGTAGCTTCCTCATACTTTTGCTTCCTCCATAGAACCTTTACCAAAGCCACACCTTTCATTCGCAATCAGAGAATATTTTGATCTAAGATCCTCACCGGGATATTTTCATAGGATAAAAAGTCTGAGATACCAACTTCTTCTGAGGGAACAAAAATGGAAGGATCAACTAAATATTTCTACAACATAGACACAGGAAAATCAGGTGAATAGAGTCCATAACCCTCTTCACAATAAAGTAGGGACAACATACCGGGGGCTAAGCTTCCCCATTTTACCAAACCGCATCACTCCCTTCATGGAAGAAACTTTCAAGAATACCCAATCGCCCACAATAAACTATAAGTCCCTATGTCTCACATCCGTATAGGAATTTTGGTGACTTTGAGCGGTCTTCAACCTATCATTAATCACTTTCACCTTCTCTAATGCTTGGTGCCCTAAATTGGGCCCAAGAAACTTACCTTTACCATCTGCGTACCACCCAATAGGAAATTGACATCTCCTACCATACAATTCCTCAAAAGGTGCCATGCCAATACTAGAGTGGTAACTATTATTATCGGCAAACTCAATCAAAGGCAAGTAGTTATACCAACTACCACCACAATCAATTACACAAGCCCGCAATATATTCTCCAAAGTGTAGATAGTTCTCTCCGCTTGACCATCTGTTTGAGGATGGAAAGTGGTACTAGGTCTCACACTAGTACCCAAACCCTTTTAGAACGACTTCCAAAAGTGGGACCAAAATGGAGGACCACGATCAGAGAAAATAGACACTGGAGCACCGTGCAACTTCACGATCTCCATAAGATACAACTTAGCATAATCTTTCACCAATAAATTAGTTCTCATGGGCATGAAATGGGTGGACTTGGTCATTCTATCAACAATGACCTAAATAGAATCACATTAATTCTGAGATCTAGGAAGACTAGTAATGAAATCCCCATTAATTACCTCCCACTTCCACTCGGGCAACACAATTACGTGGTATAGGCCACCGGGCCTCAAGTGCTCAACCTTTATTTATTGGCACACCATATACTTAGCCACATGACTAGAAACATCATGATTCATATTACTCCACCAATATAACTCTCTAAGATCATGGTACATCTTGGTAGAATTGGGATGAATAGCATAATGGGCTCCCTGAGCCTCGGCCATGACCCTTTCCCTTAATCCATCAATGTTGGGAACACATAGTGTACCTTGGTACCTCCGGATACCATCACCACCAATCACAAAGTCCACAATATTGTGTTGACCGATATTACTATTTCTTCTTTATCTCAACAATAAGAGACGACTGAGAAATTAGATGTATAAACACACCCCTATCCTCGAAGTCTGTAAGTTGAACTCCATGATTTTCCAAACAGCAAATATCTTTCACCAACTCCCTCTTATACTTATCAACATGGGACAAACTTCCCATAGACAATCTACTAATGGCATCAGCCACTACATTCTCCTTATCGGGATGGTAATAAAGATTCATATCATAGTCTTTCAATAAATTAAGACACGTTATTTTCCAGAGATTTAACTCCTTTTGGGTAAACACATATTAAAGGCTCTTATGATCGAAAAATATATCAACATGAACACCATATAGATAATGCCACAAAATTTTCAAAGCAAAGACTGCGGTTAATAATTCTAAGTCATAAGTAGGGTAGTTCTTCTCACAACTTTCAATTGTCCAGAAGCATAGGCCACCACCCTACAATGTTGCATCAACATGTAACCAAGACCGACACGATACACATCATAATAAACCACAAAACCTTCACTAAATTCGAGCAAGGTCAAAACTGGAGCTGAAGTCAATTTATTTTTTAACTTCTCAAAACTACCCTCACATGCATCGGACCACAAGAACTTGACCTTCTTTTGGGTCAACTTGGTCGATGGGGTACCTATAGTGGAGAAACTCTTCATAAATCATCAATAATAACTGGATAGACAAACGAAGCTCTGAATATAGATTGGCATCGCAGGTCTAAGCTACTTCTTAACCACCATAATCTTTTAGGGATCCACTATGATCCCTTCACTAGAGATGACATGACAAATAAAAGCTACGACTTTCAACCACAACTCACACTTGGAGATCTTGGCATACAAACAATGATCCTTTAAAGTTTGTAACATGATACAGAGGTGATCTGCATAATCTGCCTCACTCTTAGAATACACTAAGATATTATCAATGAAGAAATGACAAACATGTCCAAGAAAGGATGGAAGACCCTATTTATCATATCCATGAATATCACTGGGTCATTAGTAAACCTAAAGGACATGACAAGAAACTCATAGTGACCATATCGGGTTATAAAGGCAGCCTTAGGGATATCTGCATCCCTAATTTAAAGTTGATGATAACCCAATATAAGATCAATCTTAGAAAAATCCTTTTCACCTTGAAGTTGATCAAATAAATCATCAATTCTAGAAAGAGGATATTTGTTCTTTATGGTAACTTTGCTCAACTGATGATAATCAATGTACATACGAAGGGAACCATTCTTCTTGCGCACAAACAAAATGAGAGAACCCCAAGAAGACACACTAGGCTAGATGAAACCTTTCTTTAAAAAAATTTTCAATTGCTCCTTAATTTCTTTCAACTCTGCAAAAGCCATTCTATAAGGATGAATAGAGATCGGATGAGTGTCTAAAGCAAGATCAATTCCAAAATTAATTTCCCTATCGGGAGGAACACCAAGAAGATCATTCAAAAATACCTCAAGAAACTCATTCACCATGGGAGCAGAATTTAGAGAAGGCTCTTCTGAGTTAGAATATTTAACTCGAACCAAATGGTACAAATACCCTTTTGAAATCAACCTCAGGTTTTCAGATAAGAAATAAACCTTCCCTTAGGCACTAAAGGACCATATTTCCATACAATGGCCAGCTCATTAGGGAATTTAAATATGACCCTATGGGTTAAAAAATATAAGGAAGCATAGCAAGAGTGCAACCAAACAGTTCCTAAGATGGGAGAAAAGACTCAACATACCTATGACAACATTTGGAGATGCCTCAAAATCCTGGCAAGTAGCAAGTGCATCCAAGTAGTTTCGGCGAGCATTGGTGCCAAAAACAAAAGTAGAAATAGACATAGCACTCTTTGGTACGGGAGTAGATGGACTAGAAATAGAGGCCTTATTGGCCTAATAGGCTGATAGAATGGGGCATTCACCCTATATGTGCCTAAGTTGACCATAATTAAAATATTTATTCATCCCTTCTCACACCGACTATGATAGATCTGATCGCAGAATTTGCAAAAAGGGCGGGTTAGAGCTGACCGAGCATCACTAGTCTAAAATTGGGCAACCTGTGCCCAGGACCCACCACTAAACTGGGAGCAACGACAACCCAAAAACTTTAGTTAAGGAGAGAGAACACTAGCCGAGGAGAATTAACCTAAACTCTCCCACTTCTTTCATGGCCACTTGCTACCATATTCTCCACTACTCTCGGAAGGCCTAAACTTTCTTCCTTTCTTCTGAATAATCTCAACTTGCTTCTTCTTCTTATTTTCCACGTGTTGCATATATACAATCAATATAGAATTAGCTATGTTCTCAATCAACAAGGCTGCCTTGCTTTTGAGAACTAACTCACGGGATAATCTCGAGACAAACTTATGTATTTTAGCCCTCATACTAGAAACTATCTCAGGAGCATACCTTGATAATTGATGTAATTTCAATACATACTCCTGAATGGACATTCTCCCTTTCTTTAGGTTCATGAACTTTTTCACCTTGACCTCCCTTAACTCTTGAGGAAAGAAGCAGTCTAAGAAAGTCTTAGAGAAATCCTTCTATATAGTAGAGCTAGCATCAACACCCCTAGAAAACTCCCAACTTTTGTACCATTGGTACGCAACATCCTTTAATTGGTAGAATGCAAATTCCACGGCCTCAATTTTTAAAGCGAGCATGATTAAGAAGATCTTCTCTATTTCATCAAAGAAGCCTTGAGGATCTTCCTCAACCTTTGTACCGAAGAAGATAGGAGAGCTTAACCTCATAAATTGGCCAATTCTTGTGGCGTCAAAAAAAGTGGTAGCTGGAGCACCACGCTCTACTTGAGAGGCTACCAATTGAGTCAAGAGGTTGATAGAGCAACAAAATTCTGCATTGGTAGCATCCATTTGAGGTGAATAAGGAGGAATGTCACTCTCAAAAGTAGGGTTGGTTGGTGGAACCCTACGAGGATGGACGGATACCGTAGCCCTAGCCCGAGTCTAAACTCCAGATGTTGGACAAGTTTCATCCATAGGACCCTCAGTAGTGTTTTCCTGAGTTTGAGATATCCTTTGAGACATGATTTGAAGATAGAAAATAGAATAAGAGGAATTTAAGACCTTAAACTTTACAGCTTGAGATCAAAGAACAAGAAGGAAAATATTTCCTAAAATTTCTCATAACTTTTCTTTTATAAGTATTGCGTGCTTCACACCCATAAAAGAGACTCTACTTGACAAGACATTATGAACACCCAATCGACCTTGGACATAGGCTCTGATACCAACATGACATGCCCTAAACTTTAGGCCATGTTGTATGGGTACCTCGAGCATACATGTTCCATAGGTCACCCCACAACCCAGCCTAAACACATCATCACATCATAGGACTCAAAGGAACTTTAATTCACAAGTTAAGATTGTGGAATAATATCATAAGTCAATATTCAATTCATAATAATAATAACTACTTATGCCCAAGTTCACAGTTGTTCACAATACCTCTATACAAAACTGAAGTCAATTAATATCTATGTCGAGATAAGGCCCTGACTATAGCCAAACCAAGTCTAGAGAGTATAAGATTAAAGATAAGGACTGAGAGAGGAATGTCTTTCGGATGTAAGAAAGCTCACCACTTCAAGTCAATGCATGAACCGTGCGATTGTTAAATTACTATGCATTAAAGGAAGAAGATACTCTGGCATATATGTCGCATGGGGACGTAGCATCCAAATTTGGTTAGCGGTTGGAATGATAGGATGTAAGTTAGGGATAAGTGATAAGATAACATAATCAAACAACAACAAGTCAATATATCACATTTTATTTCATTCATACACTTATTCATACATATGTATATTCCATATACCAATCAAGATATCAAGGCTCATCAACATTCTCAAGTATTCATTCATTAGACATAAAATAGAGGACTACCACCTTTCACGCAAATTGATTAACCATGCTTAATACACCACGGACTTTAGCCACATTCACATTATCATTAAGCTGGGACTTCACCCATGTACACACATTCATTATGCTAAGGACTTTAGCCACACACACCACCATTTAATCAAGGGACTTTAACCATACATATTTATCTAGGTGAGGGACTCCAATATCATGCCCAATTGTTAGACAAGGAACTCTAGCCACATGCCATATTTGTACTTTACAATAATCCTATTCATGAGATGAGGTACTTTGACCTTAAGAGCTCTTCTTAAGCAATGGACTTTACTTTGTATTCAAATTGGGCGAGGGACTTTAACTTCAAGCCATATCATGGGGCAAGGGACTTTGACCTCAAGCCATCATTGAAGGAAAGAGAATTTGACCTCAAGCCATCACAACCATCATTAGTTAACATTTGGGACTTTGCCCTCTAGTCTATGCATCAACACATACTCAAACAGTATTTAGGGGCATTAGACATATAGCCAATTCAACACTATACAAGACCTCATGGTCATTATAGGAGCCTTTATTGCTCAACCATCTCAATAGGACAATGCTTTCATTCAATTCGTCACAATATTTTTTTATGGTCCTTAAATTCCCCACAAGACATTCACATTTTAGTAGCATTCTCATACCATACTTTAGTTTAATATACTATTAAAGTTCATCTTTATATTAAGGGATTTCAACACCCTATTGGTCATTTAGAATAGCAAGGTTATTATCACACCTTACATGACTCACCATACTATTATCATAATATTTATCAAACATTTATACTCATTGGTCCATTACCCTAGTTTAATATATCATCAATAATTGACTAGACAGTTCACTTAGATATTTTCACAAACACCTTTTATGCATACTTATAACAAGGATATTTTCATGGTAGATATTATCAAGACTAGTGTTACTCAAGACCATGTTAAAAAATATACAACAAGAACCCACATATTCTATAAACCATCAATGATATGTATAAACACAAGTATAAACAAGAATAATCATTATTCATTGTTAGGTAGTAAAACCCTTTTCATTTGATTCAAATCCTCCATGTAAACTTACTAATTCAAGTTTGAAATACATTGGTGTAGAGTTATTTAATTAGGAAAAAAGATATATGCCTTAAACAACTTGAATCACCAACAAACTTGACCTCTTCCTTGACAATAGATAAACACCTCCAAACCCTAGACTCAAATCTTGCTTCAAGAGCCTTTAGAGTGTTTAGGATGTTTAAGTCTTGTAAAATAAAGACTTAGGATTATACTATACCTTATATAGTGATAGGGTTTAGGGATTTAGGCAAGGGAAATTACCAAAAGGTCTTTGTCTAAAAGATGAAAAGCTCACTCATGTAGGGGTACGACTCTCTCTTATGGTTCCTTGATCAATCGTGACCTAAGGTACGAGTGGTACCCTAACTCATACCCTATACTTCTCCTAGGTCAACCATACTATTTTGGGTATGAAAGGGAACCCTTGTTCGTAACCAATGGTATGACTCATGCCTTAATCTTGAGCTCCACTCATGACCAAAATAGTCCATACGTTTTGAGGCTTTCACTCAAATATAGTTGGGTAGCATATGAATCATATGCATTGGTTATAACCAAGGGATGGTCTTTTTATATAGAAGGAAGTATACTACCTTAACATTCTATCTAGGGTATGAAAAGAGAGAGAGAGAAGGCTACGAGTCATGACCAAGGGTATGACTCAAGCCCTTCAATTGTCACCACTCTAGAGACATCTAAAGTTGTTCTTTCAAGGGTTCAAGTCTAGGTGCTTCAATTACCCCCCCCCCCCTTGGACTATGCATCCTTAAACAAGGGGAGAGGCAAGTATAAATACAAATTAACACACCAACATGCATCAACCAACCCTTACACAAGTTATAAATAAGCACACCACAAGGACACAACACAACACATAACATAATTATGACAAATCACTTAAAAGTTTTTGCAAGGCCACATTCTTGGGTGTTTTATTGGTATGATGATACCACTTTATAATTTCTTAATAATTGATTTCTAGTATTGGTGGTTGGTTATGTGTTATATATTTTAATCAAGCTATAATTGGGGTTATGGTAGGTAACCGTGAAGGTAGAAGTCTGAAGGATAAATACTAGAAACTCATATTTTCTGATATGAAAGGTGGTCTTGATAAACTTGATCTTGTGGGTAACAAAGAAATCCTCCAAGTCTATACATATATATATGTATCATGGAGGGCAAAGTGTATAAGGGAATCCTTGACCATCTATGGTATCTATGGTTCATGTTGCTTCATGAACTTGGGCTCATTCAGTGGGTAATACAAGACCTATATATATGGTGGGTGGACTTATGATGGTAAAGTGACATAATCTAGGTTAATGTTTTAAAATACATGCTAAACCTTATTCCCTATCCCTACATGGTATATATATATATATATGTATATATATTTGCATATGCTTATTTGTATTGGTTTGATTTGGTTTTGGACTAATTACATTACTTTATCTTTATCCCTAAGTTATATACTAGCGTTCACTCTGCTAATCATGTTTGGGCATTGTATCCTCATGCGATCCTGGAACCTACCATACTACTGCTTCTCCTTCTTGGTGACTTGTGATTCAGGGACAACTTTTGAGTCAAACTAAAGTTGTGAGATTTCATACTTTGGAAGACTCCATTTTATGTTATGGATTTCCTTATTTCCTTTTTTTTTTAGGTTTTATTTTGGTTATGGTCGGGGGCATGTCCCAAAATTCTTTGGTTTTGATTAGAGGCTTTATTAGACTACTATGTGCATAGGCAGTGTTGGTATTGATATTAGAATTTGCATTGGGTTTAGTATTGGTTGGATATTTGGTTATGCATTTTGGTTTTAATCATAGACTTGATATCATGTCTTCAAATTTATATTATTTTATCTTATTATATGTTCAGAATTCATCCTCCATGGGGTTAAGGATGGTTAATGGTTTGGGTAGTGATAGTTGTCTCTGATCATGGTTGGACTTGAGATATCCGACATGAATAGGCCTTAGTTTAGGTCGTGTTATATTTACATTAGAGCGTAGGTTTATGGTCAATTGTGTATCCATAAAGCCGTATTGAGTATAGTCTCTTTTAAGGGTTTGTTGTGCACTACAGTAAAAAGGAAGAGGCTATGAGGCATTTAGGAATGTTTCTCATTCTTGAGTTTTATTTTTAGGTTGTAGATTCTAAGGTATTGGATCTCTCTAATTCCTATTTGTTCGCCTTTCAGATCATGACTCTATGAAGATCTAATGCTCGTAGGATTAGAGCCCGTTCTATCCCAGGGTTCTAACTAGGTCTAGGGACACTGTCTCTAATGGTCCTAATAGGGTTCCACTAGCTCCTCCTATCCCTCCTCAAACACCTCAAGTTGACATGTCTAATGTAGAGTTTTACCAGTTGATCCATTTTCATACTCAGTTGGTCGCCTTTCAAATTTAGTGTGTAGATGCTATTGCTACATCATCTAAGGCCATTAGAGTTGGCTAATTTATGAGGTTGAATCCTTTTATATTTAATGGTACAAAATTTAAGAAGGATCCTCAGGGATTTATAGATAAAATAAAAAAGATTTTTGGGTGATACACATTACTGAGGTAGAAGGTGTGGATTTTGCAGCCTACCAGTTGAAGGATGTAATACATCAGTGGTATGATGAGTGGGAGCATCTTAGAGGTGTGGATATTGAGTTCTCCTTTTAGGAGGACTTTTCTAGAGCTTTTATTGATTGCTTCTTTCCTCAAAAGCCGAGGGAGGCAAAGGTAGAAGAGTGTTTTAACCTAAAGTAAGGCAAGATGTTAGTCAAAGAGTATGCCTTGAACTTTCACCAGTTATCTTGGTATGTGCCAGAGTTTGTATGTAGCATGAGAGCTAGAATAAGGAAATTCACTTTTAGGTTATCCTAATACTTGATTTAGGAGAGTAAGACTTTTTTGTTTAACAAGGATATATATTTCTAGACTTTCTATGTATATCAATAAGTAGAGAAAGAGAAGAGAAAGCAGGTTGAAATTGGGAAAAGGCAAAGAAATAAATTCCAGCCATTAGATCAAGGCAGAGGTCAATAGTAGAGTAGCATAGATGGTGAAAAGTCATTTAAAAAGAAGTAAGGCAATTATGGGTCCTACTTAATGGTTAGTGCTCCCTACCCAAAGCCATCTGGTGAAAGACTCTTTTAGGGTGGAAAAAGTTCTAGGACACAGGGTGCCTAATCTTAGGCTAGAGGGGCCCAATCATCTCCATTATATCCTCCCTGCTAATTTTGTGGTCAATTGGATCAGGGTTTCTGTGATGTAGGATGGGACAAGTTCTTCAGCTATGGTCAGCCAAGGCATATGCTTAGAAACTATCCTATTTGTAGGGTTGCTTCTGGGAAAAATAAGGTTCCTCTTGCCTCTTTATCAGTTCCTATACAAAAGGGTGCTTTATTTAGCTCCGACAGTGGTCAAAACCAACTCTATGCTCTCACTACACGACAGAAGTCTGAGGGATCACCAGATGTTGTTACTGGTATGTTGAAACTCTTTTATTATGATGTGTACTTTTTACTTAAAATAGGGTCCACTCTTTCTTATGTGACCCCATTTGGGGAAATGCATTTTGGTTTTGGTCCCAAGTATATTTCAGACCCCTTTTTTATTTCTACCTCGGTGGGTGACTTTGTGGTTGCTAGAAGAGTCTATAGGGGTTGTGTGGTATCTGTGGGTGGTTGAGAGACTTTGTTGGATCTATTTAAATTAGACATAGTTAATTTTGATATCATATTAGGGATGGATTAGTTGCATTCATGCTATGCCTTTTTAGATTGTCAGACCCATAAGGTCATTTTTAAATTCCTTAATAAGCCATTCATTATGTGGAAAGGTGGTTCTCTAGTGCCTAAGGGAAGATTCATATCATATCTTAGAGCCCGTAAATTAATTTCTAAGGGATTTCTTTATCATTTGGTCTGGGTTAAAAATTATAACTTGGAGGGTCCTTCCTTGCATTCTGTCCTGGTGGTAAATAAATTTCCTAAGGTATTCCCTAATGACTATCATGGTGTCGTTTCTCGATAGGGAGATTGATTTTGGGATTGATCTTGCTTCAAACACTTGCCCTATCTCTATTCTCCCATATAGAATGGATCTAGCTATGTTAAAGAAGAAAAAAGAGCATTTAAAGGATATTTTAGATGAGGGCTTCATCCATCCTAGTATATCCCCATGGGATACACCGGTGTTGCTTGTGTGTAAGAAGGATGGTTCCCTTCGTATGTGTATTAATTACCTATAATTGATAAAAGTGACGGCAAAAAATAAGTACCCTCTTCTAAGGATAGATGATTTTTTTATCAGCTCTAAGGTGCTAAGTTTTTCTCCAAGATCAATCTTTGATCTGAGTATCATCATTTAAAGTCTTAAGAGGAGGATATCCCTAAGACCACCTTTTGTACCCAAAATAGGAATTTTGAGTTCCTGGTTATGTCTTTTGAGTTGACTAATTCCCTAGTGGCATTCATGGACTTGACAAATATGGTTTTTCATTAGTTTCTAGATTTGTTCATCATTGTATTCATAGATGATATTTTGATGTACTTTATGAGTAAGGTGGATCATGTCGATCACCTCCGTATAGTATTGCAGACCTTGAAAGATCAGTAGTTGTATGCCAAATTTTGAAATGTAAATTCTAGTTGAACATTAGTTCTTTTCTAGACACGTCATATCTAGTGAAGGGATCACAGTGGATTCGTATAAGGTTGAAGTGGTTAAGAAGTGGCCTAGACATATGACTCCAACCAACCTTCAGAGCTTCTTAGGTTTAGCTAGTGACTATAAGAGATTTGTGAAAAGTTTCTCTATCATAGCTACCCCATTGATTAAGTTGACTCAGAAAAAGGTAAAGTTCTTGTGGTCCTATGCTTGTGAGGGTGGTTCTGAGAAGCTGAAGGATAAGCTAACTTAGGCTTTGATCTTGACTTTGATTTAAAGCATTAATGGATTTGTAGTCTATTGTGATGCATCCCATGTGGTGCTTGGTTGCATTTTGATACAGCATGGCAAGGTGGTATCTTATGCTTCTAGGTAGTTTAAAGTACATGAGAAGAATTATCCGACTCATGACTTGGAATTCTTAGACATAGAGTTTGTATTGCAAATATGGCATTACTATTTGTATGGAGTACATGTGAATATCTTTTCTGATCATAAGCATTTGCAATATATGTTCACTCAAAAAGAGCTAAATCTCATGCAAAAGAGGTGGCTTGAGCTACTTAAAGATTACGACATGAGTCTTCACTACCATCCAATTAAATCTAACGTGGTTGCTAATGCTCTTATTAGGTTAGCCACGAGGAGTTTAACTAATGTGGATGAGGATAAGCGAGAATTGGTGAAATACATTCACTGTTTGGCTAACCTTGGAGTTAATCTCTTTGACTTGGAAGATGGTGGTATATTGTTCAAGAGACGGCAAAGTCATCTTTTGGTGTTGAGGTAAAAGAGAAACAAGTGTTAGATCCTATCCTGATTTAAATCAAGGGTGATGTAGGTGGACAGAAAGTGATGGCCTTGGAGATAAGTGAGATGGAACTTTGTGGTACTAAAAGAAATTTTATGTTCCCATCATAGATGGGTTGCGGGAGATGATCTTGGTCGAGGCTCATGAGTCGTGTTACATCATTCATCCTGGTTCAACCAAGATGTATCATGATCATAAGGAAATCTATTGGTGGAACAATATGAGGTGAGATATGGTAAGTTTTATGGATAAATATATGGTGTGTCAATAGGTGAAGGTTTAGCATTTGCGGCTTAGAGGGTTGTATTAAGAAATTGAGTTGCCTAGGTAGAAGTGGGAACTGATTAACATGGATTTCATTACCGGTTTACCTTGGTCCTAGAATCAATTTGATTTGATTCATGTCATTATGGATAGGATGACAAAGTCTTCTCATCTTCTACCAGTGAGGACAAATTTCTCGGCGAAGGACTACGCCAAATTATTTATTGACAAAATTATTGAAGTTCCATGGGGCGCCTATTTCTATCATGTCCGATTGTGGTGCTAAGCTCTCATCACACTTTTGGCAGTAGTTTTAGAAAGGTTTGGGGACTAAAGTTAATCTTAGTACGACTTTCCCCTCGTAGTCTGATGGGCAAGCAAAAAGGAATATTCAGACATTAGAGAATATGCTTTGGGATTGGTTGACTATGGTGGTAGTTGGGTTGAACATCTACCTCTTATAGAGATTGTGTATAATAATAGCTACCACTCTAGCATTGGGATGGCTCCATTTGAGGCTTTGTATGATAGGATATGTAAGTCTCCTATTGGGTGGTTCAAGGTTAGTGAGGCAGAGATATTTGGTCTAGATTTGGTTCACCAAGCCATGCAGAAGGTGAAGGTTATTTAGGATAGACTCAAAGTTCCTTAAAGTCACCAAAATTCCTATATAGATATAAGGCATAAGAAGTTAGGTTTGAGATTAGGGATAGGGTGTCCTCGAAGGTATCTCCTATGCAGGAGGTAGTGCAGTTTAAGAAGAAGAGAAAGCTCACTCCTTGATATGTTGATCTGTACTTGGTCTTGAAGAGGGTTGGTAATATTCCTTATGAATTGGATTTGCCCTCTAGTTTTAGCTCCGTTCACCCGATGTTCCACATATCTATGTTGAGGAAGTGTGTGGATGATCCATCGCTAATTATGACTATCAAGGGTATTGGTATTTTGGATTTCTTATCTTATGAGGAAATCCAGTTGAAATCTATATTGGCAAGTTCGTCGGTTGTGAACTAAGGATGTAGCTTTGTTAAAGGTTCTATGTAGGAACCACAAGGTTAGAGAGGATACTTGGGAAGCGGAAGAGGACATGAAGTCCAAGTATCTATTCCTATTCCTTATTCCAAAATATTATGCTTGAGGAATGTGTTTTTCTTAACATCCTATTTTTCTATCTTTGTTAAAGGAAAATTATGAATTCCTTGGTATTCTGTTTTTGTCTTAAAGGTATGAGTGGAGATGTTTGGGGTTAATCGGTCTAGTCAATGGCTTATCCCATCATTCGAGTATGAATGATCCCAGTAAGGGAGAATTAAAATACCTGTATTTTGGCCATTGAAAATTTTGTGAGCTCTAAGCTCACTTTTTTATTACGACTTGACCATACGAGTCGTATGGTGTCTTGAAGGGTCAGGTGGCCCTAGTCATAAGGTATCCAATGGATGGTGTTTAGGTTTCTACCTTGGTTACGACTTGGCAATTCAAGTCATAAGTACTGGTGATGTCTCATTATGATGAGCCATTACCCAATTAGTAAGTTTGTGGCTTGAATTTTCTCTGAGTACAAGTGCCTCACTAAGAGCTGTGCGGATATGTTAGGAGTGTGAGGTAAAATCGTAGGTTTTCCTATGTCTAACCCATTTGAATTCAGTATTGCCTATGAACGGGCATTACGAGTCATAGGATCTAGTTACGAGTTGGGTGGTTGAGCCATATGGTTGACAGTGTATGGGGGTCTTTGTCCCTGTCTTGGTTATGACTCATGGTCACAAATCGTAAGGAGTGGTTACTAGTCAATGGTTTACTCGTAGCCAAGGGTGACACTTTTTTTGTCTTTTAAGTTAAGGGCATTCTGGACATTTCCCACTTTAACCCCTTGAATCCCATGACCTAAAACCTTCCTTGGACTACATTATCACACCATTCCCAATAAAATACTCACAAAATTCTCTCAACTCTCTGTTTTAGCTAAGGCTAGGGTTTCAAATAAAGTGATCATCTAGGGTTCTAAGGGTGCTATCTCTTCTAAATTTCTTGGTATTTTATGCAAGTTACTCTTCCCTCATTGTTATTTTATTAAAATCACATATTTTAATTGATGGCTTTCATGGTATTATTATGGTTTTAAAATAAAGGTTCGGAGTTATAAATGCTTATTGTTGAATTATGTTTTCCCATGGTTTAATTATGGTTATCTATGTTTTAAATTTGGTTTTGAACATATGGGTGCAGGTGTATGATTGTTGAACTTGAGAATGGTCATTTTCTCTAAACCTATGACTTTGGAAATGGTTATGACCCCTACCCTGTATTGTAAAGTTTTTTTTATAGTTATGAGAAATATGGTAATTTGAATTAGGGGTACAATGGAATCACCAAGGTGTTTGGTTTGATTTAATACTTGAATTAATGCATTGCATAAATGACAAATTGGTTAACTATGGTTTTGAAAACCTTGTGGGGTACATGGGAGTCCCCCAAGTGATTTTATTAATGGAGTCTGTGGGGTATATGAAAATCACCTAAGTCATGCTTAATGACATAGCTTAGAAGCTATAGTTGGTATGATGATACCACTTAATAATACCTTAATAATTAACTCTTGGTATTGGTGGTTCGTTATGTGTTAAATGTTTTAATTGAAAAATAATAAGGCTTGTGATAGCTAGCCGTGAGGTGTGAGTCCGAAGGACGGACATTGAAAACTCATGTTTGCCGACATGAGGGGTGATCTTGATGACCTTGAGCTTGCGAGGTACAAGGTAATCCCCCAGTCTATACTCGTATATATGTATCATGGAGTTAGAAGGGTATAAGGGAATCGCCGGCCATCTATGGTATCTCTGGATCATGCGGCTACATGCACTGGGGCATGTTCAAGGGGTAACACAGGACCCTTATTGCCTGTGGGTTTACTTATGATGGTAAAGCTACACAATCCAGGTTTATTTAAAGTGCATGCTAAACCTTGTTCCCTATCTATGCATGGTGTATATATATATATGTATGTATTTACATATGGATATTTGTATTGTTTTGATTTGGTATTGGATTAATGGAATTACTTTATGTTTATACCTGAGTTAAATGCTAGATTTCCCCTAACTAACCGTTTTCGAGTATTGTATCCCCACACGATATAGGAATCGGCCATACTACCTCTCCTCCTGCTCAATGACTTGGTGATTCAGGGACAACTTTTGAGTTAGACTGAAATGGTGAGCTTCCATACTCCTGAATACCCTATTTCATACTATGGATTTCTTTATGTCCTTATTATTTCTTTTGGTTTTGTTTTGTCTATGGTCGGGGCATGTCCCGATTGGATATTCTTTTGCTTTGATTAGAGGCTTTGTTGGACTACTATGGGCATAGGCAGTGTAGGTATTGGTATTAGCATTGGTATTGGTATTGGTATTAGTTGGACATTTGGTTGTGGATTTCAGTGTTGATTATAGACTTGTTATCATGTCTTCAAATTAATATTATTTTATCTTGTTATATGTTTGAAATTTATATGACATGGGGTGAAAGGTGGTCAATGGTTTGAGTATTGGGGGTGGTCTCCGTTCCTGGTTGGACTTGAGATACCCAACATATCCAGGCCCTAGTATGGGTCGTGTCATTGGGGTTTCAAATTTTAAATCCATAAACTGGAATAGATGATAGATTCCCCCTAAGAAGATATACTTTTTATTATTAAGGTAATAGAAAAATCGACCCATAGGCACTGAGGTACTACCTTTCCACTCTAGAACTAGTTAATTTGGAAACTGGAATTGAACTACTCTCTTTTGACAATCAATCGAGGCATAGCAATAGTGTATCCCATCCATGCCATGAATGACATCAAAATATATCATCCCTAGCTCTATAACATTAATTGCGGTGACTTTCTGGGAAATTGTTACTGTGTAACTTTTGTATACCTATCTAGCTATGACTGAGTCACCAGCTAGAATAAAGACGATGAGGATTTTGAGAGAATTTCAGGACTGACATTGAAGTCTACTTTTATATATGGAGTTACGGAAGACAGTGTTGCTCTAGGATCTAATAATGCATAAACATATGGAAAACTTGTAACGTATATGTGACTACATAAGGAGAACACTCTTAATCTTGTCGAGTCTGAATGGCATGAACCTATTTTGACATTATTTGACAACTGCACTAGATGAGGCACCCTGCTGAGTAGGGTGACCTACGAGAGTTGCTAAAGAATTTGACTAGCTTTGTTGACGCACATCATACGTTTCTAGGAAGCCACTAATTGTTCCCTAAGCCCATGGCCTTGCTTTACATACCTAAAGAACCTATCACTATCAGCCATACACTAACCTTATGGTTCCTACCACATTTCTTACATACTGGGTTGGTAAGAACATTATTTACACTACCCTGAGACTTAGAGTCGGGTTCCCTATCATGATGATCCTACCTAAACTTGGGATTTGGGGCACTAGAAGATAAGGTTGGAGCTAAAGACTTCTGGCAGAACTAAGAACGGTTTCCACCACCTGACCTGTGCCGAGAGAAATTATAGCTACCTATCCTGGCTCTCTTACTCTCTTTTACCTTTTTCTTAACTTCCTTTTCCTCTTTATACGTAGCATGAACCATTATTCTGAGGATTTCATCTCTTCACCAACATGGTAGTCCTGCATTTTTTGTCCATATCCTCAGAAACACTAGACATAAAATTACTTATGCAAGCCCTAGAATCAGGAACCATAGTCGGAACATACCTAACCCACTCAATAAATTTAAGGGAATACTTTTTCACACTAATGCGACCCTGCTTTATATTTATAAACTTTTGTACCTTAGCCTTCCACAACTCAATTGGGAAGAACTTGTCCAAGAATGCAGCCACAAACTTATCCCATTCTACTAATTTTACATTTTTACCTCTATCCTCCTTCCACTTTTTGTACCAGGTATGAGCTACTCCTTGCAATTGATAGGTATCCAGGTTAGCACTCTTAGTTTGGGTGATATCTATAATATTTGAATACCATCCATAAACTCTTATAGATCCTTGTCTGACTTGGACCCAAGAAATGCTGGGGGATACATGTGAGTAAAGTCTCATACTCTTGTCGTTGCTGCATTCCCTGCTAGGTTTGCTTATTCTATAGCGGTCTGGTTGTTCTAGGCAATCGCAAACTAGGCTAAGGCTATTAAAGCATCCCAAAATTTGGCATGGGAGAATTGTTCATGATGAAGGTTTTCTTGAGTTAGTTGTGCTTGCTGATTCTCCACTAGAAGCTTTTCTTGATCTCGTGGTGCTTGCTGATTCTCCACTAGAAGTTTTTCTTGATCTCATGGTGCTTGTTGATTCTCCACCCTAGTTTAATTTTCACTCCTCATTCTATTTTTCCTTTTTGGAGGCATATTTTGTAAATATGTACAGCACGAGTTAGTAGAAGGTTTTAAAAGAGTTCGCACTCTATTGCACGACATGAACATGAAAGAAGAGGAACTTTTCCTAAAATATCTCATAGCCTCTCACTCATAAGTGTGGTATGCCTTATAACCATGAAAAAGAAACTATTTTATGTGCCTTTTAGACACCCTAGGATAGATTAAACATGTCACTTGGATAACAAGTTGTTTACAACACGAGACTCCCCTAGTCATAACACGATACTTAGAATCACAAGTGACTTGAAGATAACCCATGGTTTGGAAACACGCTAAGAAATATGGATAATAAATTATTAAACTACACTTATGTGAAAGATGAACTTGAATAATATAATAAATATCCAAAGTAAATAAAAGCATCACTAAACAATTATGAGAACAAAAGCTGAACAACTAACTATAAAGTATGAAAAGCTTCTACTAACACAAGTTGCTGTGACTAGCCTCGAACTAACTCCAGTTGTCTGAAAATAGGGAATGAAGATAAAATCAAATGTAAAGATGATGTTGGTCCTCATATGATAAGAAATGACAAAAATTGTTGCTGCTAATACGGTAAGAGATCGTACTTGGCGTGATCAAGATGCTAAGCGTTGATCAAGATGCTAAGCGTTCAAACCTATTTTATAAGACAAAATAGAGGAAAGATATTATATGATCAATACTTTGAATATATTGAGTATGTAAGATAGGAATTTGGACATAGAACATGCTACATAATAAATAGTACAAGACAAAGTTTGAATATGTTGTAAAATGAACTGAATTACTGAATGCAAGTTCATGCAAAAATCTAAAATTTGAACTATAAATTGTGGACTATGGGCACTACGATTAATTGAAATACTCCAATATGATCTAATCGGTGTCCAACCTATAACCCCCAGATGAAAATGTGTTCAGCATCTTGCTAAGGGTAAGAACATAGGTTGACGTGGATCTACTAAACTAATTCCCAAAACGAACTAAGGTGTCAATCCTGATCTGAGGGATGACCCTTTAGAAACTTTGGTGGTGCCATAGTTCTTGGACTTAAGGACTTCTACTAAATATCTTAATCTAACTAAAGGATGAGCCTTCATCCCTACATCCAATCGATGCTAAGTACTACTCCCAAATGATAGACACTCATAAGTGCAATGCTCACAGATGGTAATAAACTGAGCATCTAATAGTATATGCGTGAAATTCTAAGTCTTTGCGTGTTCATAACCTGCCATTTATGAAGAATGCAACTATTATGTCAATTTCATAAACTGATTGAATTAACAAAATTCAATGACTTAGGTCCAACAATTAGGGAATTCACAAATCATATAGGGTTTAGGGTTATGGTCAAATAATAACAATGGAATTCATGCTAAAACAGGGATTATATCTCAATGACATTAAAAGACTGAGATATCAATGAATCTACCAATACCGTAACCCTGAGTTGTAAAAAGAATCGTACTATAGAATTGGTTTAACCTTAGGACTCAATGGTTGAAAGGGAACACATCAATGAAATACCATATTTTTAAAGATGAGAACCCTGAAGAATTTCTAAGAGTTGGATACGTGAGAAAGATGAACCCTAACTGGCCTTTAAAAAAGAAAAAAATACCTTTTTTCTCTTCTAAAACTAAGTATCGAATATATTTCTAAGTAATGAGAGCTTAGTTGGGATGTGGGGATGATTGGTATGAATTCTAATGTATTTTGGTGTGATTTGTGAGAGATTGTAGTTTTTTCTAGTCTTAAAGGCTTATTAGTTTACTTCAATCAACATTTTTTGATCTGTATGTTGGATGCTTAACGGATTGCATTAGCAAATCAAAATATCGATTTGAGGTTGGTAACATGGTTGGTATAATTTTACAGCTTTTATATCTCCATTCAAACCTGGTTTGGAAAGTTGTAAAATTGGATTTGAGGGGTCAATTTTGTAAAAATGATATTTTTTTGAAAATCTGATATCACCATTCATTCCGGAGCATCAAATTTATTGGCGTAGCATAGTTCATCTACGTACTCTGGATTCCAAATAAATCCCTAGGGATCTGTCGAGACTTAGAATTCTACAAGTCTCCAGAAGGTGCATGATTAAGTTGGTTCACTGGCTTAAGCGACACTTTGGTTGCTTAAGTGACTTGGCGATATTCAAAGTATTGCCTAAGTGAAACAGGGATCGCTTAAGCAATTGCATCTTAAGCAATGTCCTGGTCGCTTAAGTGACACTGCTGTTCCAGACGTGTGTCGCTTACGCGTCAGCCAAGTCACGTACGCGATGAGGTGGGATTTTCTTAAGTTGTTCCTAGTTTCTTAATGATGGATTTTTAAGCAACTCGGTAGTTTCTTAGGCGATGCTTGGGTGGATTACATCCTCTTTAATGATTTTCACAATTTTCGAGACTTGCAGCTTAAGGTTTGAGTTTTTAGGAATATTCTTCCATTTTTAAGCTTGGGTAATCTCCAAATCCCTATTTCAAATGTTTTCCTTCTACTTTTATCATTTAAATCTTGTTTAAACTCAAATTTAAAAGTGTAATTTAGGTATTTTTTTCCTGAAAGGCCCAAATTAGGATTTCGTCGATTCAAACCCCAATTTCAACTTATTTTTACTTGGGTTTTTTTGTATGAGTTCCTTAATCTAGGAAAATATGTTTTCTGGACTAAAATTCATATTTTACCCCTCTTTTTCGAAAATTTATTTTTGGGGGGTCTATTTTGACCCCGATTTAATAGTGGGCAATATGGGTTTTTTTTTGCTTTTTTTGCGTATAGATTATATATTTGTATATTCTAGCTGATTTTGGATTCATGCGTAAGATGAAAGCTTTGAGTTAAAGGCTTAGTGTACCGGTATCATTATTTGAGATAGGTTATGGCTAAAATTTCTTCAAATTGGGTTGGGTAGTTAATAATAATGTAAAAGCATGCAATGGGTATGGGTTTGTATAGAGGAAAATTTACTTAGGTGATTTATGTGCCCGTGTGGGGGCCTATATGGATAATAATTGGCAGTATGGGTTTAGCTCCCCCTATTGAAAGGGATCCAGTCAATGTAGCGCATAAATCGAGGAAATTAAAAAAGGGCCAAAGCCAGTGATGCTCCAACCATTCCAATAAAATACATATTACGTGAACCATGAATATGGTCATATAGACCCCTATGCCGGTAAACGTGGTTTCCAGTATTGGTCCCCCTGGGACCTCTACCTTTATGGTGAGATACGCAACCCTCTTTAAGCAAAAATTAAAACCATTATGCACATAAACCCATCCGATAACATAGTTGTCATTTATTAAGGGATTTACCATTTGGTATCTTCATACCAATTATGCTTGCCAGCTAATTCCATTAACCATTAGACTCCCACGTTTCATTTTAATCCAAAACCATGGACACCAAGGCCTTTAAAATTGGTTTTATCTATTCAACCTTTATATGTAATGCAATTTTTCCAAAAAAACAAGTAAAATCAAGCATATATCCATGTTCCAAAACCAAATTATAAAGTCTGTTAAGGTTAATGCTCATTCTACATCAAAATCCATCAATTTGGGGAAACCCATGTTCCCCATTCCAAATTCCCATAGACATGCACCTATTTAGTTCTAAAACAAATAATTAAAGCATAAATATCATATTTAAAACATAGGAAAAACAATTCCAATAGCCATCATGAAAACCCCTCAACCCAACAATTAAATTACATGATTTATGAACCAAATTATGTCTTGATGGAAAAATTTAAGTTCGGGAAGAGACAGATTCTGGAAATACCAAAAGAATTGGAAGAAATCTGAAGTTTTGAGCCCTAAGATTTAATTCCTTGTAAACCCTAGCTTCATCTTGCTTTTAGAGAGTTTAAGAGGAGAAGAGTGAATTTGATTTTTTTAACTGATGGAAAAGAGGCTATTTGGGGTATTTTAAGTCATGGGTGATGTGTAAGAAAGGAAAAAGACCAAATTACCCTTAATGAAAAATGTACATGAAAATAGCTCCCAATCATTATTGGTCTGGTAACGACTCATGGTGACTGGTCACGAGTGTTTCCCTAGACTCATGGCCTGAGCAGAAATGTTGGGACATCTTACTCTATTGGTCATGAGTCCCTTACCATGACTTGTGACCTTATTTAACAACTCGTGAGGACTAGTTGTGATCCAAATAGCAACCTTGGGCAACTTTACTAATGAGACAATGAGTCTCACCCAATGACTTATGACAAGTGATTACAACTCATCCCTTGAGTCGTTGCCTGGGAAGTGTTCAATTTTACTTAGAAATTTCAGAGTCCAAAACTTGGGGTATTACATTATTCTCTTCCCTCTTTAGGATCATTCGTCCCCGAATGAGATGTGAGGGGCACCCTAGCACTAATACAAGATAGAATACAATCATAACTTAGAATAAATTCAAAATACAGTTATAATAAAAGAACGCAGACCTTAAGCATCTCTATCCAACCAGAGGAACAAGAACAAATATATAGTCTTCATATCATCTTTAGCTTCCCATATAGATTTTTCCATCTTTTGAATTCTCTATAGCACCTTTGCCGATGCTACATCCTCAGTCCTCAATCTATGAACCTGCCTATCCAATATCTTTACCAGGACTTTATCATGAATCAAGGAATTTGAAACGCCAACATCCTCCATAGGAACAACCAAAGAAGGATCACCCACGTACTCTCTCAGCATAGATACATGGAAAAAGGGATGAATAGAAGCCAAACTTGTGGGCAACTCCCACTCATAATAAACATTCCTAACTCTCCTCAAAATCTGATGCAGACCAATATAACGAGGAATAAGCTTCCCCTTCTTCCTAAACCTCATTACTCCTTTCATAGGAGAAACTTTTAAGAACACCCAATCACTAACCTTAAACTCCAACTGCCTTTGCCTCACATCCACATAAGACTTTTGTCAACTCTGAGAAGTCTTAAGTTATTCTCTAATCACTTTCACCTTCTCCATGGCTTGGTGAACCAAGTCAGGACTAAACAATCTAGTCTCACCAAACTTAAACCACCCAATAGGAGACCTATACCTCCTATAATAGAGAGCCTCAAAAGGAACCATCTAAATACTCGAATAATAACTATTACTGCACACGAACTGAATAAGAGGTAAGTAATCTACCCAACTACCTACAAAATCAATTACGCAGGCCCTTAGCATATCCTCCAAGGTCTGAATAGTCTATTTTGATAGTACATCTATCTGAAGGTGGAGAGCAATGCTAAGGTTAACCATAGTCCCTAAACCTTTCCGAAATAAATGCGGAAGACCCATAATAAAATCCATATTGACTTTCTCCAACTTCCACCTGGGAAACTCTATCTCTTGAGACATGCCACCAAGCCTCAAGTGTTCTACCTTAAATTGCTGACAGACCATATACTTGGCAAAAAAATTTTCCACATCCCTCTTTATTAAACTTACTGATAGACCATATGCTTGGCACAAAATTTTCCACATCCCTCTTTATGTTGTTCCACCAGCACATTTCTTTCAAGTCATGATACATTTTCTTTGAACCCAGATGAATCGTATATCTAGATTCATGAGCCCCAGTCAAAATCCCTTCTCTCAGCCCATTAACATAAGGAACACATAACCTACCATTATACCTCAACATTCCATCTCCCCCAATCTCAAATTCCATAACCTTTTGCTAACTCACATCATCCTTAATTTGCATTAGTATGGGATTCAAACTTGATTTTCCTTTACCTCAACACTAAGAAATGATTTAACCACCTCTTGAAAAATCACTCCTCCATATTTAGAGTCTAAAACATAAACTTCCAAGTTAGATAACCTATGAATATCTTTCACCAACCCTCTTTTCTTCTTACTAACATGAGATAATCTCCTCATAGACCACTGCTAAGAGCATCAAAAACAACATTCACTTTACCTAGAGGTAGTAAAGGCTCATGTTCTAATCCTTAAGTAATTTAAGACACTTCCTCTTATTGAGAGTCAATTCCTTCAAACCAAACACATAATTGAAACTCTTATGATTAGAATAAATATCTACATACACCTCATAAAGATAATGGTGCCAAATCTTAAAAGCGAAGACCACAACCACCATCTTTAATTATTGAGTTGAAAAGTTTATCTTATGAACCTTAAGATGCCTGGAAGCATAAGCCACAACCTTACCATACTATATCAGAACACAACTCAGTCCCACACGGGATGTATCATAATATACCACAAACCCCCAGTGCCCTCGGTAGGGTTAAAATAGGAGCATAAGTTAAATTATCCTTTAACTTCTCAAAAGTACCTTCTTAACATCGGACCATAAGAACGTTACCTTTTTTATAGGTCAAATTTGTCAACAGAGAGGAAATAGAAGATAAACTATCCACAAACCTCCTATAATACCCGGCCAAGCCTAAGAAGCTCTCAGTGACGTTTGGAGTCATGGGTCTAGACTACCTCCTAATCACCTCAAATTTATGTGGATCCACCTTGATCCCCTTACTAGATAATATATGCCTAAGAAAGGTCATAACCTTTAGCCAAAACTCATTCTTAGAAAATTTATCATACAACCTCTGATCCTTGAGATTCTAAAACACAATCTAGAGGTGATTGGCATGATCCTTCTTATTATAGAATAGATCAGGATGTCATCAATGAAGACTATCACAAAACAATCCAGAAACTACTTGAAAACCTAATTCATAAGATCCATGAACATAACCAAAGCATTAGTCAACCCAAATGACATAACCAGGAACTTATAATGGCCATACTGGGTTTAGAAAAAAGTGTTGGGAATGTAAACCTCCCTAATTTTTAACTGATGATACCCCAAATAAAGTACAATCTTAGACAATCATCAAGCACACTAAAGTTGGTCGAAAAGATCGTCAATCCTAGGAAGGGGATACTTATTCTTCACTATGACTTTATTAAACTCCTAATAGCATATACACATCCGAAGGGGAAACACTAGAATGAATGAAACCCTTATTAAGAAGATCCTTTACTTCTCCTTTAGATCATTTAATTCATTCAGAGCCATTCTATAAGGAGGAATGGAAATAGAATCGGTATCCAGTGGAAGATCAATCCCAAAATCTATTTCCCTATGGGGAGGAATTCCAGGAAGATCATCGGCAAAAAACTTTAGGAAACTCACTGACCATGAAAACAGATTGCAAGGAGGGAACCTCCAAACTAAAATTCTTAACCCAAACTAGATGATACAAAAATGCTTTGGAAATTAAATTCTAAGGTATAAGATAGGAAATAAACTTTCCTTTAGGAACTAAGGAACTCCCCTCCCATCCTAATATTGGCTCATTAGGAAATTAGAAATTAACTCTTTGGGTTCTTTAATCCAAAGACACACAGCACAAATGAAGTCAATCAATCCCCAAGATCGCATCTAAATATACCATGTCAAGCTCTATTAGATCCACCAATGTCTCCCAAAGAAAGACAGATACCACACAACCCCTATAAATCTCTCTAGCAATTATAAAATTACCCATCAGAGTGGAAATTGAATAAAGTTCGAAAATACTTTAAGGACCTAAAAAATGTACAGCCATATAAAGGGTCACATAAGAAAGGCTAGACACTGGATCAAGCAAATAATAAACATCACAGGTGAAGAGAGGTAGCATTCCAATAACAATATCAGGAGATACCTCAGACTCTTGAAGAGTAGCAAGTGAATAGATATTATTTCGGCCTATGCCGATATCAGAAGTGGCATACTTTAGTGCAGGAGCCGAAGAAGAGGAGATCGGGACCTTATTAGCCCAAGTGGCAACCATAGTTGTAGGATAGTTCCTCTACATATGTCAAGAATAACCATAACTAAAATACAAGTTTCTTTCCTTTTCACAATAATCATGGTGAAGCTTTCCACAAATTGACAAGGTGGATAAGGTGGGGCTGACTGAGCTCCACTAGATTGATATTGGGCACCCTGTGCCTTAGGACCATTGGTTGTCTGTAAACAATGATCACCACACAACTTAGGATAAGGAGCACTTACTAAAAAATATAAACTAAAAGTTTTCAAAGTCTTCTTCTTGGTCCATTGCCTACCATCTCTCCCACTATTCTACTAATTCGCACCCTATTTTGAATTCCTGAACTTCTTATTTTGACCCTCTCCTATCTCTGTGTACCTCTTCTTTTCATTATCTACCTACTGCATACAACTACAAACCTGGAGATGTCCATATCATTGTTTAAACCTATAGCCTTACACTCTAATACCAAGTCGTAGGATAAACCAGAAACAAACTTTATCATCTTGGATCTCAAAGTAGATGCCAACTCTAGAGCATAACGAGACAACTGTTGAAATTTCAATGTATACTCTTTCACACTCATATTACCTTGCTTCGAATTCACAATTTCCTTAACCCTAGCTTCCCTCAGCTATTGAGGAAAGAAATGATTGAAGAAGGCATATGAAAACTTATCCCATCTCACCAGCTTAGCATCATCACCTCTCAGTTGTTCCTAATCCTCATATTACTGATAAGCTCTATCTTTCAATTAATAGGCTGCAAACTCTAAGCCTTCTAAACAATAGCATGCATCTCTCTAAAAATCTTGTCCATCTCATCAACAAACCCCTAAGTATCCTCCTTAAACTTAGATCCTATAAAGGTTGGGTGATTCAACCTCATGAACTGTGCAACCTGAGTGGCCTTAGATAAAGGAGCAACAGAATCAACATGATCTGACTGAAAGAAAATATATGGACTGACAAAATTTTACATCCGAGATATCTCCCTGAGGTAGCTAATTATAGGTGTAACCAGTCAAAGGAGCCTAATAAGGACTAGTGGGGTCCGGTGAAAATCCATATGAGGTAGTACAATTAAGAGTAAGGACCGTAAATCGAGTTTACACTCTATAAGTAGGGCGAGTTCCCTCTATATTGTCCTCATGTAGGATAGAGGTTCCACTAGAGTTTCTACGAACATCAGATCTTTAGGAAGGCATGATCTAAAATATGAGTAAAATGGGATTTATGAGAATTCATGACACCAGACTGTATAGCCTGAACTAGAACACAAGAAAAGGAAACATTCCTCTATTCCTTGTAGCCTCCCTCTTAAAACTGTGGCGTGCTACACACCCATAATAGGGACTCTATAGATCTATGGACACCCAAAGACCTTGAAGCATGCTTAGATGCCAAGCTTTTCATAACCCAAACTAGGGACTAGTCATGATGGGTATCTCATACCCATTGCAGGATGGAGACTATCCCCTTAGAATAACAAGCTGAGCATGATAAAATAATAGAGGAAGAAAAACCAAACAACAAGAATGATATATAAACCAATAGGAAGATTCTACGAATCCAAAATAAATAAACAACCCACACTATGTCCACAAAGGCCTTTAAACCAGAATTCCAAATTAGGTTAGGACATTCCCTCTGCCATAATAATGGAACTCTTAAATTACAAAAATCATAATAGAAACTAAGGAAATAGAAAAGCTTTCCAAAAGATAGAGGCTCACCACATCACAACAACTCAATGGATAACAGCACCACTTAATGTTGTACAGGGGTAATATTAAAGTCTTTGGACTCTACATCATGAAATAATGTAGAGTCCTAGGATAGAGTGTGATAAGCACTGGCATGTAACTCAAGAAAAGTGATAAAATAATGCCATGTCAAAAATTAGTCAAACCATATGCACACGTTCATACATACATATATAACATGTTGGGATAGGGTAAAGGGTCATGAATATGGAAGTTTAAAACCATAAACATAGAATGTGTAGCTCTATCCATCCTAAGGGAAACCATGGTCTATATGGGTTCAGCACCCCCTATTGAAAGGGCCCAATGCGTCCAATCGTATGAACCAAGGAAATCTGAGAAAGTGCCAAAGCCATAGAGGCTCCAACTATTTTAATAAAATATATCTTTTTTGAACCATGAAAATGGTCATATTGACCTCCACACAGGCAAAAAGGTTTTTTAGTATTTGCCCGTCTGGACCACCATCCTCATGGCGAGCTACATAACCCCCTTTAATCCCAAATTAAAACCATTATACATATAAACCCATTTGTTAACCCAGGAGTCATTTATTAAGGCATTTACCATGTGGTATCATCATACCAATTATGCTTGCATGCTAATTGTATTATGCCATAATCATTCCATTAACCATCAGACTCTCAAGTTCTATTTAAATCCAAAACCATGGCCATCAAGGCCTTTCAAATCCGTTTTATCCATTTAACCATTATATGGAATGCAATGCTCCCAAAAGTAAGTTAAATCATGCATATATCCATGTTACAAAACCAAATTACAAAGTTGGCTGAGGTTAATGCAAAATCCATATCAAAATCCATCAATTTGGGGAAACTCATGTTCCCCATTCCAAATCCCTGTAGCCATGCACTCATTTAGTTTTAAAAACCAATAATTAAAGCATAAATATCATATTTAGAGCATGGGAACAACAATTCCAATAGCCATTATCAAAACCCCTCAACCTAATTTTAAAACCCAACAATTAAATCATATAATTTATGAACCAAATTATGTCATGATATAAAAATACAAGTTAGGGAAGAGAGATATGCCTAAAACACCAAAAGAATTGGAAGAAAATAGAAGTTTTGAGCCGTAAGACTAAATTCCTTATAAACCCTAACTTCCTCATACTTTGGGGAGTTTAAGAAAACAGTAGTTAATTTGATGTTGTTTACTAATGGAAAAGAGGATATTTAGGATGTTTTAAGTCGTGGGTGATGTGTAAGAAAGGAAAAAGACCAAATTTCCTTCAATGAAAAAAGTGCAGAAAAATAGCTCCAATCGTTACGAGTCGGGTAACGACTCGTAGTGACTGGTTATGAGTCATTCCTTGGACTCGTGGATTGAGTAAAATCTCTAAGCCATTTCACTGTTCTGGTCATCAGTCCCTCACCATGACTTGTTACCTTACCTAATGACTCGTGAGGTCTAGTCATGATCCAAATAGCAATCTTGGGAAACCTTACTGGTGAGATGATGAGTCTCACCTAACGACTCATGATAAGTGATAATGACTCATCAATTGATTCGTTGCTTAGGTAGTGGTCGATTTTACTTCAGAAATTTTAGAGTCCAAGACCTGGGGTATTACATCTTGAGTCTAGACTTGTTCTATTTTGCCTCATCAGGTGGGTCCTTAGCCAGCCCAATTTACTATGCCTTCTATTGTTGCAAGTACATTTATTTATTTTAAGGATTAGAAGAGGTTTGAGAGATTCACTCAGTTGGGTCGTCCTAGGTTCTATGGTGTGGTAGGCGAGTATGCCTATGAATTCTTGATGGATTGTCATGAGAAGTTGCATAATCTTGGTTTTCTTGAGTCGCATAGGGTTATGTATACTATCTATTTGTTAAGAGATGCAGAAAAAGATTGGTAGAGGTCACTTGTTGGTTGCCGACCTCTTGGTTTGTCAGAGAGGACTTGGGATCAATTTACTGAGTCTTTTTTGGACAGGTTTGTGCCTTTCAATTTTAGGGATCCAATGAGAGATGAGTTTGATCACTTACAGTAGAGCTCCATGATTGTCGTAGAGTATGAGGCACATTTTCATGAATTTTATAGATATTGTTATGCAAGTACTGTCACCTAGTCTGAGATGAGGCATATTTTTATGCCTTGCCTAGATATTCTTATGCCAGTATTACAACCGAATCTGAGAAGATTCAGAAATTTGTTAAGGGGTTGGATTTTTATATTCAACTAGCTATAAATTAGATGGTAGTGTTTGGGCATCATTTAAGAGTATTGCGGATCATGCTAAGGCAAATAAGTCTATTTTTAGAGCATCTCAATTAGCACCAAGAGGGTGTACCATCAAAGCGAGTTTAGAGGTCACACTTCTCAAGGTAGAGATTCTAGATTCTTCCATGACTATCATAGTAGACCAGTGCAGGCAGTCTTGAAGAATTCAGGTAGTGGGTGTTTTATTTTAAAAGCTTTGGGTGGTCGTCCTAGCACCGTCGTACCTCCTTCTATTGAGTTTTTCTATGGGTTTTGCTATATGTGTGATGAGGTTGGGCAGGTGTCTATGGAATTTCCCTGCTTAATTTTTAGAGATACTCTTTTATATACTATGAGAGATAGAGGTTCTATTAGGGGTGTGAGGGGTAGAGGTAGTATTACACGTGGTGGTGGTCACAGGACTACACAGTTAGGTGGTAGACATGGCCAGTGTTATTCTATACCTTCCAGGATAAAGGAACAGGCAACCAATAATCATCACAGGTATTGTCCCTATTTTTTTAGATTTGCATCTATGTTATTTGATTCGAGGTCAATTTTCCCCTATATGTATGCATATTTTTCTTTGAGTTTTGATTATGTTTGTGAGCCTTTTGATTTGCCTATCCTTGTATCTACCCTCATAGAAGATTCTTTAGTGGTGGATCCAGTGTACCAACTTTTGTTTTGACTTTTGCTGGGCATTAGATTTGGATAGATTTGATTGTCCTTGATATGGTAGATTTTGATGTCATCTTGGGTATGAATTGGTTAGCTTCTTATCATGCCATCCTAAATTTTTTTGCTACGACTGTGACTTTAGCTTTGTTGGGTGTGACGAGGATAGCTTGGAAAGGTGTGTTTCATTTGAGTCCCAAGAGAGTCATATCTTTTCTTCAGGCTCATCATTTAGAAGAGAGGGGATGTTTGACTTATTTGGCCCATATTCGTGATACTAGTTTTGTTTCCCCTCTTTCTTTAGATTTTGTTCTTTTTTCCATGAGTTCATGGATATTTTCCCTATGGATTTGCCCAGTATTCCTGTACATCATGATATTGACTTTGCTATGAGCTAGGCACCAAGCCCATTTCTATTCCTCCTTGTAGGATGGCCCCGACAAAGTTGAAGGAATAGAAAGATCAGTTGCAAGAGTTGTTGGATAGGGAATTTATCTAACTTAGCGTATCGCCTTGGGGTGGGCCTGTCTTGTTTGGGAAGAAAAAGGATGGGTCTAAAAATCTAGTTCATCCTCAAACTAAAGGCAAAAGAAATACCTGAATCCACAATGATCTGGGGATAAGACTATGCATATAAGAATCGACCTCCGAAGTAGCCTCATCTATAGGTTGATGTCACCACTAAACCTTACCAACATAGATAAATCTAGAATACAACCGCCTAACATCCCTAGCCAATATGGAGAACAACTCCTCAACAAAAGTCAATCGCTCATCCAACTGAATCGTCTCCAACAAATAACATGAGACTCATCCAGAATGTAATGGTGAAACATAGAAATATGAAAAATTGGATGAATAGCTAATAAATTTGGGGGAAAGCTAACTCATAAGCCACATCATCAATAGTCCAAAGAATTTCAAATAGACCAATATACCTAGGGCTAAGCTTACCCCTCTTCCCAAACCTCATCACATCCTTTATGAATGAAACTCATAGGGAAACACGATCACTAACATCAAATCTCAAGGCACAAAGCCTATGATTTGCATATCACTTCTGCCTACTCAGAACCGCTCTAATTCTATCCTGAGAGATCCAGACTTCATCCAAAGACTCACGAAGAAAGTCTATACCTTGAGGCCTCACCTCTGAAACATCAAGCCAACCCACTGGAAAGAGAGAATTCCTACCATATAAATCCTCAAAAAGAGCCATATCAATACTGGAATGGTAGCTGTTATTATACATAAACTCCAATCAGGCCAAATACTGCTCCCATCGGCCACTAAAAATCCATCACACAAGCGCGGAGCAGACCCTTAAAAACTAGATAGTTTGCTCAGACTGATCATCAGTCTAGGGGTGAAATGTTGTACTAACATCAACCCGAGTATCCAACTCATCCAAAAAAGTCTTCCAAAAGTGAGAAGTGAACACAAAACCCCAATTTGATATGATAGACATGGGCACACCATTAAGTGACAAAATCTCGCGAATATAGATACGGGTTAAGCTCTCAGCACTGTAAGAGACTTGCACTGGAAGAAATACACGGACTTGGTCAATAATCTAAGATGACCCAAATACTATCAGATCGATGGGAGGTACGAGTTAGTCCTATCACAAAATCCAAGGTAATCCGCTCCCATTTCCACTTGGGAATGGGTAACTTTTGAAGCATCCTCCAGTTCATAAATGCTCGACCTTCATTTATTGAAAACAAAGATAATGAGCTAAAAAGTCCACTACATCCTTCTTCATACTACCCCACTGTAATGCTGCCTCAAATCATAATACAGCGTGGTCACTCCCAGGTGGATAAAGTAATAGAACAATGAGCCTCCTCCAAAATCATTTGATCCAATCACCTACTCTCGACACATAAACTAGGCCTCCATTCATAAAAATTGCATCCAAATAACATGAGACTTCTTTAGCCTTACCACTCAATACTAAATCTCAAACTGATCTCAAACTCGCATCATCAAATAAATAAGCTCAAATCTGCTCTATTAAAGAAGACCTAGCCTCCAGAAATTCCAAAACACACCTAGGTGTGTCAAAATATCAAGCCTAACCATTTGATTAGGTAAAGATAGAACCTCTAAGGTTAAAGGCCTCTCCTGGGTCAAAATATGTGCCAAGTTACCCATGCTAGCCGACTTCTGGATCAAGGCATCCATAACTATATTAGCCTTTCCCGAATAATAGAGAATAGTCAAATCATAATCCTTGAATAACTTAAGCCAATGACACTCCCTCATATTAAGATCTTACTGTGTGAAAAAGTACTGAAGGCTACAGATCCAAGTAAATCAAACAACGGACTCCATACAAGTAGTGCCTCCACAACTTTAAAGCAAAAAAAAGCTGCACATAACACCTAATCATGGGTAGGGTAATCTCTCTCATAGGGCTTCAACTGACGAGAAGCATACATAATCACCTTACCCTTACACATCAACACAATACCTAAAGCATTACAAAACACGGTGAAACCCACATCCTCCTTGAGCAAAGTCAAGATAAGAGTTGAAGTCAACAAATTCTTGAGCTTTTTAAAGCTTACCTCAGATGCATCAGACAACTGAAAAGAAATATTCTTTTGAGTCAACTTAGTAAAAGGAGATGCAATGGATGAAAATCCCTCAATAAAATGCCTACCAAGCCAACAAAACTTTGAATCACGATGGGCATAATAGGTCTAGCCTAAATATAAATCGTTGTAGTCTTAGATTGATTAACCATAATACCCTCCTTGGTCACCACATAACCCAAGAAAGAAACAGCCTCCAACCAAAACTCACACTTGGAGAACTTGGCATACAACTTCTTACCTCTTAATCTCTAAATCACAATCCACAAATGATCCTCATGATCAACCTCACACATGGAATAAACCAAGATATCATCTATAAATACAATAACAAAGGAGCTAAGATACGGTTGAAACACCCAATAAATCAACTCCTTGAACACGGTTGGGGCATTGTTCAACCCAAAAGACATGACCAAGAAGTCATAATAACCATATCAAGTCTGAAAAGTTATCTTTGGAGTATCTAAAGATCTTATCCTCAATTGGTGATAACCGGACCTCAAACCAATCTTTGAAAACACCTCAGCACCCTGAAGCTGGTCAAATAAATCATCAATACAAGGAAGAGGATACTTATTCTTAACCGTCAACTTTTTCAATTGTCGATAATTAATACATATTTGCATAGACCCATATTTTCTCTTCACAAATAAAATAGGCACACCCCAAGGAAATATACTATGTTTGATAAATCCCTTATCCAATAACTCCCATAACTGTTCCTTTAATTACTTCAACTCAGCTAGGGGCATCCTATAAGAAGAAATATAGATAGGCTTGGTGGCCGGTTCAACATTAATGGAAAAATCAATATCATGATCCAAAGGCATACCAGGAAAATTCATAAGGAACATATCCATAAACTCACGGACAACATGAATAGAATCCAACAAATAAAGTGAACCCACACTAGTATCACGAATATGAGCAAAATAAGATAAATATCCCCTCTCAACAAATCTACGAGCCTGAACATAAGATATGATCCTCTTAGAAACCAAATGAACGTACCCTTCTAAGCTATCATCGGCACACCTTGAGAAGCTAAAGTCATGGTCTTAGTAGGATAATCTATGACAACATGATAAATAACCAACCAATTCATACCTAAAATAACATTAAAATTAACCATATCTAATACAAGCAAACCTACCAAGTTCTCATGCCAAACAAAAGTCATGACACAAGATCGGTACACCCAATCCACTATGAAAGAATCACCTACTAGGGTAGATACATGAATAGGCATCACAAGAGGCTAAGTGATAGAATCAAAACCCAAAGAAAAATACATAGACACATAAGAGAAAGTCGACACAGGATTAAATAGGATAAATATAGGTCTAAAACAAATGGGGACGATACCTTTGATCACAATAGCTGAAGCCTCTACCTCAGGTCTGCATGGTATAGCATAGCTTTGTATAAGACCACCAACTACCTAGTGGCCCCATGAACACCACCATGAGCTCCACTACCTCTGTCTCTCACACTTTGGATAACACCCTTACCCCTCAAAACTAAAATAAGAGTGGTTGTAATCACACGGAAGGGGTAGTCCTTGGCTATATGGCCAATCTCATCACACACAAAGCAACTTTTATGACCCAACTCAATTGAAGAAAGTACAATTGGGACTTGATGAACACCCTGAATTGCTAAACTAAAAGATTCACCACCTGACCTATGCAAAGCCAACAACATTGGCCTACCTTAATATCCATGAGAACCTCTGAAATCTCTACCACAAGAA
Source organism: Capsicum annuum (assembly GCF_002878395.1). Lineage (NCBI taxonomy): Eukaryota > Viridiplantae > Streptophyta > Magnoliopsida > Solanales > Solanaceae > Capsicum > Capsicum annuum. The sequence continues at coordinate 82,164,887 of NC_061121.1, forward strand.
ACTAACCTCTGAACTCCACCAAAATAATGTACCTTTTTAGCTCTTCCCTGAGATGCTCGAAGAATACCCTCAATAATCTTAGCAATATATACTATACTCTAAAAAGATGCTCCAAATATAACCATCTGAGATAGCCAACCAAAGAAAAACAACCAAACCCTTCATAAACTTTTGAGTCTTCTCAAACACGGTAAAAATACTAGAATAAAAATATCTGTACAAGGCATGAAAGTATGGCTCATACTCTATTACAACCATAGAGCCTTGCTCCAGGCGGTCAAACTCATTACACATTCAAACCCTCATATATTAAGGCATAAACCTCTCTAGAAATGCATCAACAAACTAATCCCAGATCACATCGGGAGAATCAAGAGCTCTGAAACTAACCAGTTTAGAAGTATAAGCAACCCCATGTGACGCAAACAATCTTAAATTATGCAACCTCTCTGGGCAGTCTAATAGGAACTCCTAGGCATCCTCATCCATAGCACCACTAAATCTAGGACCCAAATGAGTAAACCTCTTAAACCTCTTCTAGTCCTCAAAATACATAACAACACTGGCATTAATGGGAAGGATAGTGAATCAAGTAGGCTGTTATACAATCTAAAGAGGTAACATAGATGATGGATAAACTCCAGATATTAAAACACTATGCTTAAATATTGGTACTGAAATAAGAATAGGGCTCGGGGTCTGAGGAGTACCCAAAATAGAAGCAGGGTAATAGGAGGATCCACATTCTGAACTAGAGGAACACCTAGCATAACCAAAAGAGAACCCTCTAAATAGTTTAGCAAATGCACTAACAATACTTCCAAAACTAGGGAAAATAAACTCTAAAGAACTAGAATAGAATATATATCTCTAGCCTACTCAACACGAGGATCGGGGGAGATTCCCCTAGAACTTCTCCTAAAGGGGGTTGATCCACGAGCTGGTCCACTCCTTTGAGTTTGTCCAAAACTCAAGCTCACCCTTTGGGTTATGCCTCCATATCTATACTCTTGCGGGACCTAGTCAACACATCTGTACAGAAAGAGTAAAACATAACTCAGAACCCAAGGGATACAAGAAATTAACAAGATAAGGTGTATAATGAGGGAAGTTTCCTAAGGACATCCTTTAGCCTCTCAAAGATAGATACAGATGCCTACATACCTATCTGCGAGATACTATTAGATACCCATTCTTACACTATTGAGATCAATGAAACCTAGTTGCTCTAATACCAATTTGTGACAACCTAAAATTAAGGGTCATGATGGCACTTGTCATGGCATACCCTAAAAAGTAATCCTATCACCTAAACTTAGACACAAAAATAAAAAAAAATAGAAATACCCCCAATGTAAGGCTTCTAGAATGAAGTCAAATAATATAATATAATAAGTGCAAAAAAACATAACCAATAATGTATCTATAAATCATAAAACCTAATGTCAATAGTATAAGAAGATATCTAGTACAACTCAAATCCAAAAGAAATGCATAAGATGTATAAATACAAGAGAAACTCTATCTCTAAAATGAAAGTAAGGACATAGTCTATAAGAAAGTTAGTAGAATACATCCAGACACTTGAAAGTAAAGCACTACCTTAAAAACATCAAATATCATCTGAATCAACCAAGCTGGGGTAGACTCATACTAGCACCTTCACCAAAAGGGCACAATAGGCATGAGTACGATCCACTCTTTTCTTAGTAGGTATCATAGGCTAACCTAGAAAAGTAGAAAATAAAGCATAAAAATACACATAAACAATATGTCTCCTGCAATTAAAAAATGTCCCATAACGTAGTCCATACCGCTTGCACTAACAGTTTTAATTTATCACATATATTTGCACCAAAAATAACAAAAGAACACAAGTATACATCATATTACATACAAGTAGAAATAAAGGAGCACATATATATAAATGATCATCAAGTAAAAATAATAGAAGATAGAACAAATAGATATATGAAAAATAAATATGGAAATTTAATCACAATATAAACACAATAAAAAAGTGCAATATGTAATATGATAATGATGACGACAATGATGCACGAGGTTATTGCACAACCTTCGTATACACCCACGGAGGAAAGCCTCCCAACGTGGGACCCTTGATTGGTTCATCAACTGATATACAATACATAATTCTTATCTATATCTCCTTCACGTTACATTCCTTGAGAAGGCTTTCATAAGGTGTTGCAATATGTCCTTCTCGGATATCTTTCAGAAAAGGTTTTATAAAAGGTGTTGTCAGTGTTTCTTAGGTGTTGCCATGGTGGTACCATTTGTTTTATGAATAAGTATGACATGAGGATGTAATGCTCACAACCAGTAATAATGAGTATTTCCACAACCAACCACAATGATAAATTTCCACTACCAATCATAATATTACATTTCTATAACCACGTGATCCAATATCCACTTATTATATCAGTCTATCCATGAATTTCCATATGTTTCATATGCCAACAAGAATGAATATATCACAATACACCAAAGGTACAATAAAAAGTTATTTTAAACAACACAATATAATTACTAACATGTATTTTAGGCTATAACATTGCATAGGACCCCATACGGTCATACATATAGCATAATATCTCAATTTAAATAATTATATAACATATAGGCCCCCACAAGGGCACATCTCATAGATAGCCATTTATCATGATTAGTTTCTACCCTTATTATACATTTTGTATTAATATTTACTACCCAACTTAGTCTAAAAGAGTTAAGCCATAACCTATCTCGAAGGTCAAAATTGATCCATAATACTTTTACCACAAAGCCCTACTTCTCATGAATGGTCCAAAAATCAACCAAAAGAAATAAATATAGAATTCTATGCATCAAAATAAGGCTAACAATACCCATATTTCCTACTTTATGTTTGGGGTCAAAATGGACTCTGGAAATAGGTTTTTGGAAAAAGGAAAAATCATAACTTTACTACCATAACATGCTCCCCATACCTTTAGAAATCTACAGTTGAAAACCTAAGTCAAATCGAGTAAAAAAAATGAGGCTCAAATTGAAGAAAAACTATTTTTGAGTTTTACCAAGTAAAACCTTCGAAATTCATTTTAAAATAAAGAATCAAAGTTTTCTTGAAGATGAAATCAGGGAAAAACAAGTAATTATAGGATGAAGAACATTATTCAAGTGAAAAGGTTTAGAATTTGGGACTAAATCAAGTACTAAGGTTTTGGGATTTTTGAACAACTAATCAAGAGATTTGATAAAGAAAAGGAATGAATTATCACCTTAAATCCACCAGAGAATCAATAAATTGATGTTAATCTTGCTTTCCAAGCACCCTCAAGCTTTACTTTTAAGATCTCACACTATTTTAGGGTTTAGCTCTTAAGAGGCAAGATGAAAAATTAGCAATGTAAAAAGGGGCTATTTATACTTATACCACGTTACCAAGTGCATAGGTCATAAAACACATTCCTCAAATGAGTTTTACCATTTGGGATCCAGGTTGCACTAGCAACCTAGTGCACTAGATTTTCTAAGTCCAAAACTGACTTCAAGGGGTGCTCAAGGTTTGTTTGAAATTTGATATATGCAAACAAACTATGTTATCATACTAAATTTGATGCTCCGTATTCAAAGGCGATATTAGAATTTTAAAAAAATGTAATTTTCATGAAGTTAACCCCTAAAATCTGAAAAATCATAATTTTCCAAACCGAGAGTTCAACGAGATCTAGAAGCCATAAAATCAAATTAACCATTTTACAACCCTAAAATTAGTGTTCTAGATCTACTGGCATAGTTCTTTCATTCGTCAATTGCACGAATCAAAAAATAATCACAGAAGTACAAAATAAGGCTCTCAAAGCCTCCAAAACCACAATATCATACAAATGGTACCAAAATACATCCAGAATTATGCTAGTTACTTCCACACCCTATAAATACCACAATGAAACTATAAGGAGGGATAAAACAATTAAATCACACAAAATTAAAAATTTTACATATTTCATCAAATTTTGGATCGTCAATTTTGTTGAGGGTTTTCTATCTATTACAGCTCTATTGACCAAGTTGACTCTGAATAAGATTTTCTTTTAGTGTTCTGAAGCTTGTAAAGTGAGATTTCAAATCACTTTAGATACTATCTTGAATTTTCCCAATAAGGGTGTGGGTTTTACCATCTTCTATAATGCTTCTAATGTTGGCTTAGGTGTTATGTTGATGTAGGAAGGTAAGATGATTTCTTATGCTTCTCATTAGTTGAAGCCCCATGAGAGGAATTACCCTACTAATGATTTAGAGTTGTACACGACTATTTTTTTTTGATGTTATAGAGGCACTACTTGCATGGAGTTTAATGTGAGATTCTATCATATCATCATATCCTTTAGTACTACTTCATCCAGTGAGAACTTAATATGAGGAAGTAATATTAGATTGAGTTTTTTAAGAATTATGACTTGACTCTCTATTATCTGAGAAAGGCTAATGTGGTTGAGGATGCCTTGAGCTAGAAGTCAAATACCATGGGCAGCTTGGCGGATCTTTTGACCTAGGAGAGACCTTAGGCCTTAGAGGTTTAGTCTTTGCTAACAAGATAGTTTGGCTTGATATTTCAACACCTGGGTATGTTTTTTCATTCGCTGAGGTTAGATCTTTTTTGATTGAGTAGATTCTGGCACATTAATTTGATGATATTGGGTTGTGATTAATTTGGGAGAAGGTGTTGAATGGTGAGTCTAAGGAAGCCTCGCTTGATCAAGATAGTGTCTAGAGAATTATTGGTCGAGTTTCTATGCCGAGTGTGGGTGACTAGATTATAATGATTTTGGAAAAGACTCATTGCTATAGGTATTTCATCCATCTAAGAGTGTAAGATCCTGTAAAACTTCAGTGATCTTATTTTTTACCATTTCGTGTTCATAATGTCAATTTTTTACTTGAATGGTGTTTGTAGATGTTAAAAGGGTAATTTAGGAAAGTTTCAAATTTTTAGAAGGGGTTTAAGGTCAGTTTGGCACCCCTGAGATAGTGAGGGTCAGCGATATTAGCGTGCCTTGGAGGTTAGCCTCTATGATATTAGCATAGCATGGAGGCTACACACCGCGATAGCAGCATGCCATGCTAATATTTTGATTTCATTCAATTTTGTTTTATTCACTTGGGGTGAGGGGATTTTGGTATTTTTACCACTTGTATGAAGTTTAAACATAAAATAACTATATTCCCTTCAGTTTTCAAATATCAAATCATTCTCTTTCACTCTTAAACTCAAAATCCAAGAACATTCAAGGGTTTAATAGTGAATTCATCATCTTGGCTCCAAATTTTAAATTGTTTTCAATCCCTTGTGTATTTCAGGCATATATCTCACTCCCTAACTTTAAGTTTACATTGTGGCATTTATTTACTCAGTATCCATGTGATTTAAATTGATAGGTTAGAAATTGGGTTGAGGTATTTTGATTGGTTTCACTTGAATTACTTTTTTAATGTTTTAATTTGATGATTTATGCTTTGAATTTATGGTTTTAGACTAGATGGGTGCATCGTTATGGGAATTGGAATGGAGAACATGGGTTTCCCCAAATTGATGACTTTTTATCTTGGTAATGGCATTGACCAACACCCACTAGGTAAATTTGGTTTTGAACATGGATAATTGTATAATTCAACCTTTTTATGAACCTATTGCATTGTATTAATGGATAATTTGTTAAAATGGATTTGTAAGGGCCTTCATTGCCATGGTTTGGATTTTCAAATAGAACTTGGGAGTCAAATAGTTACATGAAATTATTTGGCATGATTTTATAAGCTTGCAAGCATAATTGGTATGATGATATCAAGTGGTAAATGCCTTAATATAAGACTCATAAGTTAATGGTTGGGTATATGTGCAAATTATTCTAATTTGAGCTTAATGGTAATTATATAGCTCATCATAAAGGTGCAGTCTCAAGGGGATTAAAACTTGAAACCATATTTGCCAGTGTGGGGGTCGATATGACTATGTGCTTGGTTTACATATTATATTTTTGAATGGCTAGAGCCTTGGTGTCTTTATCCCTTTCTTCAAATTCCTTAGTTCTTTTGGCTAAACGCACTAGGCTCTTTCAATAGGGGGAGTTAAACCCATATATGCGGATGCCTTTAGGATGGAGCAAAATACACAGTTCAGGTTAATGGTTTAAACTCTCATGTTCATGACTCTTTACCCTATCCCGACATCCTATATCTGTATATATGAATTTGTAAATGTGGTTTTTACTCATTTTGAACAAGGTATTATTTTATCACTTTTCTAGAGTTAAATGCCAGTGCTTATCTCATTGACTGTCCCTAGATGCTACATCATTTCATGATATAGGGTCCAAAGGGTGCTTTTTTACTCCTCTACATCATTAGGTAGTTTGGTATATTTGTTGAGTTACTGTGAAGTAGTGAGCCTTTTGGAAGGCCTTGTAATTTCGTAGGTTTCTTAATTTTTTTAGTATTGTTTAGTATTCCATTATGGATCACTTTTGTCCATAGTATGGGCATGTCCCATCTTAATTAATATTCTTGTTTTAGAGGCTTTTGTGGAAAAGTGTGGGTTAGATGTTGGTGTTTATTCATGGAGTTTACATTTGACTATTTATTAGTTTTATTATCCTATTTTGGTTGGCTTTTGCTATATTCTTTTATGGTGTTTTGAAGTTAGGCCAAAGGGGAGATCTCCGGCTCATGGTGGGCTTGAGATGCCTGTCATGACTAGGACCTGGTTCGGGTCATGACAAGCTTGGTATCAAAGCACGATTTAAGGTTATTGGGTATCCATAAAGCCATATCAAGTAGAGTCCCATTTACGGGTGTGTAGCACACCACACTTATAAGAGGAGGTTACAAGGCATTTAGGGATGTTTTTCTTTTTGTGTTCTATTTCGGGCTATAGAGACTAGTGCTATAAAAATTATCTAACTCCTGGCTTACTTGCAAGTTATATCATGCCTCCACGAAGGTCTGACAATTGTAGAACCATTGTTGGGCCCTATTTATAAAGTGCAGACCCAGTCTAGGGTCCCTTCTCCTAATTGTGCCACCCCATGTAGGGTTTCGTCGGTTCTCACTAGTCCTCCTAAGGCTTCCTAGGATGGTGACACTCACACTCAGTTACCTAAGGTGGATATCTCTAATGTGGAGTTCCATCAGTTTATTCATATGCTTACTTAGTTGGTGGCGTCATAGTCTGATTCTATTGGTTCTGTTACTCATTTATCAGAGGTCTCTCGAGTTAGCCAGTTAATGAGATTAAATCCCAAAACTTTTATATGCTTTAAGGTTGAGGAGGATCCTTAGGGTTTTGTTGATTAGATAGAGAAGATATTTAGGGTAATGTATACTACTGATTTTGAGGTTGTAGTATTTGTTTCTTATAATTTGAAAGATGTAGCTTATCAGTAGTATGAGGAGTGGGAAACTATGAGGGGGTGATGATTAATGAGTGGTGAATCTACCACTTAATTGTACTCCACATTCATGCATATTTCTATGTTTTGAATGAATAAGTGAGACATAATTCTGATTATATGAGCTAATATTCATATTTTGTAGACACTAAGATGATAAGATGTGTACTAGAGCTAAAAAGAAACAAAAGGGTGCAAAGAAGTATAGCTGAAGACCTGGAGTAAAACATGGCCCCAGTTAGTTAATATGGTAAAGATACCATTATCGTATGGCATTGCCCATAGTCACAGTAGGCATGATCGCAGCAAAGCTGGTGCTATCACGACCTAGATGAAAATTAACCCAAGGGAAAAGATGTAAATGCACACAGCTATTCCCAAATTTTCCCAGAAGAAGACTCAAACCCTATCATTCCATCATTCATTCTACAGTTCCAACTTTGGGGAACTTTTTCTAGTTTTTAGCCTCAATTCTTGGAGAAGAAAATATTGTATTAATTTTAGGTGAAAAATTCATTGTAGTAGCTTCCAAATGAAGGATTACTCCACGGCTTCTTCTCTACCATTCACCCCCACCCCCACCCCCTAATTTTTTACATTCTTTTACTCTAAGTTTGAATTAGAGCGAGTGTCGATTATTTCGAGCTAATTTGATCATCATTCATATTGTTCCTCATGGATTTGACCCCAACTGTTGTTGGGAATTATATTGATGACGACCACCTTATACTTAATGTGACGTGTAAGTTGAGCATTATGAAAAATAACACCGTTGCCGGGGTATAATTTGGTGTATTTAGTTAGTTTGGAATTTTACCTTACTTGCTTAAATTCAAACTTGTAAATAAGTGTTTATGATTTTCTTTTATTTCTTGTGTTAGGTAGATTTTTTTATTTAATTTTCTCTCTGGTATCTCAGGACTACTATGACTTTGGTAGTTGGAAGTCCTATCTTGACAATCCATGTCCATATTATGATGGACCCTGCTTTTTGAGAGATTGTAGATATGCTCCTCGGAGAGTGATAGAATCACCATCTTGATTCTATTGGGAGTATGGTTGTTCTTTATGTAGTGGTCGAGATGGAAATTGGAGTAATTGTCTAAATTCCCCCTTCCCTTATTATGTTAACCCAAATACTAGTTCTTCTTATGAGTTTGATAGGTCTTATGATGCAGAGATAGAACAACGGCATACTGGGTCCAATTGTTTTAAAGAAATGCTTCAAACTTCTTTGGATCGGGTAACTACAACGTGGGAGAATATACACGACATGCGTCAATCCAATGAGGCATTTGGATGGGTGATTGCTAGGATAGAGACAATGGGTAAGGAAACAAATCTTACAAATACCATCACCCTGCCCACTTACCAAGAAGAGGTTAATCAAGATGAGAAACTAAGCTATGATGATGAGCTTGGTAGAGAAGAAGCCTCGGAGACTCCCAACTAACCAAACCACATATTGTTGAAAATGCCAAGATCAATGAAATGGTACTAGATTTAAAAGAAGAAACAAAGCGTATCTCTCATGAAGACTCTAGTCAAATTCGAGGTGAAGGTAGTACTAATGATGCAATTCTAAAATTAAGAGATAGACCTCATTCAAACTACTTCTCAACATTATGCTTAGAGGATATGGTGAGTATCCATCTACCTAGGAAAATTGTAGATTATGGGGAAAAGGAGCACCATGCATACATTTTGGTATTTGACACTCCAAATGAGCACATGAAAACCCCACCATCAAACGTTGAGAAACTCAACTTCCACTTTACAACTGGTGGTCAATTGGTGTTCCAACCTTTACCCAAGGAGCCAAATCAAAAATTTGATGTGAAATTGGGTAAAATGTTCAAGTCTTCAAAGTGGTTAGACATAGGCTTTATCGTCATGACTCCTCCGCTATCTAGCTTCACCTTGGAAGATTTAAATCTTTTATCCCTCTGATGCTCAACTTATATTGAGAGAAAGCTGGGACAGAGATTCAAATATTTTAAGTGGAAATATAAGCAATAATAGGAGGGGTGTCTTACCACAAAAGATGGGAAGCAACCTATCATGCCACTAAAGTTGAATCTATCCTTTTATTTATGCATTATAGAGTAGATTTTTATTGTGCATGCATAATTCATGAAATAGTGGTGCTATGACGAGTATTGACTGAAATTGAAAAAGGAAAAGTGTGAAATTATCATGTTTTGAACAGAATAGGAGAGTGCAGGGGACCTAAAATTTGGTCTCAATTATCGCGAATAATGTTTGCTTGCCACGATTACGGTAGCCAAGTGTCCATTATCACAAATTTAGGATAAAGATTGTGGTCGAATCAGCTTAAAAGACAATTCGACTGTCATTTTCCCCACATGCACCCCTTTTCAAATTCTCTTTGAATTTTAGCTTTGTATTAAGTGTCCAAGTGAGCATTCCATTCCATTTGCATCATCTAATTTGGTATGTTGTCTCAACACCCTCGTTTGTATATTTTTTTAGGCTTGAGACTTGTTTTGAGGAATAGGCCTAAAATAGTGTTTATAATGCTAAATCCATGCAGGTTTGTGATGGTTATTGTGTTTAGCTATTGTAGTGGGTGTACACATTATTGGGAAAGTCTTGAGTATCCAAATTTAGACCTAAAATTGTTAAAATCAACATGTACACCATGTGTTTGATTTAATGTCCTAATGAATTTCATGTTAATTTTGTTGAGTTTTGAGGGTATAATTGCATATTCCAAGTAAGTTCCTTGAGCATGATGATTATATGACTAGTTGGAACATAAATTTGGGGTAAAAATCTAGTGTTTTAGGTGATGTTACAGAACTGTCAAAAATGGTCTCAGTTACTGTGATCGTGGTCATTCCACGATCGTAGTTAAGGCTTTGTGATTGCCATAACTAAGAGTAGGTTCTTCTAAAACCAAAAATTCTGCACATCCGTTTCTCACCCTAAAACTTACTATGATATTGTCACATGGGTTTATCATATTAAGCAATATATTTTGGTGTGAGAATGCAAATGATGGTCTAAATTGTGTTGCTTGTAGGTACTCATCCACAAAATGAGAGACTTGGACAATACCAGATCATGTCTACTGAATTCCATAACCTCTACTCTAGTGACTTTCCAAGTACCAAATTACTCCCAGAAAGGGGTATTTTCTTAGATAAAGTTGAGGAGAAACTCCCGGGATTCCATTCCAAACTCACTGCTATTGAGTGGATATGCTTTGACCAAGACCCCTACTATGCTAATGAGCAATGGGTGTGTGATTTCTAGCTAACCTTAGCATAGTCTCTCTCATAAACCTAGTGATGACAATTTGGGGAAAAGAGGTTCATTTTGGAGCAGAGCAAATAAATGATATATATAGGCTCTCGAATGTAGATATGGCTCAATTCTAGGCGAAAGGGTGCGAGCCAAGAACCTTGATAGCAAACATATTATTTCCTAGAAAAGAAGTTCCCTGGGAAACCACCAAGAGAGGCATTCTATAAATGACTTCACAACGAAGGCCAGGCTTTGGTTGAATGTCATTTGCAACAGAGTATCGCCATGCACACATATGATTATTATCACGGATATGTGGGTTTGGATGGTGGCTTGTATCCTATCTGGCATTTCTCTGAACATGGGTAAAATTGTGATATTAGAGTGGAGGCACTTTAAGAATCAAAGGGGTACACTTTTTCTCTTTCATTCCCTTATTACTGAGTTATGAAGAAGGGCAAAAGTAGAGAAATATGCTGCAAAAAACTGGGTGTACCTAGGCCTCGCATTTTCCCACTAAAATATCGAGGAGATGGTGCACCTGGTCAGAGAAAGAAAATAAAGGTTGGCTCTTGCAAGTTGACCTAGGAGGAAATAGACTCATGTAGACCTTCTTTAGCAAATCCATTTGATGAGATCTCAAGTAAAATGCGGGTGATTAAGGATCTAGTGTCTAGATTGCCTCAAGAACTCTGCTGCTTACCACGCATATATAGCTCGGTTGGATTATGAAGTACACCTAGAGGAGAAGAATAAGCAAGAAACTATTTTTTCTAGATTGGAGAGAGCCTATTCATCCTTGGATAAATCATATAGAAACCTCAGAGATTCACACAAAAAGATGGTAAAGAGAGAGAAGAAGAGAGATAAATTCTTCACCAAGATATAGAAAAGGGTGAAGGGTATCTTCAAGATGCTTTAACCCATAAAGCGACTACCTTCACTGAGGGTGGACAGAGATGATGAGGCCCCAGCTGAGTGGTCAAGTGTAGATGATGATGGAGCTGATGCAGAGTCTGAGAAAAAGAGCAGCCTGTGATGCAGATTTAGGGAGCATTCTTTACTCTTTCTATATTGCTTATGTAGTAGGGGCACTTCTATCTTTTCAGTTGGGGTTTCCCGAATTTGTATTGTTTTGATATATTTCTAGATGTTTTTTATGTTATTTTGATTACATTGTGGATGTTTTATTTTGTTTTTGGGATGCTATATTTGGGCACTCAGATGGTGCCTATATTTCATGAATTATTCATTTGGTTTTTATTTTAGCTTTTCTTTCTACATTAATTTTAATTTGATGGTGGTGGTGCATGATTAGATTTTCCCTATAACATATTGAGTGATGACATTTTAAAGAAAAAATCATCGTGATTGGGTTTCGAGTCATAGATGTAGGGAAATTCTGAGAACCCATGGCATGAAGGTCATAAATGCAAGGAAAGTTGGAGTACCTAAAGTATTGTGAATTTGGGATCGCACTCATGCCATTGGTGAAGTCTGAGTAGCCATATGGTTGGTTGGCCCATGCTGATCCAAATATGAAGACAAAGGTTTGGATTGTTTCCATAAGTTAGCAAATTGTGCGAGATGCAAATGTACAACAAACAACAACCCCTTCCATCCAAAAAAATTTCACAAATCAAGGTCATGGACGTGAGAAACCTTGTAACAAAACTTTTTCTCATTTTATGCCTCCAAAATCTTTGGCTTGAACATATTGATAGATACTCTATATTTGTCTATGACGTGAGGGGAAATTGAGCCTCCTTGGAGAGTTCACTTGCCATGTGTGGTGAGTTTGTTTGCCTAAATCTCTTGTATACTTTTGTCATCTAGAACATGCCCTATTAGTCTCTCAAGGCTAATTTTGATGTTATTTAGTTGGTGAGATGATCTTAGAATATCGTTGTGACATTGGAAGCCCACTTACCTAAAAAGCCGAACTATGCATAGATGTTATCCCTAATCATCCACTTTGAGCCTTTGGACCTTCCTTGGGCAAAAACTTTACAAGTCATGAGCAATTCAATTGTTATCCCTCTTTTTACCTATACCCTCATTGAAATTAAAAATATAATTTTAGGCTAAAATCCTAAGTTGTGGTGGTGAAGACTGAAGGGAGTAACTTTGGGCCACAAAGTTGTTAGTAAGTTACTAAGAGCTTAAACATTGAAAACCAATGATTAGAGAAAAAAAGAAAGGACCCAACAAAGAAAGGAATTGCATAAAATTTGAAATAAAAAGAAATTAAAGAAAATGGGTGAAACAAGGAAACAATAGTAGGCACTTATGTAATCAAAAGAATGAAAACAAAGGGAAGTGGCCCATAGTCAAAGGATTGATCAAATAGTGTGATGTATATGTTCAAGAAGGGTGTAACCATGTTGTTCAAAAATAATATCCTATCCTAACCCAAACTTATATTACAAACTCAAAAAGAACTTCGAGATCTCAAGCCATTTTCTTTTATTGTAGTGGCGATTCAAAATAGGGGCAAGTCTATGGTATGACACTTGTTAACATAGAGAGTTCTTGTAGGGAAGAGTTTTTCACTTAAAATTCCTTCTTTCTTTTTTGGTAGATAGGTGCGTGGAATTTTTCTTCTTGTGAGGAGGCATGTGAACAAATCGAGGTGGGTGATTTTGTCACCTTCTAAGAAATAAGGCAAAATGGGTATATCCTAGTAATGGTCAAAAGTGAGTCACTTTTCATGTATTGATTGTTGTTGCACTGTTGCTCTTTGAAGTATTTTTCATCCTTAGATATTGCTTTTTATGTTGAGGGGTGAAGTGAGAATAGCTTGGCCCATGTGAAAAGAGCTACTTGTCGTAGTGACTAAGCTTAAATTCAGTGTGATCATTGGGCCATCTACATTGGGCATAAATTTGTATTGTCTCATTGTAAGAGTTAGTGTTGCTTGAGGGCAAGCAAAGCTTTAAGTGGGGCTGTTTATGAGTGGTGAATCTACCATTCAATTGTACTCCACATTCATGCACATTACCATGTTTTGAATGAATATGTGAGAAATAATTGTGATTATATGCACTAATATTCACATTTTGTTGACACTAAGATAATAAGATGGAAAGATGTGGATTGGACTAAAAAATGAACAAAAGGTAGTAAAGAAGTGAAATTGAAGACCCAGAGCAAAACATTTCCTCATTTATCATGATCACATTCTGAGGACCGAGATCATGGTCAGTCAAGATGGTAAAGATACCACGATCGCATGGCATTACCCGCGGTTGTAGTAGATGCGATCGCAGCAAAGTTGGTGCATTTACGGCCTAGCGGAAAATCAGCCCAAGGGAAAAGATATAAATGCACACAGCTGTTCCCAAATTTTCCCAAAATAAGACTCAGACCCTATCATTCCATCATTCATTCTACAATTCCTAATTTTTGAGAACTTTGTATAGTGCTTAGCCTCCATTCTTAGAGAAAAAAATACTGTATCAATTTTGGGGTGAAGAATATATTAGAGTATCTTCCAAGTGAAGATTAGCTAACTCCCACTGAAGATTTGTGGATGTTCAAAGTTTGAAGTAATATTTAGTTAGCCTTTCAAAAATCTAATCAATAGAGGTCATTCGGTATATCTTGTTTACTATTTTTATGCGTAGCTAGTTCTTCTTCCTGGGATTATGCTAGATTAGGGTGCAATTATGCATGAGATGTGATTTACTTGTGCATTTACTAGTCTTTGATGTTGGGTTCTATTATTATTTGACTAAATTGGTTGGGATTTGTGGGTGAAAGCCTAAAATACCCATATTGGGTTTGTAGGTAAAAATTCCAATCTCTTGAAAGCTTAAACCATCCTTGAAGAAGGTGTTTAGGTGAAGTTTAGGAATCCACATCATCCTTGAAAGAGGGATGTTGGAACCAAGGCAATAATAGACAATTTACGAGCATGGTTGGCTAATTTTTACTATCTTAGACATAAGGTGATTGTGAAATTGATAATACTTAGGGCACCATCCTAGAAATAGGGGTGCCTAATTGAGGTATGGGGTAGTTTTTATTGACACACTTATTAGGTACTCAAAAGGTTCAATGAGTGACACCCTTGAGGATTTGTTGATAAACTAACCTCAAGAACTTTCAACCTAGCCTACCTCATCACTAACATTTAGAATTTGCATCAAGTCATCACACCTCCATGCATAATTTGCCCTAGGAAAGCATAATTCCAAGATCTGAGTCTAATTTATTATACTCTAATTATTTGTAACCCTGAATTAATACTGGAAAATCATAAAAATATGCTAGGTGTGGTACTATTCAACCACCCCCCTCCATTTTTACATTCTTGTACTCTAGGTTTCAATTTGAGAGAGTGTCCATTAATTCAAGATAATTTGATCGCCATTCACATTATTCCTCATGGATTTGACCCCGAATCTTGTTGGGTAATTATATTGATGATGACCATCTTTCAATTAATTAAACGTGCAAGTTAAGTGTTATCAAAAATGGTTGATGAGTGGTGTATTTACCACTAATTTACACTTGACATTCATGCACATTACCATGTTTCGAATGAATAAAAGAGACCTATGTATGATTAAATGCACTAATATCCATATTTTATAGGCATACGGGTTATGAGATGGAAAGATATAGACTTAAGCTAAAGAGGATCAAAGAAAGAGAAAAGAAGTGCAGCTAAAAGACCTAGAGAAGAAACATGCCTCAATTACCATGATCGCGACCAATCAAGATGCTCAACAACCGCGATCGTGTTGATCTACACATGGTCACGCTATCCGCGATCACAGCAAATATGGAGCTATCATGGTCATACGGGATTTAGCTCAGAGGTAGTTTCATAATTTTCAACGGCCAACCCCAAATCCTTTAAAAGCTTACAAAACTTTTCTATTTTGGGCATTCTAGAGATAACAAATACTTGAATTTGAAACTGAAACCCTAAATTAGGCAAGAATTTTAAATTGGATTGGGAGATTTTGATTTTGGTATTTGTAAAGAATGGATGTCTTGAACAACCCATTTAGTATATGTTTCTCTCTTTTATTCATGAGTAGCTAAATCTTTTAGTCTTGGGATTATGTTGAACTGTGGAGTAAATTAGTTATGGGTTGTAATGTATTTGTGTACTATTGCTTGACTAAATTGATTGGGTCATACTATTGCTTGACTAAATTGATTGGGTTTGTGGGTAAAAACTCCAAATACCCACATGGGTTTGTAGATGAAAACCCCATGCTCTTGAAAGCCTAAACTATCCTTGAAAGAGGGGTTTGGGTGAACTTTAAGAACCTCATTATCCTTGAAAGATGGATGTGGAAACCAAGGCAATAGTATACAATTATTAGGTTTAGTTTACTCATTTTCACTATCTTAGACATTAGGATGACTTTGTAGTTGACTTTACCTTGGGTATCATCCTAGAAATAGGGATGCCCAGATTAAGGTAGTGGATGAATATGATTGTCACACTTGTTAGATACCCAAAAGGCCAATAAGTGAAATCTTTGAGGTTTTGGTAAGAAATTAGCTGCAAGGGTCCTAGACCTAGCCTACCACATTAATAACTTACGAGCATGTGCATCAAATCTTACACACCTACACCTAAGTTTCCCTTAGGTAGACATAATCCCAAGATTCTTCAAATATCAAAGTTACATTAAAGTTTGTTGCTTTGTTTGTGAACTTAAGTTACTAGTGATATACATTATCCCTTAACCAATAACCTCCCTCTCCATTTTTAATTATGTTATTTACTTTACTAATACTTCAGGTATTATCTTAGTAGGACTTAATTTCCCACAATATTCTAACTCTATCTTTCACTCCTTGTGGATTCGACCTCAGCATAAGTTGGTATATTGAAACGACCATCCTCTACCACTTTAAATTGTATAGTTGAGTGTTATAAAAATAGCATTGTTGTTGGAGAGTGAAATTTTGTTTTCATTTGTGCAGTGTTAGTTCTTACTTAGGGTATAACCATGGTGGTTTGTATATATTTTGGTTGTTTTTTTTACTTCTTTATTGGTGATCTACGTAGTATACACAGAACCATGACCGACAATGTTAGTCAAGTCGGGTCTTTTGACATCCCCTTTGATGATGAGGGGCAACTCGATGAAGTTGGTCATTTAAGTGCCATCCGGATACCACCTACGCATGGGAACAGTGTCTTTCATGTCACAAGCATTATGTTGCACATGTTGCAAATAAAGGGACTTTTTTCGGGGCAAGCTTATAAGGACCCCAACCTTCATTTGAAGAATTTTATAGAAGTGTGTGCACCCTTTGATACAACACACATAACCCAAGAGTCAATTTGGCTTTGCCTCTTTCCATTTTCTCTAACGGAAGAGGCGGTATTATGGCTTCGATCTCTTTCATATGGTCTATCACTTCATGCAGTGAACTCACCACGGCCTTTCTTGACCACTATTTCCCACCATAAGAAATGCGTTAATTGAATGGAGAGCCTTTATATGAAATATGGGAAAGATTCAACGGAAAACTAATGAAATGTTCAAACCACGATGTCCTGGAGAAGATACTTCTCCATATTTTCTACTGTGCTCTTGACCTACTAAATAAAACCTTGGTGGAAAATGCAGGGAAGGAGGGCCACTTTTGTGAAGTTACATTATCATGTCACAATGAATTTGTTTGAGGAGGTTGCCAAGCAATATCAAAGATGGCATACCCAAAATGTCGAGGTTCCTAAGAGTTCTCCCA
This sequence comes from Capsicum annuum, assembly GCF_002878395.1. Lineage (NCBI taxonomy): Eukaryota > Viridiplantae > Streptophyta > Magnoliopsida > Solanales > Solanaceae > Capsicum > Capsicum annuum. The sequence continues at coordinate 82,182,337 of NC_061121.1, forward strand.
CTATATCCATGGTTGACAAGGACAAAAGAAATAAGATAAAGAAAAGAGGTGAACATGGCTAGGATAATGACACAACTAGAGCTTTTGACAAAGCATGTGATAGGTGAACCCGAAAAAGTGGTGAACGTCGTGGCATCAAAATCCTATGAAGATGATGAAGACACTAAAAAAATTGATGAGAAGATTCGGTACTTGGCAAACTAACCCGGGGGGTTCGCACCCTGCTTATGAAAGGTAAGGTGGAAACCAAGGTTGGACAGACCATGAATGTGATTGTTATTGCAAGAATAGAAATTATGACTATGATCATTATATGTCTCTATGATCGAGCAAAGAACAAAGAGTCGAGTTCTATTGACCTCGACAAGTACCATTTCAAAGATATTTTGGCAAAGATCTTAATGAGAGTAAAAGGAACAGAAAAAATGGTTTGTGAAATAAAAGGTGATTTCTTGCAAATTAATCAAATTTTAGTGTCCCACTCCACCTCCATTAAGTAATTAGATACACAAATTAGGAAAATTTATACCAAATGGAATGCTCGACTGAAGGGCGGTCTTCCTAGTAACACTATTATGAACCCGAATAACGAGGCTCAAGTTTTAGCAATAGTCACTAGGAGTAGGAATATCCTTGGTGATCACTTACAAAAAGAGTTAGGTGATAAGATTCCTAAGGGTAAGTCGAAAGAAGAACCATCAAAATCTCAAGATGAAGATGATGAAAAGGAATTGGTGGAAGTTGATAAAAAGGTGGTGGAAAATGAAAAACCACAAAGTGATGTGATGCCTACTTTATAAGTCCCTCCCCCGTTCTCTTAGGGGCTTCAAAGAAAAGAAGAGGGTGATAAACTCAAGAAATTCATGTTCAAGCATAGCAGCCTCTCTATCAATATCGCATTCCTTAAAGAAATCTGAGAAATCTCGGGATATGCTAAGCTTATGAAGAAGTTGATGTCGAAGAAAAATATCATTGAAGGGTGGCACAATTGAATTCAACCATGGTTGTAATGCTATCATGAGTAGAAAAATTATGAAAAAGAAGGAAGACCTTAGGAATTTTACCATCCCTTGCACGATTTGGAGTGCATATGTTTGCAAAATCTCTGTGCGATCTCGATGCAAGTATAAACCTCATGTATTTTGCCATCTGTAAAAAGATCGTATGGGATACTCCAACTACAACATATATGAGATTATTAATAGAGAATTGGTCTATCAAAAGAAAGGTCAAAATTTTGTTTGATGTTCTAGTTAAGGTGGACAAATTTATAATTTCAGGTGGCTTTGTGTTTTGGATTGCGAAATGGACAAAAGAAGTTCCCATCATTCTTGGTCGACCTTTCTTGACCATCAGAAGGGCCATTGTTGGCTTAGGGCTGGGAGAAATGAGGTTTAGATTTCATGATGATAAGGTCTCTTTTTGAGTATGCAAAATAAAGAAGCAACCCATGGAAATTCAAGTGATATCTATGATTGGTGTTGAACTCAAAGAAGAGAAGGAAGGGGACCTTAAGGACCCAACTTGAGAAAACAGGAAAATTTCATGCCACAATGTAAACTAAGGCTCTATGGGGGAGGCAACCCATAAATTCCATGAAAGTGGCTAGTATTCTTTGCTTTTGATTTTGTAGTGTAGATTTTAGTTTTGAAAATTGAATAACCCATGCATTTATGGTACTATTGAATTTTTTGTAGGAGCTTGAAAAGGGGAAAGTGTAAAATCTTTGAACTATGAACTGAATAAAGAAATATCTATCACATTGTGAAATAAGCTGAATAACGGAAAATAAGGTTCAAAAATGCCCTCTGTTACTGTGATTGCGGATCCTACGCCACTATCGCAGTCACCCACTTGCCAGTGATTGTGAGAACTTGACTGTAATTGCGGTCATCTCAGCTATATAGCCATCTTATTCCCCTATTTTCCTTACACTCCCTTTTCAACTTTACTCTCGGATTACACCCATTTCTGGCCAAGATTGTGAGCTCTCCAACAGCATCCTTCCATCCCTCTTGCATCACATACCCGGTAGGTGTTATGAATTTATGCTTTGATTGTTGAAAATAAGCCGTAGAATGTATGTTTTAGAGAGGGCCTGAATCTTTGATTTTCATGCTTAATTATTTCATAAATTATTCTTGTGTGGTGTTTAGATGCTAAATTATGGTGTGCACATAAGCGGGAATGTTTTGAGTACCCAAAATATGTGTGGAAATAGATACAAATAAAGATTACACACCAAGTTCTCAATATAATACCCAAATGAATGTCACTAATGGTTTTACATTTTAAGGGCATAATAGAGTACCTAGTAGGCTTGTTCCGTGCTGTTAGTATGGATTCTTCTTGTAGAACAGTCTTATAGTCATAAATTTTAAAATTTTGAACATAGAAAATGGGTTTGAAACTAGTCTCAGTTACCGCAATTGCGGTCATTGGTACCGCGATCGTATTGCTCCATAGCTCGCGATCGTGGTAACCGAGTATGATTTTCTGCCCTGCACAAGAAAATCCTGTACTTTAAATTTTTGCATAAATACCACCAAGAAACTATCTAATGGGCTTTGGTGACCAACATAGCATACTTTGTGCATAAAAATATCAATGATGGTTGTGTGTGTTGTATGTTTATTTTTGGGATAATCTCATGGAAAAGTACGACCATATTCGATTCATGTCATTTGAGTGCCACACTCACTACTATGGTGATCTTTTAAGAACAAAGATGCTCCTGAAGAGAGGCATATACTTGGATAATATTCCAGAAAAGCTCCTAGTATTTTATGACAGGCTTGAGGCTACAGGGGTAGCTGTGTAATGTCTCAGATTCGTGCAAGGCAAATGAGCAATGGATCTATGAATTCTACACCAATATAAGCGTAGTGTATTTCTTGGAACCATCCATCATGACTATCAAGATTTGGGGGAAAACGATGAACTTTAGGGCGGATAAACCTAATGACATCTACGGCCTCCCAAATGCAAACATAGGTGAGTTTAAAGAAAAAGGGTGTGAGATGAGAAACTGGTTGGCAGAAAGATTGTGTCCTAAAAAGAAAGTCTCGTGGGCGAAAACCAAGAGAAACATCCACATGAATGACTTAACTTCTGAGGCGGAAATTTGGTTGAACATAATATGCAGCCAAGTCTCCCCTTGCACGCATATGACATCAGTCCCAGGCATGCAGGCCTGCATGTTTTCTTGTATTCTAGATAGCATTCCTTTAAATGTTGGTCAGCTTGTGGTTTCTGATATAAAATTCTTCAAGAATCAAGAAGGTACGCATATCTTCTTCCCCTCTTTGATTACTAAGCTTTGTATGAGAGATGGGGTTGAAGACTACTCTACATACACTTGGGTGTGCCCTGGTACCCCCATCTATCCTTTGAGAATCCGAGGAGAGGGCGCACCAGGTAAAAGCAAGAAGATATAGATCGATTTAGGGAATTAAACATGTGATGTGCCTGAGTCTTGTAGACCATCCACTGTATGGCCTCTTGAGGATATTGGAGCTGATATTGTGTCCATCAAGGAGCTCGTTTCAACTCTACCCCAAGGACTGGGAGAGCCCTTTACCACTCGACATTCATATGTGTCACGGGCTGATTATGTAAAGTATGAAGAGGATCATAAGAAATAGGGAGCTACCATTACTAGGCTTAAAAAATCCTACTCATCCTTAGTAGCATCATATCATGATCTCTAGGTTGCTCATGAAAAGATTGTCATAAGGGAAAGGAAGAGAGGTAGGTTCTTTAACAAGATGTGGAAGGGGTGAAGGGCCTTTAGAAGGTCCTAAAACCCCATGATCGAATTCCTTCATTCCAAGTGGAGAGTGATGATGAGGCCCCAACCAAATAGTCCAGTCCCAAGGAGGAGGAGGATGATGCAGAGTTCGAGACTGACAGCAACTTTTGATGTCATTCCAGGTAGCACCCTTATCTCTCTTTATGCTTCATTAGTTATATAGTAAGGACACTACCACCTCATTAGTTGGGGGTTCCTATTTCTGTATTCATTTCATTTTGGGCCCATATTATTTATATTTTTAGATATTTTGTTATTTCTTTTTTATGACTTTTATTTTTTTATATATTTGGGTTGTAATATTCGGGCACTCTGATGGTGCCCACATTTGCATGGATTAGTTAATTTGTTCTTAGATTTTTACTTTTTCTTTAGTTTACTTATGGAAATATCAGATGAGTTTTTTCCTAAGATAGATTGAGTATCGGCATTCTTAAAGGGAAAGCGTCGTGTTTAGGTTTGGAGCCATGAATATAGGGGAAGTCTGAGTATCCATGGCATCAAAGTCACAAATGCAATGGAAGTCTAAGTACCTGTTGTATTTCAGATTTTGGGATCGTAGTTATACCGATAGAAAATATTGAATAGCCATATGGTTGGTTGGACTGTACAAAAACCACAATGTGAGACTAAGGCTTGGGTTGGTGTCACAATTAGCAAATCATGTATGGTGCCCATGCAAAGTGAACACCCCTCTCCATCCAAAATTTTTCAAAAATTGAAGGTATTCCAACCTTCTAACAAATCTTTTTCTCATTTTGTGACTGAAATTTTAACTTGTGAAAATTGAGAGATACTCCATTTTTTGTCTCTAGGGGAAGGGGCAATTGAACCTCCTTGACAATTTTTACATGTTGTGTGTGGTGTACTTAGTTGTCCAAATCTCATGTGTACTTGTACCATCTAGAACTATCTTCATTAGTCTTTCAAGGCTAATTTTGATTCTACTTGGTTGGGGAGAGGATCTTACACCATCTTTGCGACATTGGAAGTCCACTTTAGCCTAAAAATACCTATCTTTTCATAGATGTTATCCCTAGTCACCCACCTTGATCCTTTAGACGTTTCTTTGGAAAACACATTACAAGTTGTGATCCTTTTAATCTTTATCTTTCTTTTGAACCCTACCCCCCTTGAACTTAAAATTACAACTTGAGGCTAAAAGCCTAAGTTAGGGGTGGTGATGATTGAAAGAGGTAACTTTGGGCCACGAAGTTTTCAGTGTGTGACTTTAAGCTTATGCATTGAGAACAAATGAATAAGAAAAATAAAGGATCCGACAAAGGAAAGAGAAGCACAAAGAGTATAAGAAAAAGAAATGGAAAGAAAAATGGGTGAACTAAGAAAATAAAAAGTAGGCACATGTGTAAAGAGTGAAAATAATAGAAGTGGCCCATGATCAAAAGTTGGATGGAATAGTGTGATGTAGATGTTCAAGGAGTGTTTAGCCATGTTGTTCCTAAAAGATATCCTACCCTACCCCGAACCTACGTTACAAGCACAAAAAGCCCTTCATGACTCCCAACCTAGTATTTTCATTATAGTGGAGATTGAAAATAGGGGCAAGCCTATGTCATGGTACTTGTTAGCATTGAGAGTTCTTGTGAGGGAGAGAGTTTTTCACTTAAATTCCTTGTTGCATACTTGGTAGCCTGGTGTGTGAAATTTTCCTTATTAAGAGGAGGCATATGAAAAGGTTGAGGTGAGTGATTTTGTCATCTTCTGAGAAAAGAGGCCTAAAAGAGTATAGTATGGTTGAGGTCAAAAAGTGAGTCATTCCTAGAGTATCAGTGATTGTTACATTGTTGCTCTTCGAAGTCTTTTACATCCTTGAAAAATCACATTTTATGTTGAGGGGTGTTGTGAATATAGTTTTGCCCATGTTTGAAGAGCTAAATTGTAGTATTAACTAGGCTTAAAGTCATCATGATCATTTGGGTCATTCAGTGTGGGCATAAAGTTCATAGTCTCATGGTAAAAGGTAGTGTTGCTTCAGGACAAGCAAAGCTTTAAGTTGGGGGTGTTGATGTGTGGTGAATTTACCACTCATTAATACTCAACATTCGTGCAAATTACCATGTTTTGAATAAATAAAAGAGACCTATGTATGATTAAATGGAATAATATCCATATTTTATAGGCATACAGGTTATGGGATGGAAAAATGTGGACTTGAGCCAAAAAAAGATCAAAAGAAGAGAAAGGAAGTGTAACTAAAAGACTTGGAGAGGAAACAGGCCTCAGTTATAGCGATCACGCCCTGAGGGCTGCGATCGCAACTAGTCAAGATGATTAGCAACCGCGATTACATTGATCTAGACACGGTCATGCTAGACACAACCATGGTAAATCTAGTGTGATCGCGATCATGTGGGATCTATCCCAGGGGAAGTGTTATAATTTTTAGTAGTCGACCCTAAATCCTTTGAAAGCTTAAAACCCTTTCTATTTTGGGAATTCTAGAGATGAGCAATACTTTGAATTTGAAATTGAAACCCTAAATTGGGAAAGAATTGTAAATTTGATTGGGAGATTTTTATTTTGGTATTTGTGAAGAATGGATGCCTTGAACAACCCATTTGGTATATGCTTCTCTCTTTTCTTCATTAGTAGCTAAATCTTTTATTCTTGGGATTATGTTGAACTAAGGCGTAAATTAGTTGTGGGTTGTGATGTATTTGTGTACATGCTAGTTAGATGATGTTGGGTTATACTATTGCTTGACTAAATTGGTTGGGATTTGTGCGTGAAAACCCTAAATACCAACATGGGTTTGTGGGTGAAAACCCCATGCTCTTGAAAGTCTAAACCATCCTTTAATAAGGAGTTTGGGTGAACTTTAGGTATCCTCATGATCCTTGAAAGAGGGATGTAGAAACCAAGGCAATAGTATACAATTATTAGGTTTAGTTTACTCATTTTCATTATCTTAGACGTGATGGTGACTTTGTAGTTTACTTTACCTTGGGTATCATCCTAGAAATAGGGATGTCAAAACTGAGGTAGTGAGTGAATATGATTGTTACATTTGTTAGGTACCCGAAAGGGTCAACAAGTGAAATCTTTGAGGTTTTATTAAGAAATTAGCCTCAAGGGTCCTATACCTAGCCTACCATATTAGTAACTTACGAGCATGTGCATCAAATCTCACACACCCATACTAAGTTTCCCTTAGGTAGACATAATCCCAAGATTCTTCAAATATTGAAGTTCCATTAAAGTTTGCTACTTAGTTTGTGAACTCAAGTTACTAGTGATATACATTCTCCCTTAATCAAGAACCCCCTCCCCCCCTCCCCACATTTTTAATTATGTAGTTTACTTTACTAACACTTCGGGTATTATCTTAGTAGGACTTAATTTCCTACATGATTAGAGCTCTATCTTTCACTCCTTATGGATTCGACCTCAACTCATGTTGGGATATTGACAACGACCATCCTCTACCACTTTAAATGGTATAGGTGAGCATTATCAATGATGCTGAGAAGGCATTATGGGATAAGTTTGTAGGTTTCTTTCTTGATAATTTCTTTCCTTAGGAGTTGAGGGAAGCTAAGGCTGAAGAGTTTGTGAATCTGAAGTCGGGTAAGATGTGTGTGAAAGAGTATACTCTGAAATTTCAGTAGTTGTCCCATTATGCTTCGGAGTTAGTGGCTAGCATGAGATCCAAGATGAGGAAATTTGCATTTGGTCCATCTCGTGAGTTGGGATTGGAGTTTAAGGCTATGGTGTTGAACAATGATATGCTAGTGGTTAATATTCAGCAAGTAGAGGATTAAATAAGAAGTAGATAGTGTTAACCAATTTTGGCTCGCTCTTCTACCTTTAATTATTTTTTTTATGCTTCTTGGCTCTAAATAATTTTTTTGAAATAAACATGTACTTTTATCTCTGCGAGTTATGAAAAGTATGAAAAAGGAGGATTCATTTCTCCCTATCATAGTTTAAATATTTTTGACTAAATATAATTAATTATTCAGTATCAAAATCACACAAAAATATTTTAGTCACATTCCCATTTTTTTCTAGCATTTTGTTATATTCAAATGATACTTTGTGATTACTTATATATTCTTATAATATATATTATTGTTATTGTATTCTTATATTCTTACGTATATACATGCTTATTAATATAATATACATATTCTTATTATATGTATATAAATATATATTTTGATTTAGTTATTATTATTATTATTATTATTATTATTATTATCTATATATGTACATATATTTTAATATTATAAATATTAAATTATAAATTTTTTAATCAGATGCATATACAAATTATGTCTATAATCCATATACGTACATACTAAAAATAATTTGAGGATAGTAAGAAGCATTGATGAAACTAATTTCGGAAGAAAAAAAGCATTTGGGCCAACAATAACTAAATTTTAATTTTTATTTCACTTAAACCCAATTATTATCCATAAATTTCAGCTAAAGGAGCCCGAAATCCGATCCAATTCCGACATCACCTTCATCAATCTACCCCATATCATATTAACATATCACACGCTGCCACGTCAGCAAGGAAACACAAAAATCACCCAACAAACATAAGCTAATTGTAATACCCTGAACTTTCTTTAAGTCAAATCTAGTCTCCAGAAGAGTTATTGATGACTTCCTAAATAATTAATATTTAAATCAAATAGAATTTCCCTAATTTTAATTTTTTATCATATGAAAAATTGAATTAGCTTTCCAACGATACCATTTTTATCCAAATCTGATATCGGAGTAAAACGTTATGGACGTTTTATAGAGAACTATCGAAACAGCCCAGAAGTGACGGTCATACCGACGGACCATCGAGCCAGCGAAGGACCGTCGCCTAAGCTATCGCAACTAAGGCAGTAACCCCGACTTCTGGTCAAGCGCGACAACCAGAACCGATGAATTGTCGAGCTAGCGACGGATCATCGTCTAAGTCGTCGCTACTAAGGCAGTGAGTCCCTATTCTGGCCCAAGTGTGACGGTCAAAGCGACGGACCGTCGAGCCAGCGACGAACCGTCGCACGAGCCATCGCAGATCCCGTTTAGCAAATTCTAAGCCATTTTTAAAAGGATATTTGGGTCTTCTCTACCTGTTTTAACCCCTAATTATATTAGACCAAGGCTCCTAAGTTCATTATCCATCTACAACATCAAATTAGGGTTTTCTCTCAAATATAATCCCCAAGAACAAGATCCAAATCATTCTTCAAGAAACTAAGAGATTCCAAGTTCTTCAAGTCCAAGAACTTTAAGAAACTCACAACCCAGGTATGTTATGTGTTGATTCATGGGTCCCTTTCACCTATTAAGTTCAAGAATCTCTTTTTAAAACCCAAGATTTGTGTATTTATGAATATTCATGATTTAAATTGAATTGAAATTCATGTTCATGATGTTGTGGGGGGTTTTGATTCATGTTTGAAATTACATATTCTAATGATTGATCCTAGGATGTCGTGATTTGCATAATAACCATAATAAAACCTTAAATTTACACGTTGATTGGTGTATCCATGATTATTAGATGTGTTGATGATTGTATAACCAAAGCATGCTCCCCATGTGTTCGATTAAATGTCTATGTAAAGGAAAAGTGTCATACTAGTATGATAATATAAAATCCCCATTTATGTATAAGTTTATGCATGTCCAGTGTTTGATGAAATGTGTTAGTCAATGAATTATGTATATATGTGTAACCATTGTGGTGCTTTAGAACTAGTACTTCATGAAATCTCCAATTTATTGTATTATGGATTGTGATGTTGGTCGTGTATTCAAGAAAGTCACGCTTTGTCAGTTTCCTTCTATTGAGTTTTGGGGTACTTGTACCCGAAAATATAGTTGTGTGCCTACAATTAGTGTCATGTTTTCAGGATACTATCAGTCAAGCCATGATCCATATAATTCAGTCAGTATCATGACTCAGGTAAACTCAGTAATCTTAGTAGTATTTCGTCAGTCAACGGAACTCAGTTAACTCATTCCAGTTCAGTTTAGTTAATCATGTTCAGTGTCTATTCAGATGGGAGTAGAAAATTAGCACCGAGTGAACCCAAGGATGGTAACCCACCTGTTATATGAGGGTGTGATTCTTAGAAGCAATCTTTGCATTCCAGAACTACGTAGCCAGCGTAGGTTGAGATATCATAGCCTATTATATGAGGGTAGATGAGGTAGCTTAACCTGTTATATAAGGGTTCCCACCATTCTCACTAGAGTTATCTGTTATATGAGGGTTACTCACAGATTGTCCTTACCAGTGGTGCGGTATTGACACCCTTCCAATTGGGGTTACAGATTAGACCTTAACTCAACTATATTGTGTTATTTAGGGCATGTCAGTTAGATGGCTACTTCCCACAGTTTCAGTTACAGAATCAGGACTGTCAGATACAATCATTTAGTCTCAGTAATAGAACTCAGATAGTTCTACAGAATTTAGGATTGTCAGATACAGTCAACTCAAAACAACACGAAACTCAGCTAGTTTCATCAGAACCTAGACTGTCAGATACAGTCGCTCCATATTAGTTATTTCAGTTATACAGTTATCAGTATCTTATGTTATCAGTACTCAGGCTCAGTAATCATGTTATCACGAACTCAGTTACAGTTATTATGTATTCATGCATGCATTCTCACGTTCATGTTATCCAGTCAGTTAGTATAGTTCATGTATGTGAACCCTTTGCATTTAGCCTACCTCACATGCATACCAATACATTCAATCGTATTGACACATTTGCGCTATGGTGTTTTATACCATAGGTTCAGAAGCACGAGCTCCAAAGCATCAGTAGCATTCTAGTCTCGGTAGTCAGAGTTAGCAGTGAGTCCTCATCTTTCGAGGACATGACCATTACTTTACTATCTCATTAATTAATTTATTTTAGTAATTGGAGTTAGTTGGGGACATGTCCCATCAACTCCTTATTAAGACAGTTTAGAGGCTTTCGGACTAGCATGTTCAGACAGTTATTTCAGTTGTTTTGGGTATTTCATACCCCCTCTAGATGTTATGTTTTATTAGTTATGTTACAGTTTTGAACCTTATGATCTTTCCGCCTTTATTTTCGCATTTATACAATATATTATGCGGTGTACATGTACAGATATCAGTTATGAGTTATCTTATGATCCTTTGGAGTCATGAGCACCGTGTGGCGTTCCGGGTATCCAATTCATTAATTCTTTTCTAATTCAAGCGCCCTAAAATTTTTAGAAGGTTTATGTATATAAAATTATTATTATTTTTTCTTTTATTCTTATATTAAATCAGAATCATCCGATCAAATGTTCATACTAACAAATTTCAGTCAACAAAATAAGCCCGAAGATACAACTTTTTCTCACCCCAACATCAGAACACGTGTCTTTCTTCTCTTTCACTTCACCATCTTCATCGCCTTAACACCCTAGCATACCCCTACCTAGACAAAACTTCAACTACTCCCCTGCGCAACTCATCTCCCTCACCTCAAATCCATCGAATTTTCGTTGAGATCAACGGGAAATTCGGTTGATACAAATCCTGCCCCTTTTCCTATTTTCTTTGGCTCTTCAGGTTGCAAAAGTCTCATCCTCTCCATTCTTAGCTTGGAAGAGAGGAGAAAATCTACACATTATAAGGATAAGGTTTGTACAACCTAATTTTCTACTTTCGTTCTCCTTTAAATCAATCTAAAAGAGGTAAACCCTTTTTCCCTCTCTCTATATCTGTTCAAGCTCTGTGGATTGTCCCATTAATAATTTTGAATTTCAAATTTAAATCCTATAGAGAGCCTCTTTTAGAAACTTATACACTCCAAAATGTGCCTATAAAGGGGGGCTTCAGCCATTCCTTTGGGGCAGAGGAAAAAGGGGATCAAAAGACGTTACAAAAGGAAAAAACAAGAAATAGGAGTGAGTACAAGGTGGAAAAAGAAAGAAAAGAGAGTGAAAAAGAAACAAAATACAGTAAGAAAAAAAGTCTTGTCGATTAGGTTCTAGAACTGAGCTTCTCGAGTTCATCGTCAAATCCTTGTCGTCAAAACCCCAGTTTATTGCGCCAGACAAGGTAAATCCTATCCCGTCTTAATTACATTGCACTTAGTTTTGTTAGGCGTCGATGGTGTGGTTAGCCGGATACTAGCCAACTGATTTTTGAGGCATAAAATGTAAAATCAAAGTAGTTTTCTGGTCATATAATTTTATTCTCGTTGGATGATATGTATGTGAATTTATTTTTATTTGGCTAGAATAAAGCATATAAAGTTTGAAGTTTTAACAAAGTGAGTTGTTATGTTTGCTAGTTATGAGTGTGAACTCGAAAGCGGTAGTTCTTGCATTGTTTAGATTCATATATATGTTTGTTAGTATGATTATAGACTATTCTCAAGTTTGAATTAGTTTTGAATGGACTCCATAAAACTTCAAATTTTTTCAATATATATTTGGTGAACTGTTTAGGGTCAGTTTGATGTCAGTTTTAAGGCTTTGAACATGATAATAGCGGCTTGTGTATGTCTTTGTTTTGTTGATATGGTTGCAAGGATTTGATAGCTATACTTCTATTGAAAAAGGGTTCTATAAGACATAAAACTTTAAGAATGTTTGGCTATCCATCACGGAATCATGTAACTTGATGCTTTAAGAATGTTTGGCTATCCATCACGGAATCATGTAACTTGATGCTTGAATACTTGAATATGGCATCAATTGTGACATGACATATCTAGGATGGATTGTGCGTTTAAATAGAAAATTTTAGATTCTTATATAGCACTGGAAGGATTTTACCGTTTTAAGTTCTAAAAAATGACTAAATCTTGATTTTTGGGGTTCTAACTCACTGCTTGTTAGGATAAGGATATGTTTTGGTTTTGCTCATCGACTTAGACTTGCAAACTAGTTTTCTAGTGGGTCACGTAAGAACCATTGGTTTTGTGTTCGAATTTGTTCGTTTTATATTTAAAATCAATAACGGGATATTGCAAAAATGTTAAAATGGTTCCATCATTGGGAGTTGTAGCTTCGGCTTTGTTCGCACACTTTTCTCTTGTTTGTTTTGACGAAAAAAAGGAGACTTGTTAACTTGTCCAAATCGGCAACTCGATTTCTACCTTTGGTCTTTGTGCCTTCTGGTAAATAGAAAAAGTCTTGATAGGGGTCAAATATGAGCAAATCTCTTCCCTTTGCTTTTGTTTTGCTTGATTGAATAAGTGTTTACACATTACTTGCTCAACCTTTAACATAGGTTGTTCACTATCTGTGCCACATGAGGATTAATAAATTCGATTTTTGTTATTTTTTAGTCTTGGTAACTGTTTTGATACAGCAATGTTCTTTTTAAAATTGTTCTCCTCTATTTTTGCTTTGGGTTTGGATAGTATATGGTTGTTGATATGTGAAGAATATGGTTAGAATCATGAGCAACTTATACCTTTCACAATAGTAAGGAAAATAGTCATATGAATGTTAGCCACTAAATTATTTCCTTCCATTCTTTCATTCAAGATCTGATCGTACAGAGGCTAGTACCTATTGGATCATGATATGTAACAATGGTGCTGCATAGTTTGAATTAGCAGCCATCCATTTGATGATTTACGTTGAAGGATAAATGATAATATGCTAGTAGGTAAATAAGATAAAAAAATTTAAAAGTGGATGACATGGAGTTATAACTTCATGTTTCTTCACTGTTTTGATTCTCAGTCATTTTGGCTACTACTTGTCTATTTGGTATTGATATAATACAGTGAGAAAAAGGCTCCCATTTAATCACAATATGAATGGGCTGCCAGTTATTAAAATTTATTTTCTTAATTTTATCTTGGTTCTTGTTTTATTTTTTTATGACAATACGTGTCTGGTAAGTGTTATTGGTTAGATGACGCTGCCCTCGAACAATACACAGTTTTGAGTATTGAAACCTTTTTCTTGTACGAAGCATGAATATACATATATGATTGTGTATCATTAGGTTTCTTAACTTCAACCCCCTGATGCAGTCTTAAACAAGGAGTGAGATGGAGCCAGCCTTTATAATGTGAACCCCATTCATTGGAAAATATACTATTTATACATCTCTAAAATTATCATTTTAGTGTATATATAATAGATGTTGAACCCCCTTCGATTATTTTTTTTTTGAAATTTTGAACCCTCTTTGTGGAAATTCTGTCTCTGCCTTCGTACTTTTTTGTTTCATTTTCTTTCCCTTTCTCTTGTTTATTTGGCTATATGAATACATGATTTTTCTTAGTCTCAAGTTTTATGGTGATATTGTTGTTTGTTTTTCTGGAAAACAATTTTAAAGTTGTGGTTTCGTCTTTTTTTAACTTTTTAAAGTTCATTTGTTTCAACAGAGGGCTGTTTTCCACCTAGGTACGAAATAATGTTATATTCTTCTTTATTCCTTCGTTTCTGTCTACTTGTTCAAAATGTAGTAAGTGAATCATGGTAGTTTCTTTGAATTCTATAATTTAAGTTAAATGTGTTCTTGGTTTCAGTTATGTATTATCCTTATTAGCTATTTTGGTTGATCTTATATAGATAAACTCATTTCTAACTCCTTGTCTTTTCATGTGAACTCGGGAGTTGGGGTTCCTCAACGGAACTTGTTTTGACCCAAATATCGGATCAACCGCTACTAGGATTGCAGAGCTTCGGAGTCACGTGAATCAAGAGTTTAAGCCTCTAAATGGAGTCTAGTATTTCTTATATTCTTTTGGTTTAATTTACATTTATCATGTGATGTTTTTTAGAATAATAATTAACTCTTGTAATTAAATTCTCTGAGATACTTTATTTGGTTATTGATTTATGTTGCCTTATTATTTGTCTTAACTCGTCAAGATGTAGATTTCGCTTTTAAAAGGACTTTATCATTTCAAAATTTGGCTATTCCTTTTTGAAAACTAATGCTTCAGCTCAAAAATATTCTTCCTAACTAAAATAATATCTCAACCTCAACGTAAGCTTTAAAACAAACAAATGAAATTTCAAAACTAATTTAATGGGAAAGCAAATCGCTAAACTCGATTTTTGATAGACTTTATTCGTTAATTTATTTCTAACAAGTTAATAAATCTAATATTTTAATTTTAACGTTTGCATGAGTTCTCCTTTTCAGATATCCAAAAGAATAAAATACGAGGTATATTTAAATTTATGCTCTACAATATACAAGTTATTTCTACATAGTTATCATTTTTCCTAATTTATTATTTTTATTATTTACATTCTATTTCAACTGTATATTCATATTCCAGTATTAAATTTATAAATTTATTTGTAACCATTATTTCAAAATCTCGTAAATAAATGAACATTATTATGTTTTATACACACTAGTCTATTTTAACCACGAATTAGTGCATCTTGGTGCAATAGATATTTTTCTTTCACAATAAATGCATCTATATAAACGTACTCCTGAACATAAATTACTTTTTCATATTTTTTAGGCATGAATGATAATATTTATATGAAAATAAATTTTCACATGCTCTTAAATGTATAATTTCTTCACTTAGTTACCAATTCATTAATATATCTACCTTTACGTGTTACTAAACTTTACATTTTCATAAAATTATAAGTCATTAAGTTTTATAATGCCAATGTCGAATTTTTCCTCTCCCATTTTCATATCTTAAAAAATGCATTTATAGTTTACAATAAACTAAATCCTTGTATATTGTTGTAGTGTATTTTTATATACTTCAAATTTCTTTTTCCAAAACAACAGAAGTGTTGCACCATTATTTTAGCATATTATGAAGCAATGATTATTCCCAAACATTTTTATTTTTCTAAACTGAGTTTAAAGACTATCCTCGGATAGGCTTTGAGGGGTCCCTAACACCCTTCCCTTGAGTAATCAAAACCCTTACTCAAAATCTCAAAACGTTTTCAAAGACCAAAATAGAATTACATGAAAAATGGTTTTTTTTTTCAATTCTCCTAATAAATTTAGGTGGCAAATCTAAAATACATTTTTAAAACTCGAGAGTCACGGCAAGCCACCACATGTTGTATGTTGTTTCGACCGATGCAAAATAGGGTGCAATAGGTAGAGATGGGGGAGAGGCAGAACAAGAAGAATAATTGGGAGAAATCTTATTCTACAGTTAGTGCTCATTATCCTAAGCCTTCTATTGATCGTTCTTTTTAGACTAGCAGTGGTCCTAAGGCATAGTATAATACCCCGCACTTTTCTTAATCTTGTTTAGCTCCTAGTGTGTTAAGGGTCAACTTTAAAAATGTATAACTCTTGATACGTGTAGAATTTTTCAGCTCTAAACCCACCAAATGGTAGATAATTGAATTAGCTTTCCAATGATATAAATTTCACCTTAATCTGATACCCGGTTGAGAAGTTATGGTACTTTTAGTGAGAAACGGTAGGCCAATGCGATAGCACCGTGCCACGGTGAAGTGCAGATTCACAATTTTTTATTTTCCAGTGAAGCACCGCAATTACGCCGCATTATGGTGAATCCCAAAATCTCGTTCGTCCCTTTCCAATATCTCACCGGGATTGGCTAGTGTCATGTTAGAAATTGCAGTGGAGCATAGCACTTTGTCGCAGTCGTGTACAAAATGGCACTCGTCTTTTTTCAGTGACGCAACGCGATTACACCGCGGCTCGCCAAAGCCCAAAATGGCACTCGCCCCTTTTCCAATAAGCCACCTCGATGGTGCCGCATCGCGTTGAGGCCCAAAATCAGGATTACAGTTCTGAACTTATTTTTTCAAAAGGCAAATTAGTCTTTTCCCAAGCTCCCAAATCATGTAAAACATAAGATTAAACCTATTCTAAGCCTAATACACTCATTATTCATCAAATTACTCTCCAAGAAACCCTAGAACTTCAAATTTCAAACCTTAAGAAATCCAAATTCCATCATTCTTTTTCCAAGATAACCCAAAATTCAAGATTCTCAATTCAAGATCTTCAGGAAACAATCGTCAAGAGCACAAATAGGAACTCAAAGTTCAAGCTTCTTCATCCATTCATTAATTAAGGTATGTGAGGTTATGAACAAGGATAATCCTTTCATCCTTGTGCCCAAAATTAGTTTTAAAGTTGATTTTTACATGAAATTTTATGAATTTCAGTTTAGGATTTATACCCATTTATCACTATTTGAAGATTATGATATTACAAGAGATTTAGATGTTGAATTGCATGTCTACTTTCTTATTTTATGCATATGACATTAATTTCTAGATTTAGATTTGAATTGTCAATACTTTCATCATTAGGCATGAACTTTATGATGATTTGACATAAATTTGATGCATGGGTTATTAAGCCCTAGTTGAATATTAATATTTCAAGAATGACAATGTTTTAAGCACCATATGATTAATTATTTTCAGATGTTGATCAAGATTTGATCTTTTGATCTCAGCTTAGATATGAAATCCACTTTACAGTTTTAATTATAGTTTACAGTAAACAGATACACAAGTAGTTTTTATTTTAAACCCTTATACTAGTTTTAAAAGCGGATTTCCTACAGAATGAGCATACAGATTAAAAGAGGTAGTATTTAACATCGAGTTGGGTATGTTCATATGCCCCATAACTACGTGCCAACATAGGTTCAAATTATCAGATTATTTCCAATTCTATATGGATGACAGTAACAGATGTGATCACTTAGCTTAGGTTATACTCCTTGGCATGAGTATGACACCCCTCCCCAATGTGAGGTTTTTCCATAAGGGAACTAGACGTTGGACACTATGATAGCTCACAGAGTGTATGTCGGTTAGAAAAACCTCCTTACAGAAAAGAGGAAAGAATAACAAAAAATGTTTTAGAAACTAAATTTAAAGGCTCACGATTTTATTTAGATATTGTTTTATATAAGTCATTAGCTACTAATTTTAGCTTTCAATTTACAGAAACAGAGGTGAGTCCTTTTACACTTAGCATGAATGATTTGAAAATAGATTTCAAGTATAGATTTAGAACTAACTGTGGTGGCTCACAACATTCATATTGTATGTTTTATCATTCATGATTTATGATTACAACTTTCAATTACTGAAGCCTAAGTGAGCCATTATTACTTAGCATGCATTATTTATAAGAAAAATATATATAGTCCCTCACTGTTTTACTTATGCATTCACCTCCATATGCTCAGTACATTCCAGAAGTACTGATCCATATATATGTCTATGTGCTACATTGTTTATTAATGTAGGTTCAGGTGCTCAGTTCTAGCAGCGTAAGTCATTTTGAGCATCTCCATGTATATCTCGACAGTTGGTGAGTCCTCATAGTTCGAGGACCCAATTATTCATATTTTCTATCTTATTACAGTAGTTGATTCTGTACTTTTAGTTAGTTCGAGTCAGATAGGGGCTTATCCCAGTAGCTCTCTAGTTATTAGTAGTAGAGGCTTGTCAGATTGCTAGTTAAAATTCAGATTTCCAGTGTTAATTCTGTAGACTTTTAAGTCAAGTATTTTTGGATATTATGTTCAGATAATTTTAGTTTAGATTAGACAGATTTCCGCATTGATTATATATTTATATTTTCCCATTTTAAGTTACAGATTTAGTAGAAGGCTTATAGGGTTAACTTGAGGCTACTAGTAGTATTAAGCATCGTGTGACATCTCAGGACCCATTTTTGGAGCGTTACACATAGGGTGCCCAGTCTCAAGTTAGTAGAGCTCAGATAACCTAACCTTATCCTCCTTGTCATTTCTGTAGATAGCTTCATTGTGGTTATTATGAGGAGGGGAGAAACTTGTGTTTCAATTGTGGTCATCCTGGTTATCTATAGAGAAATTATCCCATATCTAAAGTTGCCACTGGAGCTAAAAAGGTTCCCATTACCACATCTTCAGCTTTAGCACCTAAGGGTGCTATTTCTGGTATCTACGCTGACCAGAATTTTCTCTGTGCACTTGCTACTCGTTAGGAGTTTGAGGCATCTCTAGATGTTGTTACTAGTATGTTATAGCTCTTCTCTCATGATGTTTATTATTTTCTTGATACGGGTTCTACCTTATCTTATGTTACCTCTTATGTGGTTGTACACTTTGGTTTTAGTCCTAAAAATATTTTTGACCCTTTTTATATTTCTACTCCGGTGGGTGATTCTATAGTTTCTAGAAAAAATCTATAGGGGTTATGTGGTGGCAATATTTCATAGAAAGTCATTGATGGATTTGATAAAGCTTAACATGTTAGATTTTGATGTAATCTTGGGGATGGATTGGCTCCATTCGTGCTATGCTTCTTCAGATAGTAAGACTCAGAAGGTCAATTTCCATTTTCATAATAAACCAGTGATTAAATAGGAGGGGAGTTCCTTAGTACCCAAGGTTGATTTATCCCATATTTTAAGGCTCAGAAGTTGGTTTCTAAAAAGTGTCTATTTTACCTAATTTGGGTTAAGAATTTTAATTCTGAAAGACATTCTTTGCAATTTGTCCCTGTAGTTAATGAATTTCCTGAAGTCTTTCCCGGTGATTTTTTTGGAATTCCTCCTTGTAGGAAAATAGATATTGAGATTGATTTTCTACTGGATACCCGTCCTATTCCTATTCTTCCTTATAGGATGGCTCTAGTTGAATCAAACGAGTTAAAAGAGAAATTAAAGGATCTTCTTGATAAGGGTTTAATTCATCCTAGTGTTTATCGGTGCAGTGATCCTATGATTTTTGTGCGAAATAAGGATGGGTCTCTTTGGATGTGTATAGACTATTTGTTGAATAAGGTAACAGTGAAAAATAGGTACCCTCTTCCTAGAATTTATGATCTTTTCGACCAGCTTCAGGGTGCTAGATATTTCTTTAATATTGATCTTCGTTTGGGCTATCTGACATGACCTGAACTAGGGCCTTATCGTAATACAACTAGGACTGGGGACCGCCCCCGTTACCCAACCCAACCAGCCTATGCATATCCTAAATCAGCTGAATTACAAATATGTAACAAGATAACGCTATTGCATAAACCAAGACAATGGAATAGGTCTATATCTGTGACCACCCAAACGTGTTCAACCGTCCGATACCCAACCAATAACCAATACCAACCAAACCATAATCCAAACAATAACCATCCGAGTTCCATAATAATTATATATAATCCCAAAATAAAAAAGCATGTAACATCCAACTATATAGTTAACCGATGTCATCCCCAACACGAATACCAATACTAAGGTTAATACTAATACCGATCCCGCCCATGCCAACCCATAGTAGATCCACAAAAGCCTCTAACCAAAAGAATACCAAAATCCTATTGGGATATACCCCCTACCATGGACAAAACCAATATCCATAAATAAACCAAAGTATAAAAAAACATCCATGACATGGTGCCTTCCGAAAAGATGGAAGCTCACCAATTTAATCCAATAGCTGATCTCAAAGTCCGATCACTGAGCAAGAGAAGTAGAATGGTCGGTTCCTGCATCGTGTGGGGATACAAACACTCGAAGATGAGTTAGCTGGTGAACACTAGCATGAAATTAGGATAAGAATAAAATAATGTCATTTAATAATACCAAGTAAACCATTCATATGCATACAAACCATACATATATACATATATAACCATGTCGGGAAAGGGAACCAGGTTTAGTATCCATTTGAAACCTTTAACCTGGGTATGTGTATCTTAACCGTCCTTAACCACCCATGGGATATATGGGTCCAGTGTAAACCCTTGAACGATCCCAGATCCATGTATCCGCCCAAATCAGGGATACCATAAGAGTAAGGGATTCCAAGTACCCTTCACCCTCCATTATACATATGTATAGTGTACTTAGAACATTCTCGTGTACCTCATAGTATCATATAAGGTCAACATGACCTACCCCTCATGTCGACAAACATGAGTTTCCAATTTTCATCTTTTGGACTCCCACCTTCACGGTTTGCTATCACTCCCCACCTCTATATCCCAAGTAAAAACATTTCCAACCAACCAAACCATTATTATTAACCAAAGCTATACATAGTGGTATCGTCATACCTACTATAACTTAGCAAGTATTGTCCATTCCCAAACATTTTAGAGATTAAGGGATTCCCATAAACCAATAGATCACACTATCTAATTAACTTTTGGAAGTCCCATGTACCCCACAAGTTTTCCATTATTATGATTACTTGGGTGATTCCATTGTATCCCATAAGAATGATTGTTAAACCTAAAACCATTTCATTTTTTACCATTTCAAACCATTTAGGGTTCCATTACCAAGTTTAAACCATGCATAAGTTTTATTAAAAATCCAACAATATAGTGAAAACATTCTCATAGGCATTTTATCAAACATATTAGGGGCATGGTATATCCAAAATCAAAGCCAATTACTAAATAACCATTCCCATGCAACCAATGATCCAAAACCACCATTAAACCATATAAAAAGCATAATAAAAATATGGGAAAACCATAACCAAGCATTAATAACCAAAACCCTTAAATTATGTTTGAAAACCCAAAGACATACAATAATCAAACCATAAAAACATTGTATAAAACCATGCCTTTAGTTGGAACTAATAATGAGGGAAAATAACATGCCTTAAACCAAAAATATGACGGAGAGAAAGCACCAGCACAATTCCCAACTTAATCCTTAAGATGAAACCCTAGCTTTCTTTTCCCAAGAACTTTAGAGAGGATTAGAGAGTGTTTTCTAACTATTAATGAATAGAATAATAGGGAAAATAACCTCCCAAGTATGTTAAAAGTCATGGGTTATTATTAGGTTAAGTGGGTAAATGTCCAGATTACCCTTACTTAAACTATACCAAAATCCTGCCATAGGGATATGACTATCCATACCAATCGTACCCTTCAATACGAATGGTACCCACTACTCGTACCCAAGGCCATCTCCCTTGGACCCAAAACTGTCCAAGGTAAGACTTACCCTAAACCGTGTTGTATCTATGCATATAACTAGTACCCATGATCCGTACCCCTGGCAGAATAGAATCTAAAGAGAATTGAACACTGCACACCATACGAGTACATGGTAAGACTCGTACCCTTGATTATGACTCATGGTGAGCCACTCTTACTCAGATCCAACCTAAGTCACTAAGTCTAAGACAAAGTGAAGTAACTAAACAATCTGTATCCATCAATACGACTCGTATCAAATAAATAGTACCAGTTCCAGTTACCCAACTAACCCTTCAACTAATACTGGTCAGCATATGACTAACCTATACCGCTCGTATCCCAGTGTATGACTTATTTCCCATAGTCATGTCTTGTATAGAGACCCAAAATTAAGGAAATTTTCTAAGGGCCAGAAACCTAGGGTGTCATAGTCTCCCCTACTAGGAACATTCATCCCCGAATGGCGGACAAGGTAAGGTAACCACAAGCACGATTCATTTGCATTATCAAATATCAATCCAACCCTTAACAAAGTTAGAAAATAAAGATGCAAAGATGTTAATCTTAAGATCTTCCTGTTTAAGCATCGTTGTTGTAGTGTTAGAATTTTTTATTTTTGTTTTGCCAGAGGGCATAGAAACTTTCTAAGTTGAGGGTGTTGATACACCGTGTAAAAACGACACTTTCAATGCTTAAAAAAATATATGCTTGGACTTAGTGTGTTTTAGTAGATATGAGGTGGTGTTTGTAGTTGTTTTAGGTACAACAAGTAAATAATAGTTTTGGAATAAAATTTAAAGAAAAAGACATGAAAAAGATGAAGACTACAGATGGTACAAGTCTTCTTACTAGTCATCAACATATCATATGGCTCGTAGGATGACTCGTAAGCACAACAAAAACCAAATCCAAGAAGGCAAGCAGAAAAGCTAAGTGAAAGAAAGATACCTGAAGTATATGAATTGTAAGATTAGGATACGGATCCTGTCAAGCAACCATAAGGATAACAAAACTTCAGGATGCCATTCAGAGTCGAAGTCATAAAAGAATATAAGTCAGAAGTCTATTACTCATATAATCAAATCGTAATATAACCAGTGTTCAGAGCAATGAAAGAGTGAGTATCGTGTGGTAACAAGTAAAGGCCATGATTCGTATGGTCAAGGTATGACTCGTGAGTATGAGTCGTAAAGATAACATAAAACTAGAACCCCAGAATATCAGACACTGGAGAACATACTAGCGTCACAGTACAAATCATAAGAATGCCTTACGAGTGGATGAAGTGAGACATACCTTGTGATAACTTACTTTTCCTATTCCATTTAAATTAGTATTTTTGAGTTATTTTGAGATACTATAAATACCTTAGTGTTATTCCTTTATGAGGTTACGTCCTTTGATATTCTATTAAATACTTTTACATACTTTACATTATTCTTAAGATTTTTAGGTTATTATTTAATTTAAGATTTTGGATTTTATTCTTCTTATTCTTGTACAATTAATCACATGCTTTCTTTATTGATTACCATGGATTGTTGCATGAACATAAGTGGCTAATTTCCCTGACTAGGGTTGTGAGAACCCTGATGAATTAACTATGTAAAGGAAGTGAGAGATTCATCTTTTCTATTATAGTCGCATGTATCTTGATATTTTTCATATTAATTGACCTCAGAGCTGCTGCAGAAGCTTGAGGATTGCTTGTATTCAATAACGTCTTGAAAAGGGAGTTTGAGATTGGGAAAAGAGGATTAAGACAGTAATTTAAGATTTATGTCCATCTTAGTATACCATTATTTCATCTAATTAACTTAAAACTCAAAAGGTGAAAGTTGAACTGAAGTCACAGGCAAGGAGAAATAAGGTGACACCCTGAGACTCATAAGGTAAAGAGTGAGATTTATCAACACGTTCACAAGACTGTTGATAATACATAGCTTATCAACTTTATGTGCAGAGCAGCATAATAGGTGGGTTGAATATGAGAGATTTACAAAGTTGAGAAGCCAGGGGCAACACAGTCCTAGTTTTTGTCTTCTATTTTTTACAAACTCAAAGCATCCAAGATTTGGTAACTAGTTGCTTACTACTTTAAAATTCCCCTATTTACTTTTACGCATTACTCATGAATTTTTTCAAGTTAAGAAACTGTTCAACGTTTTCCCTGTAGGTCTAACCCCAACCTAGTTGGGTTACTATATTTGGCATCAACCGCAATGTATTTTTTTGGAGGTTAGTTTTGGGTGATATCAGTCATTATGCATTATTTGACCAAGTCAACATATTTCATTCCTATTCAGATGTTCTTCAATGTTGAGAAATTATCTCATATTTATGTTTGGGAGATAGTGCATTTGCATGGTGTGACCATCTCTATTATTTCAGACTGTGGCTTCATGTTCACTTTGAGATTTTAAAGGGAATTATAGGAGGAGTTGGGTATTCAGGTGGATCTCATTACAACTTTTCATCCACAGATAGATGGCCAATCGGAGAGGATTATTCAGGTTCTTGAGAATATGCTTTGGGATTGTGTTATGGATTTTAGAGGCCAGTGGGGGTAGTACTTAGCCTTGGCCGAGTTTACATATAATAAAAGTAATCATTTGAATATTGAGATGGAGCCTTTTGAGGATTTGTATGGTAGTATATGTAGTTCTTTAGTTGGGTGGTTTGAGACTTTTGGGGTTAGGCCCAGTGGTACTGATTTGCTTCAAGATTCGTTAGATAGTGTTAGGGTAATTCAGGATAGGTTGAGAGTGGCTTAGAGTAGGAAGAAGGCCTATGCAGACCATCGGCTTCATGACTTAATATTTAGAGTTGGTGATTGTGTATTCATCTATCTATCACCCATAAAGGGTTTGACAAGGTTCGAGAGAAAGGGAAAGGTCAGTCCTAGATACAATGGACCTTTTAAGATTTTTTGCACAGTTGGTGAGGTGGCCTATAAGTTATCTCTACCTCCAGATTTTGCCACTGTTCATCCAGTTTTCCATGTCTCTATGTTTCGTCGATATAGTCCTGATCTGTCTTATGTGCTTAGATGGAACTCAATCTAGTTGGAGGAGCATTTGACCATTGTAGAGGAGTCGATGCTCATATTTGGCTAGTGATGTCAGGCGGTTGCGCACTTGGGAGATTTATGTAGTTAAGGTTCAGTGGAGTAACTTTCCAGTGGAGAATACCACTTAGGAGATCGAGAGTGAGATGCGGACCCAATATCCTTACTTGTTTGAGACTTTAGGTATATCCTAATCCAAAACTTTCAAAGGCGAAAGTTCCTTTAGTAGTAGATATTGTAATGACCCTTCATTTTATTTTCCATATTTCTCCTTATTTTTGTCGTTAGAGATTTCCTATAGTTGCCCCAAGTCATTTATGACTTGTTGGAACTGACGGTTTGGTTACCGATTAGTTCATTTGGTTTTTAGAGATAATTCTTTGTTTTGAAGTCTCAGCTGGTTTCAAATGGCTATCGGGACAAAAAAATCACTAAGATGATCTCGTATTCAAATTATAACTATACCAGCAGCTCCCGAATATCGATATCTGGCTAAGTAGACCTTTAGTTTGGATCCCAAGACACCCGAGCTCATTTTGAATTATTGGTTGAAAAGTTTAGAAAATAAAATATGGGTATGGGACCCATATTTGGTCAAAACACCCTCGAATGGAAATTCCATGTGCACCATAACATCTAGAACATCTAATGTAGTATGGTTACATAGTTCATTTGTACATACAGGATCCCGAACAAATCCTGAGCACCTGGTTGAAGTCTATTGCGGACTTGGAAAAAATCTGGTGCACCAGATACCTGGTGCACCTCGATAGCGACTCTTTGGACCGCGATCATGACTCACTCAAGTAGAGGAGATACAACGATCATGATAGGGGTGTCTCAATTATGACTCTTGTGACAGATAGAAGATGCTATGATCTACAACCTTGGGGTTACGATAGCGACTCTCGAGTACCTGGATTAGGTATAAAAGGACCCCTTTTCCACTATTTTATCCATTCTTAATCATTTTCTTGAGAGATAAAAACCCTAAATAGTGTGATATCTTGACACTGAGGCTGGGGGTATTTAGAAGCATGATTAACATTTATTTTTGGGATTATCTTTCGATTTGAGATAAGAATTCTCCCTTTTCTTGGTGGATTTTAGTGATTTCTCGCTCAAAATCCCAAAATCTTAAGGTCCTGATTTTAGCCCCAATTTATCTTGGTTTTCACCTATTTTTAAGTATAATGATTCCTTTAGCATGTAAGAATGTTCGGTTGGTTTCAAAAACACGATTTCCACAAACGGGACCCACATGGGGGTTTTGATAAAACTTTTGGACCCGAAGCACAATGGTACAATATAGGTATCATTATTCTTGTATTGATGAGTAGAATGTATTTTTGATAGTGTTACATTCAAACACGCACGCAAGTGTACGCGATCATACAAGTAATATAGTGACTTAGATAGTCGAATCTCGTAACCACGAGGACTATGCAACTAGCAATTCAACCAACTTTAGTTTTAGACAAGGAGGTGTTAAGTGTGTAAAGTATCAAGATAATTTTTGAAGTTTCGAGTAAAAATATAAATAAATAAGAAATAAAAATTTGTAACAATAGCAAAGTAAGAAAAGCTTGTAAACAGTAATTATGAGAATTCCAGGGTTGAGGCATTTCTTACAATCCTACAAATCTCTATTCTTATCGCAGTCTAGTTGGTTATCTAGGTGTTGATTCGTCGGGTTTATAACACGATCATGATCTCCCGACCTCTAATCTTCTACCTATATGAACTTTGCAACTACATCGTTGAGCAGGAATGCAATAATCCATTTAGATATATATGGCTATCTTCCTGCAATTAAACCAAACAAGGCTTCTAGGTATATCCGTATCCTAGATGCTAATTCAAATCCCCTATTTTATAAATGGATGAGAACCTTGCTCCTTAATTTCTTTGTTCTATCCTATGATTCTCCTCCCGAATTCACATAGAAATATAGATTTATTCTAATGGTGGCCACTCATCAAAATAGTAAGAATAAGAAATCAAGAACAACCTAGATGATAATCCAACAATAACTACAATAAAGAATATCAAAGAGTAATCATGTTCTTTGCCTCATCCCCAGAACAAGGGTGTTTAGCCACTCATGTCTGAATTCAACATAAAAAAAATAATTAAACATAACAAAATTTGATCTTGTTCAAAGAAATTCTAAGAACCCTAAAAGAGAGATTTTGTTGTTTTTCCATCGCTGCTATGCTTTCTAAGTTATTGAAATTGTGTTTGTGTGTTGGCTTTTATACTAGGAAGACTTTTCCTGTGATGGAATAACCTATGTGCCGCGTTGGATATCGGATTGAGTCATCACTACACCGTATTGCACATCGCATCGTCCAAGTGGTGCGATGCATTGGTTATCACATTTCTTAAGTGATGTGTGGCTTCTATATCACGGCATCGCACTGGAATTTCACTCCAAAAATTTCATTAAGGCAACAATTCCTCTTTAACTAGTTGCTTTTCCACGTGCTTCATCCTTTCATTCATGCTTCCCAAACTCATTAAAAGTGTCTTCCCACATCAATATCATTAATTCCACAACATCAATCATGACTTGCTTCATATCATGCATCCAATTTTGTGCAATTTCATTAGCAATTCACCGTGCATCACTAATTACATTTGTTAGATAAGGAACAAAATTAAGGCTTAAATGAAATAAGAATAGCATATTTTAGCTCGTCGAACAAGTCCTATTATGGGTAAATATTGGTGCTCGGACATATAAATACGCCCAATATCACCACCCTACACTCAAAACCTTGTTTCCAAATGCTTATGCTGGGCACGTACAATTCTAACAATGAATTTTTCGCTCAAAACATGTCAAAATACTTTTATGCATATGGGACAATTATTTTCAAACCTCTTTATCTCAATAGCAAACTACCAACTTGTTGGCAAACTTAATCAAATCACTCAATTTAAAAACACAATAAGTAACCGTACTGTCATCCACATGCCCTCATAACAAGAAAGTTTCCCCATATTCACTCACAATTTTTTTCAATGTATAACATAAGGGAAATATCAAAATTAAATCACTCGCTCTTAACAAAGAATTCATACATGATAGATAATGAACCCAAAGCTTACCCTTAGTGTACTACTCCACTAATAGTCGGATGTTGGGATGAAGAAGAATCAACTAGGTCTTTCATGGTTACAATGTAGGCTAAAAGATGGGTAGGAACTATTTAGAAAATAGTGGCTAATCTCCCTAAGAGCTTTAATACATCCCATTATACAATTAAGATCATTCTCGATCAACCCAATTTCACCTTTACTGCCTTCTACATCATTTATTTCACCCCATTAAGCACATTAACACACAAGAAAGTGGGAGTATTTTCTTTTACATCATGATTCAATTTTCAGCCCTTCTTCACACCCATTTAATGTTACGTACCCCTATGATAGCCACCCTCAACTAAATCTATTTTCCTTGGTTGAGGTACACAATATTCAAGGCAGACCAGGGCCAAAACAGGTTCATTGTAACACAACACAACTGTGCTAAAAATGGGAATTTCTGTAGAACAAATTTCTCTAACTCCCAACGACCACAATTGTACACACCAATAACTATTACTTTGGGGCTTCACTTTCACCTTTCTCCTACTTCAATTTCACACTCCTTACTCAATTAATCTTTTACACTAAAGTACTTAGGAGCTTGGGATCAAATTAAGAACTATCAAAGAAGAGATTAGGCTACGTATAAAGCTACCAAAGAAATTAGGCTATAGGCTCAACGGGGCTAACTAAGGATATGCACAAGGGTAAATCTAAAAATTTGGCTATCAACAAAATGCCTACATCATTTCCTACACCAAACATCTTTTATTATACTTTATAAACACAATGGGAAAGTTGTAGACATTCCTATACATGTAAAATACAAACAAAAACTCTCACTCTTGGTGCATGCTAGGAATCAAGTCGGATCCTTACGGTTACTGATCTCGTTCTTTGTCAAATTCAACTTTAAGATAACAAACCGTATTACACATATTGAGATTAAGCATTTACAATTAACTCCTTTTTTAGTTAAAGGCATGCTTATGTTTTAAAACCAAAATGTTTCAAGTCACGGTCTAAATGGCCTAACACAAAGCAATTCTCCACAAGTCGTGATTGGGTTCTTACCAATTCCCAGCTTCTTAATACTAACTCCCCTTAAGGCGGTCACCATCCATCTATCATAGGGGAGGAAATCTAAATACAATGATTTATTTTGCATTATCTTGAGGGAAAAAACACATATGGCCTTGAGGGAAACAATAACAAACACTTTAAACTAAAAGCAAACAACCATTACTAAGTATACTAACTATTACAGACCATAATATTCCGAATAGTTAGAAATGACTAAGCTTAACATCCAAAAATAAAAATAAAAATATAAAACATCCAACACAAATAAACACAAAATGGAGTAGAAGGAATGAGAATTCCACCACCCCACACTTAAGATGAAGCACTGTCCCAGTGCTTGCAAAGTAAGCAGAGTATGAGATTGGGAAGGAATTCCTGGTCATATGTCATCCATGTCATCACCAGACTCCTCATCTCTTGAGTTTGGACCATCATCACCAATATCCTCTTTCTCCTCTAACTCATCATCTAAATAACAGAGTCGCCGTTCCTTATCTGTGGCACATCATCATTTACCGGCTAAAAAAAGTTGGGGCCTATCCATAGAAATTTCTTGGCATGAAGATCGAGTGGATAGTAAAGCTCTACATCTCTAATATCCTACTGGGTAGCTGGACACCCACCAATCCGCAACTGAAGCATCTGAAGGCCATACATCCAGGCAGTGATCTAATCATTTTGAGCCTAACACACGGGCATAGTCAATGTACAACCATAAGTTGCACTCCCCTTAGTACGGGATAAATTCGGGGGTCTAGTGTTTACTGTCTGTCTATAATCAAAGTCCTTCTCTGCTACACCCTGTTCCCTCAGAAACTGTGACAATAATCCACCAAAACCAAATCAACAACCTTTTTGGAACCTTGCTTTCCTCATAGCCGAGAACATGATGGCACCTACATTCAAATCAATATCATCATGCATTAGGTCATAAATAAGACATACCCTATCATATGTCACTTAAGTTAAATTCATCCCATGGACAAAGAAAGAGTTAATAATCTTAGCCCATAAGTGGGCCTCCTTGTTCATCTTACCATAGGGGAGGGACATCTGAGTGTCGCACTCCTTATGACCTATCCATCGAGCATTTGAATGGTTTCCACATAGTAGATGTCAAATATGTGCATAAGGCAGCTTGATATTCATCAAATTCAATGGATCATCATCCACCTCGAGTGTACCTACTAGAACATTCATAGTGTGAGCGGTAAAAGTGACCACCCGACCCTTTATCTTGACTTTTGAGTCCTTGTCCCACAGGTCCCAATTTTCATAAAATTCTCTCACAAGGCGCAGGCTGCATTCAGTGGGCCGCTCGAGTAAGAAGTTCATATATAGAGCCTCTATGCGGCTTCGCGTACTCGGGAACACTCTCAAGAAGCTTAGTCGATCAATGAACTAGTCCGCTGAATATTCTGACTCCTTGTGTATGACATACCATTTTTTTCCTTCCTCCACAATCCTTCTTGTACTAAACCTCCTAGATTTTCCCCATGGGATAGGTGGAGCTTACAGAACATGATCAGGCTATCTACTTCTTTTTTTTTCCTGGGTCAAAAGGTCCAACATCTGATGTCTTACTTTTTTTGAATGACTAGACATCTCACCTGTTAATCATGGCATTAAACAAACAAATCAAACAGAGCACCTTGGTTGAACTAGAAAACACTAAGTGTGAAAGGATGTTGAATCCACCCCACACTTAGTTGATAGCACAAGTGCATAAGTAGGTGAAGTAGGGTACTTAGACTTCCCCCAATTATCAATCTGCATAAGCACAATATCCCACATATTTGCGATACAAGAACTCATATCTCTTTAAATTTATAAAACTTATAGTCATCTCACTTTATCAAACAAAACTTCAGATGTACATACTTTGATATTTCAAGAAGATCACACCAACATTTACCCACATAAATCCTAATTTAAAACTTGTGCATTATTTCACATGAACTTAGTCCAATGGCACACATATTACAATAGTATAAACAACAACAAGTGAATGGAGAGTGGTTTGGACACCCCACACTTAATTAATATCATAGTTGTGCAACTAGATCACCTCAAGGTACTCAAACTTCCTTCGTTATCAAATTACCCCATACAAACTACTTTAGGTACCATTACCCAATCCATATTTTCTATCATAAAATTAGCCCATACATGTAATATGCCACAAAGATTCATATCTTAGCAGTCTATTGTATCAACAAACAAGCTCGAAACTCATAATATTATTATAACTCACAGTGAAACATCATACTGCCTTGGCATAATCTCATTAACTCGTTAACAAAGCAACTAAGTACTCCAAGTATTGCTAACATGTTGTTATTTCATGTACCTTAACAAGTAAAAAGAATTAAGAGTGGAGTACTTACCTTAGTATTCTTGAAGAAGATGAAGGAGAAGCACCTTATTGCTTGAGATAAGAACACAATTTAGAGAGCAAATTTTTTAAGGAAATAAGGGATGGCTGCTGCTAAGGTCTTAATGAAAGAAAAAAGTGTGGAACATAAAGGAGTATATAAAGGGGATGAAATTTAGGGGACAATTTAGGTTTTTCTCATAGGTCGGGAATTAGCAACACGACGCATTGTATTATGTGTGGGACAAGCAATGTGACATGTTTGTTTTCACGTTGAAGGAGTAACGCGACGCGTGTAATTTGCCTCAGGCCTTTGGAAATTTTTCTCAGACCGAATTTCACTAAGTGTTACATAGGGGAATTAACGCGACGTATGTAATTTGCGTCTGGCCTATGGAAATTTTTTTCAGACAAAATTTCACTAATATTGTGGGGGGGAGGGGATCAGTGCAACACATCTACTTCACGTTACGCCTCTAGAAATTTTTTACTCAAATATTCCACTAAGGCAAAATTTCACTCATCTGGGGAAATATTTCATTCCCCCTTACCTTTTTCACCTCATAGCACATATTTCAATTACTCCAAAAGCCCTCATTTGGAATGGTCCACCCACTTTTAGTCTTCCTGAACGCCACTAAATTATTTATTACTGCATATTAAATCAAAACAACAAACTACGTAAGTGAAAAGTGGGTTTCCTCCCACTCAGCGCCTTAGTTTCGATCGTGGTACGACATATGTTTTTGTATTTTTTCCTTCTGTTTCTATTTTTTTCTTTTCTTTTTTTTTCTAACAACTACTACAACAACAAACCCATCGTATTCCCACCAAGTGGGGTCTGGAGAGGGTAGAATGTACATAGTCCATACCACTACCTCTGAAAAAGTAGAGATGTTATTTTCGATAGACCCCCAGCTCAAGATAAAGAATAGTTAACAAGGTCATAGTAATACATAAAACAGGATGGGTGGCATAATCGAAATAAGAAATAAGAAGCAATAATAATAAAAATAAGAGAGACACAAAAATAAGCGCAATACAAAAATAAGAAATACAAAATAAGAAATAAGGAAAGGACACCCACCCAATAGTAGAGTATACTAGCGGCTCCTACCAAAGGACACAATCCTAGGGTTACTAAACCGGCTACACAAGAGCTCCCTAACAACTAGTCATAACCCACACCCGCACTAGCCTTCTACCCTTATCCGTGACCTTCACACCCTCCTATCTGGGGTCATGTCCTAAGTAATTTGTAGTAGCTCCATGTCATGTATAATCACCTCTCTCTACTATTTATTTGGCCTCCTCTACTCCTCGTGAAACCATCCAAAGCTAGCATCCCACAACTATGAACTGGGGTATCCGTACCCCTCCTCATCACATGTCTAAACCATCTGAGCCTTCTTTTCTACATCTCGTCTTCCACTGATACTACTCCCACCTTCTCCCGAATAATGTCATTCCTAACTTTATCCACTCTAGTAAGCCCACACATCCAATGCAACATTCTTATTTCTGCTACCTTTATTTTTTTAATATGTGAGTTCTTGACTGGCCAATACTTTGCACCGTACAGCATGGTCGGGCGGACTGCCACTCTGTAGAACTTACCTTTAATCTTTAAGGGAACTTTCTTATTACACAACACTGTCGAGGCAAGCCTTCACTTTATCCAACTTTCTCTAATATGTTTAGAGAAATCCTCATCAATCTCGCCATTCCCCTGAATCATAGACCCAAGATACTTAAAACTATCCCTTTTACAAACATACTGAGAATCCAACCTCACCACCGCTTCGTCCTCTTACTTCGAGTCACTAAACTTGCATTCTATATACTTCGTCTTAGGCCTACATAACCTGAACCTCTTAGATTCAAGGGTATGCCTCTAAACCTCTAATTTTTTATTCACCCCCTCCCCCCGTGCATCTCATCAATTAACACTATGTCATCTAAAAATAACATACATTAAGGCACCTCACCTAGAATACTCTGCATTAACACATCCATCACCAGTGCAAACAAAAATAGACTAAGTGCCGATCTCTAATGCAACCCTGTCTCGACCAAAAAATAATCAGAGTCTCTACCCGCCATCCTTACTCGAGTCTTCCCTCCATCATGCATGTCCTTAATGGCTCTGATATACACCGTTGGGACCTCTCTCACCTCCAAGTATCTCTAAAGAACCTCCATAGGGACTTTGTCATATGCCTTCTCCAAGTCGATGAACACCATGTGTAAGTCCCTCTTTCTTTTCCTATACTGCTCCACCGATCTCCTCACTAGGTGGATTGCCTCTATCATTAAGCGACCAGGCATAAATCCAAACTAATTCTCTGAAATGGACATGACCCTTCTCAGTCTTCGCTTAACCACCCTCTCCTAAATCTTCATAGTGTGACTCAACAGCTTTATACCCCTACAGTTGTTGCAACAATGAATACCACCCTTGTTTTTATATAACGGAATCATCATACTCTATCTCTAAGCCTCAGGTATTTTTGTAGTCTTAAAAATGGCATTAAATAGATCAGTCAACCACCTTAAACCTGCTTCACCAGTACACTTCCAAAAATTCACCAGAATTTTATCAGGCCTCGTCGCCCTACCCCTCCGTATCCTACGAATAGCCTCTCTGACCTTCTCAACCTTAAAACATCTGCAATAACTGAAATTATGGTTTTCCTCCGAGTGCTCCAACACCCCTAACTCAATGTTTTTGTCCCCCTTCTCATTCAACAGTCCATGAAAATACTCCTGCCATCTCTTCTTAATGTGAACATCCTCCACCAAAAATCTGTCATCCTCCCCCTTAATGCACTTCACTTGATCGAGGTGATGGCCCTTACTCTCCCTAGCTTTAGCCAGCCTATATAATCTCTTTTTCCTATATTTATCTTCTAACCCCGCATATATGCTCTTAAATGTTGTTGTCTTAGTAACCTTAACTAGTAACTTAGCCTCCTTCCTAGCCACTTTATACACCTCCTTATTCACCCACTTCTCTTCTTCATCTTTACTCTTAATCACTTAACATACACCCCTTTCTTAATCTCTACTTTCTTCTTTACTTCTTCATTCCACCACTAGTCCCCCTTATGTCGTCCTGCTCGACCCCTCAAATATTTCACCCATTGTCCATTCACCAAGAATTTCTCAGTCGTCTCCTTGTTCTATAGCTTTGTAGCTCCATGAGGAGTCATTCTCACTACTTCAAATGACCCATACCATTTAGAATGCAACTTACCCAAAAATAATTTCAACATCGAATTGAACAACAAAACAAGTTGTGCAGGTTCAAAAACTCTGTCCAGAATATGCTTGTCATGCCATTTATTGGTCTTCTATTTGTACAATTTAGCCTTCTCGTAAGCATGGAGACAAAATTCATCAAGTTCAACCAGCTTCAATAATCTCTTCTCACCCACTGCTTTCATATCAAGATTCAACTTTTTTACCGCCCAATCAGCTTAATGCTTAACACTTACAGGAAACTGACAGGCTTTCCCATAAACTAAGCAATATGGAGAGGTATCTATAGGTATTTTATAGGCTGTCCTGTACGCCCATAGTGAATCATCCAGCTTTTCAGCCCAATCCTTGAGCTGACCATTAACCATCTTTTGCAATACTTATTGATCTCCCGGTTAGACACCTCTACTTGTACACTCATTTTTAGGTGATATGCAGTGTCCACCTTGTTCCTAACACAATATTTAGCCAAAAGATTTTTAAACCAAGTGTTAATAAAATATGTACCTCCATCACTACTTCTTCACAAACTTCAACACTACTCTTGCATTATTCAAAGGGAAGACAACAACTTCCACCCACTTAGATATGTAATCGACTACCACTAGGATATACAAGTTACCATAAGATGGTGGGAATGATCCCATAAAATCTATCCCCCAAATATCAAATACCTCAAACTCAAGAATATTGTTTAGGGGTATCCTATGATGACTTGAAATTGTACCTAATCGCTGGCATTGATCACATCCCTTCATAAAAGAAACTGTATCTTTGAAAAATATTTACCAAAAAAACTTTATTATAACACCTTTCTAGCTATTCGTTCACCCCCATGATGGCCACTGTACGAAGATAAATGGCACTTTTGAATCACTTCTTTAAATTCAGCTTCAGACACACACCTATGCACAATTCCATCAGGACCCTATTTGAAAAGGTAAGGCTCATCCCATATGTATGCACGAGAATTATGTAGCAGCTTTTTTTTTTCTGTTGAATGGTAGATTCGGGAGGGTAAACCCTATACTAATAAATTCATGATGTTTGCATACTAAGGAAACTCACACTCATCAAGTGCCAATAATTTCTTATTTAGAAACTCTTCTCGAATGGAAAGTATATCATTAACAAATGGTCACGATTCTCTAGCCTTGATAGATGATCCGCAACTTGATTCTCCGCTCCTTTCCGATCATGAACTTCTAAGTTAAATTTTTGAAGCAATAGAATCCACCTAATCAACCGTGTATTGGCATATTTTTTATTGAAAAATAATTAATGGAAGTATGTTTTGTGTGAACAATTACCTTGGTGCCCACCAAATATGATCTAAATTTGTCGAACGTATAGACAAACGCTAACATCTCTTTTTTTGTGACTGTGTAATTAATCTGGGTATCATTCAAGACTTTACTTGCATAATAAATAGAATGAAATACCTTGTCTCTTTGCAAACCCAAAACTGCTCCCACAGTCACATCACTGGCTTCACACATCAATTCAAATGGTAACGCCCAATCTTGAGAAATCAAAATGGGTGCTTCTGTTAGTTTCTTCTTTAGCCTCTCAAAATCTTTTTGACAATCAACCCCAAAATCAAACTTAGCATTTTTCCAACAGCTTACACATAGGACTTTCAATCGTCAAAAAATCCTGGATAAACCGCCTGTAGAATCCTGCATGCCCTAGAAAACTCCTTACTTCTTTCAGTGTTTAATGACTTAAACTTTGGACCTATCTACTTCAATTCATCTATATGACACCTTATAACCAAGGTCTATTCTTTTCTTGACCAAAAAGTGGCACTTTTCCCAATTCAGTTCAAGGTTTGTCTCCTCACATTAAGCTAGACCTCGATCTAGATTATGCAAGTAAATATCAAAAGAGTTACCATAAATAGAGAAGTCATCCATAAATACCTCAACAAATTCTTCAACCATGTCATAGAAAATTGCTATCATACATCTCTGAAATATTATTGGTGCATTACAGAGGCCAAAAGGCATACGTTTGAATGCATATGTGCCATATAGACAGGTCAAAGTGGTATCTTTTTTTGATCCTATGGGGCTATTATAATCTGATTATACCCTGAGTATCTATCCAGAAAGTAGTAGTATTCCTGCCCAGCCAACCTATCTAGCATTTGATCAATGAATGGGATAGGATAATGATCATTTATGGTGGCTTTATTCAGCACTCGATAATCAATACAGATTTTGCATCCAGTTACCATACGAGTGGGAATCAACACATTAGCTTCATTGGTCACCAATTTTATGCCACCTTTATTTGGGATGCATTGTATGGGACTGACCCACTTGCTATCTGAAATGGGATAGACAATCCCAGTATCAAGCCCATTTATGACTTCTTTTCATACCACTTCCTTCATCACCAGATATAATCTGTATTATTGCTATACCATTTTCTTGTAACCTTCTTCCATGTATATATTGTGCATACAAAAAGTTGGATTGAGTCTCGTTATGTCTGACATCTTCCATCCAAGTACCTTCTTCCTTCTTTTCAAAACTTTTATTATTTTCCTTACTTTGCACATCAGAAAAACATGCAGACAAAATAATAGGAAAGGCATCATTATCAACATAGAAAACATATTTTAAGTGCGGAGGAAAATCTTTAAGCTCCAATTTAGGAGCTTTATCAACTAAAGCTTTGGGAGATGAGCCAATTGGCCTATTTAATGGCATAAAAAGCAGCTTTGTCATGTCAATAACTGCCAAATTCATAAATTAAACCAATTCAAACATCTCCACATCATCATATAGATCATGACCCATCAAATCTTGCTTGA
The DNA here is from genome assembly GCF_002878395.1 of Capsicum annuum. Classification (NCBI taxonomy): domain Eukaryota; kingdom Viridiplantae; phylum Streptophyta; class Magnoliopsida; order Solanales; family Solanaceae; genus Capsicum; species Capsicum annuum. Next base: position 82,219,751 of record NC_061121.1, read on the forward strand.
GTGGATCATCAGCCAATAATAGATAGAGCTCGAAAGCAAGGTTTATAACTGACATAGAAGATAATTCTTTATATATAGCAGGCAACTTCAGTGCCTTGTATACATCAAAAAACTTCACTTTGTCATGCGCTCTCATAGTCATCTTCCCTGTAACTACATCAATAAGTGACTACCCTATTGCTAAGAATGGGCATCCCAAAATAAATGGAATAACTAGATCAGCTTAAAAATCAAGAATAACAAAGTCAACTAGAAAAATCAGTGATCTCACTTGCACCAAGACATCTTTAATAATTCCATCAGGCCTAGCAAGGGAACTATTAGCAAACAACAAAACAATGGTCTTGGGTTTGGGACTCCCAAGACATATATTTTGGAACCAAGATGTATGTATAAAATTGATGCTCGCCCCCAAGTCACACAATCTATGAGCACTGACAATCTTCCCAATAGTGATCTGCAAAGTAAAACTACTTAGATCCTTCAACTTTGTGGGCAATATATTTAGTATCTTAGATATGCACTTCTTAGTAAGTGCAATTGTAGCATACTCTATCAACCGATTCTTATTTGCCTCTATGTCTTTTAGATACTATGCATATTTTGGAACACTCTGTAGAATATTAACAAAAGGAAGATTTACATAAACTTTCTTTAGAAGATCAAAAAAATTCTTGTAACTTGTCTCCTCTTGGTGCTTTCACTACCTTTAAGGAAAAGGTAAAGGTATAGTCTTCTTCTCTACTTGAGTTCCATCACTTGCAACTTTGACTTTAACCCCTTATTCTTTTTAGGATCATCATCAGAAGCTGTGGGACTAACCTACTCCAACTCCACCTTTTTTAACTACAAACCATTTTTTATTGTGACTTTATTTAACTATTTTGGATTTTCCTTTATATCACTAGGTAGACATCCCTGAGGTATAATGTCTTATGCACATGGAATCTGATCGAGTTATAACTTTAAATTCCTTATAATCAACTATTAAGTCTTCATATCTACCTGTTAACTCTTTAAATCTGCTGCCATTTGTTCTTGAATAGCTAAAAGCTACTCATTTAGGTAGTGCCTTGATTACTCTAAACTTGGTGATATCGATTCAATTGTACTGGCCCCTTATACTAATTATTGTTCTTTGCCTAATTTCCACCCCATGAGAAATTAGGATGATTCCTCCATTTGGGATTATAGGTGTTACCAAAATTCTATTATCCTAGAAGTTAGCATTTCCCACATAATTAATAGAATCTGGATTAAACACGCAAGCATATGTTCCATGGTTACTACTTCCACAAACCTCACACCAAGAATTTACCTGTTGGACTATATTAGATACAGTTGTTACTTGCGGAACTCCCAACTTTATGCTGTTAAACAAAGTAAGCATCTGATTTTTCATTGCTTCAAGCTGAGCTTGTAAAGCTGTGAACTGATCTACCTCTAACACACCTACAACTTTCTTAGGAGCACTTCTTGAGTTAGTGTGCCATTTAGGATTCTCTTGTGAAATTTTATTCAATAATGTGTATAATACATCATAAGTCTTCTCTAGAGCTTGCCTACCTGCTGCTGAATCCAAGAGAATCTTAGTATTTGAATCTAACCCCTCGATGAAAGAATGAACAAGAACATCATTAGACTGATGATGATGAGGGCAATTTCTGAGCATCCCCTTAAATCTCTCCCAAGCTTGGTAAAGATTTTCTCCTACTTTCTGCCTGAAACTCAGAATCTCACTTTTCAAACGTGCAGCTTCCCTGATGGAAAGAATCGAATAATAAACTTATGAGCTAGATCTTCTTAAGAAGTAATGGAGAGTGGTGGTTCATCATACAACCACCTTTTTTCTTCCCCAATTAAAGAAAAGCAGAAGATAGTCAGTCTGACATAATCAGTATTCACCCCTGTAGACATGCAGGTATCACTTAATTCCAGAAAGGTCTGTATCTATTGTTGTGCGTCTTCATGAGAAAATCTAGCAAATTGCCCAGCTGCATTCAGAAACTGCACCATATTTTACTTCAACTTAAATCGACCACCTGGCTTAGGCTTACTAATACTGTTAGTAGTGTGGTTCATGAGTGGAATTTCCACCTCACGAATAGGTATAGAAGTTGCTTAAGTAGGAGAAGCTGGAATAAACAGAGCTGGAACATGTCCAGCATTTGGATCAACTAGATCATTTGGATAAACAAGATTAAGATCTTTGTGTTCATCCTTTTGAACATGTTGGATTGGATATTGAGATCTTTGCCTCAGTTGAAATACAAGTTCTAGTTCTGAATAAGGCTTCACCAACTCTCTATCTCTCGCCAATCTTATATTCAGCTAGTCCTGCAAAAAGTCAGCTGCTAAGATTAAGTCATTAACACTTAAACTTACTATCAAAAATAAAAAATTTAGTAAATTACTAATTATAATAGACCCCACCTATGGTGCCAAAAACTTAGTGCGTTCAAATGCACACGCAAGTGTACGCGATTGTACAAGTAATGTAGTGACTTAGACAGTCAAATATCATACACACAAGGACTATGCAACTAGCAATTCAACCAAGATGTTCTTGGCCTCAACCCCATAATAGGGGTGTTTAGCCACTCATGTCTAAATTCATCATCAAAAACAAATAACTAAACATACCAAAATTTAATCTCGAAATAAAGAAGTTCAAAGAAATTCTAAGAACACTAAAAGAGTGTAAGACCGCACAAAAATCTTGATCTTAACTCAGCCTATTAATGCATGAAAAAAGGTCCCATACTTAGAAATTTTAGCTAAGTATTTATACTTAGAGTTAATTTAGCCTTCATAAATTAGCGATCCTATTTCGCAACCCTTATGGCCTTAAAATGTCAAACCATGGATTGAATCATGATCAGATGTGTCAATAGGTTACTCAATATGAGTTTTAAATTTTTTGAACCTTGTTTGAAATAAGTTTGGATGACCAAAATAGTGGGTCGACGCGATCTCAACGCATCGCGTCGCCCATCTCATTGATAGCTAAATTTTGCCCAGCTTTTAGTACAATTCCAATGAACTAACGTGAACTCAATGCGATGCGCTAGTCATTGTATTGATTCCATCGATGCGGTACATTGGTCTGCACGTTACTGAACATATTTTCAAACATTAAAAGCCCATGTCAGAAGGGTAATTAGGTTATTCTCTACCTGTATTCAACCCTAAAAATAGGAGATTAAGTCATTCCTAGGGCATAAATACTCACATTCTCTCAAATTGCTCTTAAGAACAAACCTTAGAGCTTTTGATTTCAAATTCAAACTTCAAGAACACACCATCAATCTTCACAAATTCAAGTAGCAAGGTATGTTAGGTGTTCATCCAAGGGTTTCCTTCCACCCTTTGAGTTAAAGAACCCTTTTTAAATTACAAATTGATTTTATTCATGAATTTCATGTTGAATTTGACTGTATTCATGATTAGGGTGTTAGTTGGGTTTATAATCCATAATTAATCACATGTTCCACAATAAATAAATAGCATATGTATGTTTTTATGTGGATTCATGTCAAACTACCATGAATTTGTAAGATTGAGATTGGTAGTCACGATGCTTACATGTTCTTCATTATTATGTACATAGATTGTGCTCCCCAAGTGTTTGATGAATTATTCATGTGAGTTGAGTAATGAAATAATATCATGTTAGCATGTATACAAGTTCATGCCATGCAAGTGTTTGCTAAAATGCCTTAATGAATGAATGATGACAAAGTAACTAGATATCATATTTTTTAGACTGTACCATGTTTTACAATTCATGCTATCGAGTCTTGGAGTATCTAATACCCAACAATCTAGATGTTTACCTAGATTTACTGTAGTTTTAAAATAGTCATAGTGATGTCACGTACAATAGTACTCATCCAGTTATAGAACTCAGTATATTCATCCAGTTAACCAAACTCAGTGTATTCAGTCAGTTAACAGAATTCAGTGTACTCTGTTAGTTAATAGAACTCAGTGAACTTAGTCCAGTTTAGTCAGTTAAAATGATTAGTAACAGTTCAAATAATCCTAGAATAGTCTAGAAATTAGTTCAGTTCAGTGTCTATTCAGTTGGGAGTAGGAATCAGTATCGAGCGAACCCAGGGATGGAGGCATTCCTGTCAGCAAAGGGTTTGACCCTTAGCAGCAATCTCTGTATTAAAAAACTATATAGCCAGCGTAGGTTAATATACCTTCCTGCTAGATAATGGTTGATACATGTCATACGAGTTTTCCTGCCAACGAGGGTTGACGAAAGAGCTTTCTGCCAAAGAGTATTAAATCATAGCCATTGTTAGTATCCCTTGGCAAGGTGATAACACCCTTCCAACTGGGGTCATAGGTTGGACTCCAACTCAGTTCATAATCAGGGCATGTCAATTAGATGAACACTCCCATAATTTTAGTTTTAGTTTTAGTTTCAGACTCAGTATAAAATCTCAGTTTAGTTTTAGAATTAGGACAGCCAGATTTAGTCACCTAGCTCAGTGTAGAACTCAGTTCAGTTCTTTAGAATTAGGACTATTAGAAATAGTCACTTAGTTAACAGTAATATAGTATCAGTAAACTCAGATATCAGTAATTCAGTTATCAGAACTCAGTACCCAGTGTTAACAAGTCCTCAGTTACATTATGCATAGTTAGGTGCATATAATTGCATAGTTAGTATTTATAGTAGTTTCAGATATACATGTACTCTTATTCAGTTATACTCATGAAACTCAATCAGTTATTGTTCATACTTATGAACACATGCATATCAGCCTACCTTACTTAGCAAACTAGTACATTCAAAGTACTGATGCATACCTTTCTTTTGTGCTATGATGTCTTATAGCATAGGTTCAAATGCACGGGATCCTGACTATACTTAGCAGCCTAATTTAGCAGTAGTAGACTTAGTGGTGAGTCCTCATAGTTTGAGGAGTGAGTTGTTATTTCAGTATTCAATTTATTTCAGTAGTCAGAGTTAGTTAGGGGCATGTCCCATCAACTCCATATTCAGACAGTTAAAGGCTTTCAGACTAGAGTATTTCAGCATGTCCCATCAACTCTATATTCAAATAGTTAGAGACTTTTAGACTAGAGTATTTCAGATAGACATTTAGTTTACAGTATAGATTTTCAGTATTTAGCATTTGACTTTAGTTTTGAACCTTAAGAAAGATTTCCACCTACTTTCCACATTCTACAGTATTATTATTCAGTGACTACAATAGTTACCAGTCATGGGTTAGCTTGTGGTCCTTTGGAATTATGAGTACCGTATGACATTTGGGGTGTAGACTCAGGGCATTAAAAACTTAGTATCAGAGCCTAAGGTTCGATAGTGTCCTAGGAAGTCTGAAGGTCATGTTTAATAGAATCTTGTTCATGGGTGTGTAGTAGGCCACACTTATGAACAAGAGGCTATGAGGCATGTTAGGAAAAATTTCCCTTCTTTCAGTAGTTATATCGTGTGTGTGAGCATGATCTCAAGTTACAGTCTCAGTCTAATCCTTTGCTTACTTTTATTTACAAAATATGCCTTCTAATAATAACAACAAAAGAAGAATAGGAAATCAGCCAGCACCTCAGCCCGTTCAGGCAGATCCCCTGGATGAGCATGTCTCCCACGTAGAATTCTAAGCCGTTTTTACCACTTTAACTCATTCTGTGGTATCCCAGAATGAATATGTAGCTGTCATTTTGGACAACCCAGTGGCCAATACTATTGCAGCTAGAATTTAAGACTTTACCCGAATAAACCCTCCAATATTTACTGAGTTTAAGTCAGAGGAGAAACCACAAGAATTCTTTGATCAGATACAGAAAGTCACAGATATTCTGGGGGTGAATGGTAGTGAGAGTGTTGAGTTGGATGCATATCAATTGTAGGATATGGTTCACTCATGGTTCAAGTAGTGGAAGGTAGAGAGGGCCACAGATGCAGGGCCCATAGAATGAGAAGATTTTGCCACTACTTTTCTGGATAAGTTCTTTCCACTGGAGTTAAGAGAAGCTAAGGTTTTGGAGTTTATTAATCTGAAGCAGGGCAACATGACAATGAAAAAGTATTCTCTCAAGTTTACTTAGTTGGCCAGATATACCCCTTATATGGTAGCAGATAGCATATCTAAGATGAGTAAGTTTGTGTCTGGGTGTCTAATAGTGTGGTCAAAGTGTGTAGGACCACAATGCTGATTAAGGAGATGGACATGTCCAGGATTATGGTCCATGATTAATAGATAGAGGAGGATAAAAATAGTAAGAAAGAGAGGGAAAATAAGAGAGTAAGAACAGGTAGCTTCAACTTCACTCAGTCTAAGTCAAAGAGTGGGAATCATTCTCAATTTCTCCCAAAATATTTAATTCCAGCTCTATTCTCAACCAGTGCTCAAGTGCCAAAATTCAAAGATAGCAATAAAGATAGGGCACCAGGCCCTAAACCTCAGGGTAGTGTTAGCAGTACTCAAACAAATACCCTTTGCCAAAAGTATGGCAGGAACCACTAGGGTATCTGCAGAGCTGGCGGTGATATATGTTTTAGATATGGCAAGCCAGGCTACAAAGTCAAGGAGTGTCCTCAGGTGGGTTCGTAGAGTCAGCATAATCATCCTTTAACTCAATCCGGTCACCCAAATCAATAAGGTGCCGCTTCCAGTGCCACTAGTAGGCAATGCCTAAAAAGGCTCTATGCACTTCAGTCCCAATAGGATCAGGAAAGTTCTCTTGATTTGGTCACTGGTACATTATAAGTTTATTATTTGCACGTTTATGCTTTGCTAAACCCAGGAGCTTATTTGTCCTTTGTAACTCCCTATATAGCTATTCACTTCGGAGTCATTATCAAAATCCTAGTAGATCCTTTCTCGATCTCTACCCTAGCGGGTAAATTTATCATATCTCGATGGGTATACAGGAATTGTTCGATTATGGTATCTCAGAAAGTTACCTTAGTAGACCTAGTAGAATTAGAGATGACTGACTTTGATGTCATTCTCGACATAGATTGGCTTTATTCTTGCTATGCTTAAATTGACTGCAGAAATAGAATTGTCTATTTTCAGTTTCTGAATGAACCTGTCCTTGAGTGGAGGGGTAGTACTTCAGTACTTAGGGGTTAGCTTATTTCTTACCTTAGGGAGAGAAAGATGATATCCAAGGGATGTCTTTATCATCTCATTCAAGTTCAAGACTCGGGGTTAGAGACCCCTACCCTTGAGTCAGTATCAGTAGCATGTGAATTTCTAGACGTATTTCTCAAAGATCTTCCTGGAGTCCCTCTTAAGTGGGAAATTAACTTCAGAATAGACCTTGTTCCAAACACTCAGCCTATCTCTATTTTGACATACAAAATAGCCTCAGCAAAACTCAAATAGTTGAAGGATCTCTTAGATAAGGGATTCATTAAGCCCAGCGTATCCTCTTGAGGTGCACCAGTTCTATTCATGTGTAAAAAAGATGGTTCTCTCAGAATGTGTATTGACCACTGTCAGCAAAATAAAGTCATGATCAAGAACAAGTATCCACTTTCTAGAATTGATGACTTGTTTGACCAACTTCAAGGTGCCAGCTACTTTTTGTAAGATAGACCTCAGGTCAGGCTATCATCAGCTCATAGCCCGAGAATGTGACATACCAAAGATAGTTTTCAGAACTTGGTATGGTCACTTTAAATTCTTAGTCATGTTATTTGGTCTTACCAATACCCCAAAAGCCTTCATGGACTTGATGAACTGCGTCTTCAAGCATTACTTGTTCGTCATAGTCTTCATTGATGACATTTTTATCTACTCCCATAGTTAAAGTGATCATGCATAACATCTTAAAATAGTATTACAAAATCTCACAACTCATCAGTTGTTCGCCAAATTCAGTAAGTGTGAATTTTAGCTAAGGTCAGTAGCTTTTCTTGGCCATATAGTTTCCATTGATGGCATTAGAGTTGATCCTCAAAGGACCGAAGTAGTGAGAAACTGGCCCAGACCCATTTCTCCATCAGATATCAAGAGTTTCTTGGGTTTGGATGGCTATTACTGATGGTTTGTTGAGGGATTTTCGTCTATTGCATCCCCCATATCCAGATTGACTCAAAAGAAAGTCAAATTCTAGTGGTCAGATTCTTGTGAGAAGAGTTTTTAGAAGTTAAAGACTCGACTCACTATATCTTCAGTTTTGACTTTACCAGATGGTTCAGATAGGTTTGTGGTATATTGTGATACTTTGAGAGTTTGTTTGGGGTGTGTCCTGATGCAGAGAGGTAAGGTCATAGCCTATGCCTCTAGATAGCTTAAGCCCTATGAAAAGAATTACCCCACTCATAATCTTGAATTAGCAACTGTTGTTTTTGCCTTAAAGGTTTGGAGGCACTACCTGTATGGGGTACATATTGATTTGTTCATAGACCATAAGAGTCTGCAATTTATGTTTTCTCAGAAAAACCTAAACCTACGCCAGAGAAGGAGGTTAGAGTTCTAGAAAGACTACAACATGAGTGTTCTGAATCATCTGGGCAAGGCCAAAGTAGTAAATAATGCTCTCAGTAGAATGTATATAGGTAGTATTTCTAACGTGGAGCATGATAAGAAAAAGTTAGTTTAGGAAGTTCATCAGCTTGCTCGACTATGTGTCGGCTTAGTTGATTTAGCAGAGGGTAGTGTGTGGGTACAGAATAGTTCAGAATCATCTCTAGTTTTTGAAGTAAAGGAAAAACAGAACAGACATCCTTGTCTAGTCAAGTTGAAAGAGTGAGTCAGAGAATAGAAAGTAGAGGTTTTCTACCAAGGGAGAGATGGTGTGTTGTGTTGCCAAGGTTGGTTATGTGTGCCAGGTATGGATGACTTGAGATAATAAATTCTTACAGAAGTGCATAGTGCACATTACTCTATTCATCCACGGGATACTAAGATGTACTGTAATCTGTTGGACATCTATTAGTGGAGTGGGATGAAGAGGAACATTGCAGGTGTTTATAGCTAAGTGCTCTACGTGTCAGCGGGTCAAGATTGAGCACCAAAAACCTAGTAGTTCCATGCAAGATTTTAGTATTCCTACTTGGAAGTGGGAGGAAGTGAACATGGACTTTGTGATGGGTTTTCCCCACACTCGTCGCCAGCATGATTCAATTTGGGTTATTATGGATAGGATGACGAAATCAGCTTACTTCTTACCAGTTCATACCTCTTATTCAGCCAAGGATTATGCCAAGTTTTATTTTAGAGAGTTGGTTAAATTGCACAGAGTTTTGTTGTCCTTTATTTCATATAGAGGTATGCAGTTCACCTCTCACTTCTAGAAAGTCTTCCAGGTCTTGGTACCCAAGTTCACCTCAGTACAGCCTTTCACCCTCAGACAGATGGTCAAGAAGAAAGGACTATTCAGACTTTAGAAGATATGTTAAGAGTGTGTGCCATTTACTTTAAGGGTAGTTGGGATGAACACTTGCCTTTGATTAAGTTTGCATACAATAATAGTTATCATACCAGCATTCAGATGGCTCCGTTTGAGGTGCTCTATGGGAGAAGATGTAGATCCCTTATTAGTGTGTTTGAAGTGAGTGAGGCCGTAGTGGTAGGGCTTGACTTGGTATTTGATACCTTAAAAAAAGTTTAGTTGATCAGGAAAAGGCTTAAGATAGCTTAAAGACAACATAAATCATATGCAAATATGGGAAGAAAGGATCTTGAGTTTGAGATTGGGGATTATGTGTATTTAAAAATCTCTCCTATGAAGGGAGTGATGAGGTTTGGAAAGAAAGGGAAGCTCAGTCCCTGATATGTTGGTTCTTACCGAATTCTCAGTTGTTTTGGAAAGGTAGGTTACGAGATCGAGTTTCCTTCAGACTTAGCTTCAGTGCACCTAGTGTTTTATGTTTCCTTGCTAAACAAGTGCATAGGTGACCCAGTAGTTGTAGTCCCTATAGAGGGCATAGATGTTCAGAATAGCCTCTCTTATAAAGAGATCCTAGTCAAAATTCTCGATTATCAGGTTCGTAGACTGAGGAACAAGGAAGTCCCTCTAGTCAAAGTTTTTTGGCAGAATCAGTTCATTGAGGGAGTTACTTGGGAAGCTGAAGAAGATATACAGACCAATTATTCTCACTTCTTCTCCACAAACTTAGATTCAGCCTAAGGTAATAGTTTTCCTTTAATTTAATTAGTTTCATGTTCAGATTTTCCTTAATAAGATTGATATAAGTTCAATTGCATAGCATTTTCATATCATGCATACCTTTATAAAACAACTCAGTCATATGTCATGTCGTTAGATTAGTCATGCATCAGTTATGAATGTCCAGTATGAAAAACTCAATATATTAGTAGTTTCAGTCATGAAATCATGCTTCAGTTAAGCATATGCAGTATGATAACTTAGTATATCAGTACTTTCAGTCATGTAAACACACTTTAGTTATGCGTGTTCAGCATATAAATTCAGTCTATCAGTATTCTCAGCTCAGTCAGTCTCATTCGAAGATGAATGTTCTTAAGGGAGAGATATTGCAAGACCCCACAAAACTCTTGAACTTAACTCAGCCTTTTAAGCATGAAAAGAGGTCCAAGACTTAGAGATTTTAGTCAAGTATTTATACTTAGAGTTAATTTAGCCTTTGTAAGTTGGCAATCCTATTTCATGGCCCTTAGGACCTTAAAATGTCAAACCTTCGATTGAATCATGATCATATGTGTCAATAGGTTACTTCGGAAGAGTTTCAAATTATTCGAACCTCATTTGAAACAAGTTTGGATGACCAAAAAGTGGGTCGATGCGATCTCAATGCATCGTGTCGCCCATCACATCGATAGATAAATTTTTCCCATCTTTCAGTGCAATTCTAGTAAAACAACCCAAAATCAACATGGCGCTTTGGTCATTGCATAGATGTCATCATTGCGACGTGTTGGTCAACACGTTACTGAACATATTTTCAGTCATTAAAAGCCCACATCCATAAGGGTAATTGAGTTATTTTCCACCCGTATTCAACCCCAAAAATACGAGATTAAGTCATTCTTAGGGCAAAAACACTCACTTTCCCACAAATTTCTCTCAAGAACAAACCCTAGGGCTTTTGATTTCAAATTCAAACTTTAAGAACACACCATCAATCTTTACAAATTCAAACAACAAGGCATGTTAGGTGTTCATCCAAGGGTTTTCTTCCACCCTTGGAGTTCAAGAACCCCTTTTAAATTACAAATTGATTTTTTTTCATGAATTTCATGTTGAATTTGACTGTATTCATGATTAGGATGTTCGTTGAGTTTATAATCCATAATTAATCACATGTTCCATGAGAAATAAATAGCATATTTGTGTTGTTATGTGGATTTATGTCAAACTCCCATGAATTTGTAAGATTGAGATTGGTAGTCAAGATGCTTACATATTGCTCATTATTATGTGCATAGATTGTGCGCCCAAAGTGTTTGATGAATTATACATGTGAGTTAAGTAATGAAATCATATCATGTTAGCATGCATACAGGTTCATGCCATGCAAGTGTTTGATAAAATGCCTCAATGAATGAATGATGACAAAGTAACTAGATATCATGTTTTTGAGACTGTACCATATTTTACAATTCATGCTATCTAGTCCTGGGGTATATAATACTCGACAATCTAGCTATTTACCTAGATTTATAGTAGTTTTAGAATAATCACAGCGATGCCACATATAGTAGTACTCATCCAATTACAAAACTCAGTATATTCAGCTAATTAACCGAACTCAGTGTATTTAGTCAGTTAACAGAATTCAGTGTACTCAGTCAGTTAATAGAACTCAGTAAACTCAGTCCAATTAAGTCAAGCCTAGAAAAGTCTAGAAATTAGTTTAGTTCAGTGTCTATTCAGTAGGGAGTAGGAATCAGCACTAAGCGAACCCAGGGATGGGGGCATTCCTGTCAGTAAATGGTTTGATCCTTAGCAGCAATCTCTGTATTACAGAACTATGTAGAAAGCGTAGGTGGAGATATCTTTCTATCAGATAAGGGGTGATACATCTCGTATGAGTTTTCCTACCAGTAAGGGTTGACAAAAGAGCTTTCTGCCAAAGGTTTAACTCATAGCCATTGTTAGTATCCCTTGGCAAGGTGCTAACACCCTTCCAACCGGGGTCACAAGTCGGACCCCAACTCAGTTCATAATTAGGGTATGGTTGTTAAATGAACACTCCCACAGTTTTAGTTTTAGTTTCAAACTCAATATAAAATCTCAATTCAGTTTCAAAATAAGGACTGTCAGATACAATTACCCAGATCAGTATAAAACTTAGTTCAGTTCTACAGAATCAGGACTGTTAGAAATAGTCACTCAGTTAATAGTAATATAGTATCAGTAAACTCAGATATCAATCATTCAGTTATCAAAACTTAGTACCCAGTGTTAACAAGACCTCAGTTACATTATGCGTAGCTAGGTCTATATCATTGCATAATTAGTATTTACAGTAGTTTCAGATATACATGTACTCTTATTTAGTTATATCCATGTTATTCAGCCAGTTAGTGTTCATACTTATGAAACCATGCATATCAGCCTACCTCACTTATCATAGCAGTATATTCAAAGTACTGACGCATACCTTTCTTTTGTGCTATGATGTCTTATATTATAGGTTCAGACGCACGAGCTCCTAACCGCACTTAGCAGCCCAATCTATCAACAATAGACTTAGTGGTGAGTCCCCATAGTTAGAGGACTACGTTGTTATTTTAGTATTCAGTTTATGATAGTAGTCAGAGTTAGTTGGGGGCTTGACCCATCAACTCCATATTTAGACAAATAGAGGCTTCCAGACTAGAGTATTTCAGAAAGACATTTAGTTTACAGTATTGATTTTTAGTATTCAGCATTTGACTTTAGGTTTGAACCTTAAGGAAGATTTTTGCCTAATTTTTGCATTATACAGTATTATTATTCAGTGACTGGAGAAGGTACCAGTCATGGGTTAGCTTGTGGTCCTTTGGAATTATGAGCATTGTGTGACGTACGGGGTATAGACTCAGGGCGTTACAAAGAGATATTTTATTGTTTTTTGTCATTGTTATACTTTTATTTATCTCAATTGTGTTTGTGTGTTGGCTTTTATACTAGGATGACTTTGCCTGTGATGGACTAACCTACATGTTGCATTACATATAACGTTGAGTCATTACCGCGCCACATTGCATATTGTGTCATATAAGTGGTGCGATGCATTGATTATTGCATTACTTAAATTGTACATCATGTCTATTTCGCGGCATCGCACTGGAATTTTAGTCCAACAATTTAACTAAGGCAACAATTTCTCTTCAGCTAGTTGCTTTTCCACATGCTTCAGCTTTTTATACATTCTTCCCAAACTCATTAAAAGTGTCATGCCATATAAATATGATCAATTCCACCATATCAATCATCACTTGCTTCATATCATGCATCCAATTTTGTCTAATTCTATTAGCAATTCACCCTGCATCACTAATCATGATAAGGGACACAGTTAAGGATTAAATGACATAATAACAACACATTTTATCTCATCAAACAAGTCCTATTGTGGGTATATATTGGTGTCAGACATATAAATATGCCTAAGATCTTATAGGTTGGCACCTTAAGGAGGCTTCTCGAAAGGGAAAGCGGTGGTTTAGCAGTTTCTTATGGTATTGTGTTATATTTGTGATGTATTTTAGGTGTTTAATTGATGAAATGCAAGACTTGGGTAAGTTGGACAATTTAGGCTATTTTGAAACAATAGAATTGATAACACTTGACTTGTTTCCTTATGACTTATGTGAATTAGGCTTCATGTCTCATGTTTAGAATAAGAATTACTTAGATCACCCAAGCTAGATAAAAATTCTTTAGACACTCATGCTTAGTGTAATATTGGCTCTAGTTTTTCTTATTAAAAGAGATTGCCTTAGTTAGTATTTTGGCTTAAGTATTGTATTTGGCAATAACCTTTACCTTAGGGCTAATTGTGTCTTGCAATACATCTAAGAGTGGATTTAGATAACTTAACCTAGTTTGGGGTATAACTTACCTTAAGATGTATTTTGGGGATTTAGAAGTAGGCTCTTCGACACACCTTAAGTCAAGATTGATGAATAGTTCTCTCAAAACCCTTATACACTTATTATATGCCTAGAGAATGCCCTTATAAGTCAATATTAAGGAATGTTAGCACTTGATGTCTATGTTGGTTGATGTGAGGGTTGATGTCTATTGATTATTCTATTACTTATGCTATTGATGATACTATTTATGATGTTGAATATATATATATATATATATATATATATATATATA